>NC_059215.1:46113491-46430689 GCF_020615455.1 Coregonus clupeaformis | reverse complement strand
ATGATCTCAAGGCAGCTGGGACCATAGTCACCAAGAAAACAATTGGTAAAACACTACGCCGTGAAGGACTAAAATCCTGCAGCGCCCGCAAGGTCCCCCTGCTCAAGAAAGCACATATACAGGCCCGTCTGAATGAACATCTGAATGATTGAGAGGAGAACTGGGTGAAAGTGTTGTGGTCAGATGAGACCAAAATGGAGCTCTTTGGCATCAACTCAACTCGCCGTGTTTGGAGGAGGAGGAATGCTGCCTATGTCCCAAGAACACCATCCCCACCGTCAAACATGGAGGTGGAAACATTATGCTTTGGGGGTGTTTTTCTGCTAAAGGGACAGGACAACTTCACTGCATCAAAGGGACGATGGACGGCGCCATGTACCGTCAAATCTTGGTTGAGAACCTCCTTCCCTCAGCCAGGGCGTTGAAAATGGGTTGTGGATGGGTATTCCAGCATGACAATGACCCAAAACACACGGCCAAGGCAACAAAGGAGTGGGTCAAGAAGAAGCACATTAAGGTCCTGGAGTGGCCTAGCCAGTCTCCAGACCTTAATCCCATAGAAAATCTGTGGAGGGAGCTGAAGGTTCGAGCTGCCAAATGTCAGGCTCGAAACCTTAATGACGTGGAGAAGATCTGCAAAGAGGAGTGGGACAAAATCCCTCCTGAGATGTGTGCAAACCTGGTGGCCAACTACAAGAAACGTCTGACCTCTGTGATTGCCAACAAGGGTTTTGCCACCAAGTACTAAGTCATGTTTTGCAGAGGGGTCAAATACTTATTTCCCTCATTAAAATGCAAATCAATTCATAACATTTTTGACATGCATTTTTTGTTTATTTTTTTTGTTATTCTGTCTCTCACTGTTCTAATAAACCTACCATTAAAATTATAGACTGATCATTTCTTTGTCAGTGGGCAAATGTACAAAATCAGCAGGGGATCAAATACTTTTTTCCCTCACTGTATCAGCAATAGAAAGTGAAAGGTTTGGGCGAGCTTGGGATGGGTTGACCCAAATGGACATTTTATAATGGTAAAAGGAAACCTGGCACAAGAAAAAGTTGCCCAAATGAAGACACCCCAAAGTTCATTAATGACCTTATACTAAAACTATCTCAATGTAACGTGAATATTATACGGGGGGGATTTTAACTGTGTGCAGGATGCAATTCTAAACATCAACTAAACTGTATCCTCTTCTTAACATGTCTAAGGTATTAAATCACAACGTCAAAGAGATGGGTCTATGTGAACTCTGGAGACATAAACATCCAACTGAAAGAGTATACTCATATTACTCTCACGTCCACAACTCATATTCCAGAATTTACTTTTTTATTGTAAACTTTTCTTTAATTGACTGTGTTTCTAAATGTAATACCTTCCTAGAATAATTCATGGCCATAGCTCTTTATCGTTTACGTTTAAGCTCAAACATCTTATGCCAATAGCAAAAACATGGCAATTCAACACCATGTTATTTGGAGAAGGAGTTTACTTCATATCTCAACACACAGATATACATGTTTTCTAAATAGATTTAGACAACAAAGTATGCCCAACTATTGTCCGGGAAGCTCTTAAAGCATATATGAGAGGTGGTATCATGTCTTACTCTTCACATAAGAAAAAGAAGACCCATAAAGAATTAGAAATACTAGAACAGAAAATCCACGACTTGAATATAACACAATAAACACCCAATCTGCAGAGATTGCTGCCATGAAATCGAAGCAACAATATGTTGAGCAAGGTGAAAGTGCAGGGAAAATGCTTGCTTAGCAAATTAAGAAAGAGGAACGTACCATCCATAGCGGTCAAATCCCAGATGGTAGCATAACAATTGAACCTTCTGAAATTAACTCAGTCTTTAAAACATTTTATCACAAACTGTATTAATCCGAGAACAAAAGTTCAAAGGAGTATAGACAATTTCCTTAATAAGGCCATTTTACCAATAAGTTAACCAGAGAAAATGTATATGAATAGAAATATTACCCCAGGTGAACTGTTGGAGGCCATCAATAATCTAGAAACTGGGAAATCTCCTAGTAAGGATGGATTCCTAGTGGAATTTTATAGACATGTTTGTCCCAAATTACTAAAGTCTATGTTACTTATGCTCACAGTAGCTCTAGAGAAAAATTAACTTCCTCAGTCACTATATTTGGCTACAATCACACTACTTAAAAAGAAAGATAAGGCTCCATTGTCGTGCGGATCCTTCCGTCCAGAATCACTTTTGAATGTGGATGACAAAATCATTGCTAAGGTATTGGCTTTTCGCATAAAACACTAAAACAAAAGTTGATTCAATCAGATCAAGCAGAGTTTATACGGAACAGGATGTATTCAGACAATCTCCAGTTTTTTTTCTCAATATAATCCATCATACCAAGAACTTGAACGCTCCAAAAGTGGCAGTATCAATATATACAAAAAAAAAAACATTTGATAGGGTGAAATGGGCATATTGGGTGCCGGTCTTAAAAAAGTTTGGTTTTGGTCCAGTTTATATTTCCTGTACTGAGCTATTGTACAACATTTCCCAAAGCATCTATATCAACAAACTGACAAATCTCTGAATCATTTAAGTTATCCAGAGAGATAGGGATGCCCTTTGTCTAGTTATTTATTTTCTCTAGACACAGAACCCCTAGCATCGATAATTACAACTCAGGGCTCAATCCAGAGCACAGAGATTGTTGGAGATCAACGTGATATCATTGTATGCAGATTACATTTAATTTATTTATCTGAACCAGAACACTCTATTTTACTACTGTTGAACACATGGTGCTGTATCAGGATTCAAAGTGAATTGGGAGAAAACTTAAATAATGACCATTTCTAATTATGATTTATCAAGCTTAGAAAGTACATTTAAGTGGAAATGGACAAAAACATAAGAAATACCTGGGTGTACTGATACCATGCAATCTGGAGGAGGCATATAAAATCAATAATTGTCCTTTAATAGATAAGATTGACTATGATTTTCAGAGATGAAGATGTTTCCTATATCTATGTTAGGTAGGGTCAAGATAATCAAAATTAATATATTACCAAGGTTGATGTACTGTTGAAGTCGGAAGTTTACATACACTTAGGTTGGAGTCATTAAAACAAATTTTTCAACCACTCCTAGGACATCTACTTTGTGCATGACACAAGTAATTTTTCCAACAATTGTTTACTGACAGTTACACCAGCTCTGTCAGGAGGAATGGGCCAAAATTCACCCAATTTATAGTGGGTAGCTTGTGGAAGGCTACCAGAAACGTTTGACCCAAGTTGAACAATTTAAAGGCTATGCTACCAAATACTAATTGAGTGTATGTAAACTTCTGACCCACTGGGAATGTGATGAAAGAAATAAAAGCTGAAAGAAATCATTCTCTCTACTATTATTCTGACATTTCACATTCTTCAAATAAAGTGGTGATCCTAACTGACCTAAGACAGGGAATTCTTACTAGGATTAAATGTCAGGAATTGTGAAAAACTGAGTTTAAATTTATTTGGCTAAGGTGTATGTAAACTTCCGACTTCAACTGTATTTATTCCAGTCAAATTGACTGTTTTACACTTACCCTATAAAGATGTAGGTCTTGGACTACCTCATATGAAGATGTATTACTAGGCTGCTCAACTGCATTCACTTAAACAATGGACAGCAGACTACCATTGTGGATGGAGGAGTATCGAAGCCAGAAATGTTATACCGTATGATTTAAAATATATTTACTATATTGAACAAAAATATATACGCAACATGTAAAGTGTTGGTCTCATGTTTCATGAACTGAAATAAAAGATCCCAGAAATGTTCCATACGCACAAAAAGCTTATTTCTCTCAAATGTTGAGCACAAATGTATTACATCCCTGTTAGTGAGCATTTCTCCTATACCAATATAATTAATCCACTTGACAGGTGTGGCACATCAAGAAGCTGATTAAACAGAATTATCATTACACAGGTGCACCTAGTGCTGGGGACAATAAAATGCCACTGTAAAATGTGCAGTTTTGTTACACAACACAATGCCACAGATGCCTCAAGTTTTGAAGGGACGTGCAATTGGCATGCTGACTGCAGGAATGTCCAACAGAGCTTTTGCCAGAGAATTTAATGTTCATTTCCCTACCATAAGCAGCCTCCAATGTCGTTTTAGAGAATTTGGCAGTACGTCTAACCATACAACCGCAGACCACGTGTAACCACGCCAGCCCAGGACCTCCACATCCGGCTTCTTCACCTGTGGGATCGTCTGAGGAGGGCGAGGGGTGGTGCTGAGGAGTAGTTATGTCTGTAATAAAGCCTGGCTCCCAAGTGGCTGTACCCCTGCCCAGTCATGTGAAATCCATACATTAGGGCTAATTAATATATTTCAATTGACAGATTTCTTTCTATGAGCTGTAACTCAGTAAAATATTTAAAATTGTTGCATTTATATTTTTGTTATGTGTACTTCAGGTCCAAGGCATTTGGAATAACCCCACCTTACCTCCATTGTTTAATGACAACACCTTTAAGTCCTGGTTCCAAAGTGGCATCATGAATTTTGAATGATGGATCTCTACTGTCATTCAATCAATTACAAGAAAGATTGATTTCTTTAAATTGTTACGACAAAAAAATCGTATTCAATCGCTTCAACAGAATCTGTATGAACCTAAGGCATCTAGCGTAGAAAAAATACTGAAAGAAGCTGTTATGCCAAAGAAGTTGATTGCCAAGTTTTTAAAAAAGAGAGAGGGGAAGAAGGAGAGAGAGGGGAGAGGGTGGGAGTCATTGGGATGCAGGGCAGGGTGTTGCAGGCACAACGCTGGAGACAGACAATACATGTGTCAAGCCCATCCATGCTTCAGGTGTAGCTACAAAAAAAAACAAGCACCTATCCCTGCTCCCTCGTAAATAACCTGTCAGAGACAGACAAAGACCAATGGGAACAATGAGGCAGAGCGGGCGTTACGCCATGTCACCCTCCTCTGTCTTTGATGTAGGATCTCTCAAACACACACGCATGCGCACAAGCGCACACAAACACACACACACACACACACACACAAAGACAGTGATATAAGTTGTGTAGTCAATTATAATGTAATAATGAATAAATAAAACATTCTCATGCGAAAACTGTTGTGTTCTCACATCTAAAGGGCATTAGCCTGGTGAGCTGTTAAATGTTTTTATGCATATTAGATCTATATTTCATGTTATTTCGGAGATAAAGTTAACAAAACAAGGCTGTAAAGAACAGTGCAGAAGATTAAAGTAAGGTCAAGTGCACTTTGCAGCTGTTGGAGGGAGGAAATCTATAGGACTATGTATATTGTGATAGAAAATTGATAGAGAGGAATACATTTACTAACACTTAGTCATAAAGCTGCAGGCTATGGTTTATTCTCACTGTCAGTTCAGGTTCCACAACACCTGGCGAGACCATCAAATATAGTGCTGCTACCAACACAATGTATACTGCTTTAAACTTCTCTATATAGCATTTCTTTGTTCTTTTTGAATTTACATCTAGCCTACATTTTTGTCATTTGTCAGACTGAATCACTTAAAGTACTGTAAGGATTGTGTATACATTTAAGTTGATTGCTTAAAACAAGCATCAAATCAAATTGTATTTGTCACATGCTTCGTTAACAACAACTGTAAACTAACAGTGAAAGGCCCTTCCCAACAATGCAGAGAGAGGGGGAAAAAGGATAAATAATAGAAAAATAATAACGCAAGGAATAAATACACAATGAGTAATGATAACTTGGCTATATACAGTGAGGGAAAAAAGTATTTGATCCACTGCTGATTTTGTACGTTTGCCAACTGACAAAGAAATGATCAGTCTATAATTTTAATGGTAGGTTTATTTGGTACAGTGAGAGACAGAATAACAACAAAAAATCCAGAAAAACGCATGTAAAAATGTTATAAATTGATTTGCATTTTAATGAGGGAAATAAGTATTTGACCCCCTCTCAATCAGAAAGATTTCTGGCTCCCACGTGTCTTTTATACAGGTAACGAGCTGAGATTAGGAGCACACTCTTAAAGGGAGTGCTCCTAATCTCAGTTTGTTACCTGTATAAAAGACACCTGTCCACAGAAGCAATCAATCAATCAGATTCCAAACTCTCCACCATGGCCAAGACCAAAGAGCTCTCCAAGGATGTCAGGGACAAGATTGTAGACCTACACAAGGCTGGAATGGGCTACAAGACCATTGCCAAACAGCTTGGTGAGAAGGTGACAACAGTTGGTGCAATTATTCGCAAATGGAAGAAACACAAAAGACTGTCAATCTCCCTCGGCCTGGGGCTCCATACAAGATCTCACCTCGTGGAGTTGCAATGATCATGAGAACGGTGAGGAATCAGCCCAAAACTACACGGGAGGTTCTTGTCAATGATCTCAAGGCAGCTGGGACCATAGTCACCAAGAAAACAATTGGTAACACACTACGCCGTGAAAGACTGAAATCCTGCAGCGCCCGCAAGGTCCCTCTGCTCAAGAAAGCACATATACATGCCCGTCTGAAGTTTGCCAATGAACATCTGAATGATTCAGAGGAGAACTGGGTGAAAGTGTTATGGTCAGATGAGACCAAAATTGAGCTCTTTGGCATCAACTCAACTCGCCGTGTTTGGAGGAGGAGGAATGCTGCCTATGACCCCAAGAACACCATCCCCACCGTCAAACATGTATGTGGAAACATTATGCTTTGGGGGTGTTTTTCTGCTAAGGGGACAGAACAACTTCACCGCATCAAAGGGACGATGGACGGGGCCATGTACCATCAAATCGTGGGTGAGAACCTCCTTCCCTAAGCCAGGGCATTGAAAATGGGTCGTGGATGGGTATTCCAGGATGACAATGACCCAAAACACACGGCCAAGGCAACAAACGAGTGGCTCAAGAAGAAGCACATTAAGGTCATGGAGTGGCCTAGCCAGTCTCCAGACCTTAATCCCATAGAAAATCTGTGGAGGGAGCTGAAGTTTCGAGCTGCCAAATGTCAGTCTCGAAACCTTAATGACTTGGAGAAGATCTGTAAAGAGGAGTGGGACAAAATCCCTCTTGAGATGTGTGCAAACCTGGTGGCCAACTACAAGAAAAAGTCTGACCTCTGTGATTGCCAACAAGTGTTTTGCCACCAAGTACTAAGTCATGTTTTGCAGAGGGGTCAAATACTTATTTCCCTCATTAAAATGCAAATCAATTCATAAAATTTTTGACATGCGTTTTTCTGGATTTTTTTATTTATTCTGTCTCTCACTGTTCAAAGAAACCTACCATAAAAGTGATATGTCTTTGTCAGTGGACAAACGTACAAAATCAGCAATGGATCAAATACTTTTTTCCCTCACTGTAGACGGGGTACCAGTAACGAGTCAATGTGCAGGGGTATGAGGTAATTGTGACCCGTTTCAGGAAACTAGGCGTATGTCGCAAGTCACGGCTTTACAGGAGAGCCATTTTAAAGTTTTTGTTTATTTTTATCAAAATTCATTTTTTGGCAGAAATGCCTTCTGGAACATTTTAACTTTAATGTGCCTTAATAACAAACTTGAATGCCATTTGTAAATACAAATAAAGTTGTTAAATTACGAGCCTAGTCGGTTTAGCCACAGAAATAGACAGGAACCTTCCCGCTAGCCATGATTGGCTGAGATAAAGAGTGGGCTGGACATGCAGAGAGATTAGTTTAAGATTGGTCTGCGGTGTAGCATCTTGTGTCTATAAAATGAGCTGCTCATTATGCTTAGATGGACTACGTTCTGGAGGACGATTGTGCCATGCTGACTCTGAAAATGAATCAGACGATGAGGAAATCCCTGATTTAGGTAAAAACATTTTTCATTGAAGAAGACATTGTAGAGTCTTCTGATGACAGTGATGGGGAAGAAACAGCAATCAACAGTGTTGTTGTCACAGAAGAAGTTGAGCGAGTTTTGAAATCAGTGGAATGTCTATTAGAAGCAGAGTATGATTAGGAGATAAATAAAATTCTGGCGTTTGATTGCAAATGCAGCGGGAGTCGAAAAGAGAATACATAAGGCTGATGATCTAGGTAACAACACATCTGCCACGCTGATCCTCAACACGGGGGCCCCTCAGGGGTGCGTGCTCAGTCCCCTCCTGTAATCCCTGTTCAGCCATGACTGCATGGCCAGGCACAACTCCAACATCATCATTAAGTTTGTCGACGACACAACAGTGGTAGTCCTGATCACGACAACGATGAGACAGCCTATAGGGAGGAGGTCAGAGACCTGGCCGTGTGGTGCCAGGATATCAACCTCTCCCTCAACGTGACCAAGACAAAGGAGATGATTGTGGATTACAGGAAAAAAAAGAGGACTGAGCACGCCCCCATTCTCATCGACGGGGCTGTAGTGGAACAGGTTGAGAGCTTCAAGTTCCTTGGTGTCCACATCACCAACAAACTATCACGGTCCAAACACACCAAGACAGTCGTGAAGAGGGCACGACAAAGCCTAGTCCCCCTTAGGAGACTGAAAAGATTTGGCATGGGTCCTCAGATCCTCAAAAAGTTATACAGCTGCACCATCGAGAGCATCCTGACTGGTTGTATCACCGCCTGGTATGGCAACTGCTCGGCCTCCGACCGCAAGGCACTACAGAGGGTAGTGCGTACGGACCTCTATACCATCCAGGACCTCTATACCAGGCGGTGTCAGAGGAAGGCCCTCAAAATTGTGAAAGACTCCAGCCACCCTAGTCATAGACTGTTCTCTTTGCTACCGCACGGCAAGCGGTACCGGAGCATCAAGTCTAGGTCCAAAAGGCTTCTCAACAGCTTCTACCCCCAAGCCATAAGACTCCTGAAGAACTAATCATGGCTACCCGGACTATTTGCACTGTTGTTATTTCCTGTTTTACATCTTCGATGCTCTGGAGCCTGGTGTTGTCGCCAAGGAGCGTTCGGACTCAGTCGGGACCAGGTTTCAGCTGCTGTGCAATGCTGACATCCTTCCTTCCAAAGATGGTCTGCCTGTACAAGCACCACCTGGACTGGACACAGCTAGACAAACATATTTTTGAGAAGATCGGGAAGTTTTGCGACGAAGAGGCTATGGACATCACATGCCCTGCACCAAAGTGAAAGGCAGGACAGAAACAGGCTTTCCGAATATAGATTCCCTTGTTCATGCGTGGTTCGGACGGACCAGTCATCAGCACTATCTGCAGTGCCTCTATTCACATGACTGTCTCCTAACACACGCCATATGTTGCTGCTACTATTTATTTTGTATCCTGCTGCTCAGCCACTTTACCCCTGATTCTATGCATATAACTACCTCATCTATCACTGATATCGTTATTGATATTGTTCTTGTACATACTGTATATTATTTTTAATTATATTGACACTATCGATTTCTGATATTGCTACTATGCAATTAATCATGTGGCTGTACCGTTTACACCTTCTGTAGAGACCCATCCACTTAGCAAGATGTGGCTGGGGGTTATAGCATTTGTTTCACATGATCCATCAATTTAGACAAGTGTGTCTGGGTAAGCGTCATCTAATATTTATTAAATATTTTTATCTGGACACTTTCTGTTTACCTGGAATTTTTCCTTATTGTAGTCTACTACTTTTACCACTTTTAGTCTTCATCTTTACTACACTACTCACTGTTTAGCACATGACCTCACATGTGAATCCTTAAAGAGATGGGTTGTGAACAATGCTGAATGGGTGTAGACAAAGGAGAGCTCTCCAGTAGGTACCAAATGTCACGGTCGTTGAGAGACGGATCAGACCAAGGTGCAGCGTGGTATGCGTACATGTTTATTAAGACGAATAAACACTTGACAAAATAACAAAACAACGAAAACGTGAAGTCCTATGGGCTATACACACAACAAGCCTAACAGGAACACAAACAAGATCCAACAACTAAGGTAGGCAACCAGGCTACCTAAGTATGATCCCCAATCAGAGACAACGATCGACAGCTGCCTCTGATTGGGAACCACACCCGGCCAACATAGATCTACACATACTAGAAATGCACATAGAAATTCACACCCTGACCAAACCAACTAAAGACAACCGGGCTCTCAAGGCCAGGGCGTGACACCAAACCATTCAAAGGCCATTTTCTTAAAAGTGAGTTTACAAGTTTATCAATTTTCAAAGCAGAATGACTTTCCCATTATTCCTCAAAAATGCAGTGTATGATATACCATTTTGTAGCTCTGAGTCCCTACTTTTATCCAATGTAAAAAACACAATTTCAAATTTTGCTACATAAGACTGTTTTGAGCCGGTCGGTCACAATTGAGGTATGTACATATAGGTAGGGATAAAGTGACTAGGCAACAGGATAGATAATAAACAGTAGCAACAGCATATGTGTTGAATCAACAGAGTTCGTGCAAAAAGGGTCAATCCAGATAGTCAGGGTAGCAATTGGTTAACTATTTAACGAACTATTTAATCAGTCTTATGGCTTGGGGGTAGAAGCTGTTCAGGATCCTGTTGTTTCCAGACTTGGTGCATCGCTACCGCTTGCTGTGTGGTAGCATATTAAACAGTCTATGACTTGGGTGGCTGAAGTCTTTGACAATATTTAGGGCCTTCCTCTGACACCGCTGGTATAGAAGTCCCCAGTGATTTCCTGGGCCGTACGCACTACCCTCTGTAGTGCTTTGAGGTCGGATGCCAAGCAGTTGCCATACCAAGCGGGGGAAGAGGCATTGTTGTGCCTTCTTCACGACTGTGTTGGTGTGTGTGGACCATGATAATTCTTTAGTGATGTGGATACAGAGGAAGTTGAAGCTCTCGACCCGCTCCACTACAGCCCCGTCGATGTGGATGGGGGCGTGCTCGGCCCTCCATTTCCTGTAGTCCACAATTAGCTCCTTTGTCTTGCTGACGTTGAGGGAGAAGTTGTTGTCACTGACCTCCTCCCTATAGGCTGTCTCATCAGGCCAACCACCATTGTGTCGTCAGCAAACTTTTTTATTTATTTTATTTTACCTTTATTTAACTAGGCAAGTCAGTTAAGAACAAATTCTTATTTACAATGACGGCATACACCGGCCAAACCCAGACAATGCTGGGCCAATTGTGCGCCGCCCTATGAGACTCTCAATCATGGCCTGTTGTGATACAGCCTGGAATCGAACCAGGGAGCCTGTAGTGACGCCTCAAGCAACTTAATGATGGTGTTGGAGTTGTGAGCGGTCATGCAGTCGTGGGTGAATTCAGAGTACAGGATGGGACTGAGCACGCACCCCTGAGGGGCCCCCGTGTTGAGAGTCAGTGTGGCAGATGTGTTGTTGCCTGTCCTCACCACCTGGGGGCGGTCTGTCAGGAAGTCCAGGATCCAGTTGCAAAGGGAGTTGTTCACTCCCAGTGTCCTGAGTTTAGTTATGTGCTTGGAGGGCACTGAGTTATAGTCAATGAACAGCATTCTCACGTAGATGTTCCTCTTGTCCAGGTGGGTGAGGTTAGTGTGGAGTGCAAATTAGATTTTGTCATCTGTGGATCTGTTGGGGTGGTATGCGAATTGGAATGGGTCCAGGGTGTCTGGGATGATGGTGTTGATGTGAGCAATGACCAGGCTTTCAAAGCATTTCATGGCTACAGATGTGAGTGCTACGGGCGATAGTAATTTAGACAGGTTACTTTGGCGTTCTCGGGCACAGGTACTATGGTTGTTCTGCTTGAAACATGTAGGTATTATGGACTGGGTCAGGGCAGGGAGAGGTCACAACAAAATCAAGCATAATGTGTATAAACATATCCCTTCAGACATGCAATTATTATCAGCGCAAGCTTTACACTACATGAACAACACAATAGAATGTGATTTTCTCCCGCCCCTCAGGCGGTTTTAATAAAGAGCTCTGTGTCTGTCTGAGAGTTCAACCTGCAGTTAAGAAACATATTCTTTGCTCCTAACAGTCTGAACAGTAACATGATGGAAATAGCAGGTTGTTTACCAGATGAGAAGATGGAGGTCGCTTAGGTTCCCTTTCATGAGTGATCCACACTCTCCTCCCACACACAGTGACTAGCTGCTATACACTACTGTGTACTGCTCTCCTCTCCTCTGTTGGTCAAATATCTGATTTGTGAGTCATACCTGGCCTCTGTCCCTGTGGAGAGAAACATGCTGGGCATCTTAAAATACATTCTGGCAGGGCAAGCATGGCTGACCTGAGGCCCAGCAGCCAGCCCAGCACACATACACCACACCCAGGGGGACTGGAGGGGGAGACAGGGGAGGGGAGGGGTACGGGGGAGGGAGAGACATGAGGGTTAAAATACACTCTGCATGGAAGATCTAAGGCCCAGCACACCCCAGGGGACTGGTATGGAGGGTATAGAGATGGGTATAGAGGAGAGACGAGGGAGAAGGAATAGAAGTAGAGACTGGAAACGGGTATAATATGGAAGGGATTTACTGGGAGAGGAGGATGATGATGATTGGTGGAGACAGGAGGAGGGAAGAGTGTTTAGAAGAACTGATGGGGAGTCTCACTAGGGGAGATAATGGAGAGAAAAACAAACTAGCTGGTGGGATGGGGAGGGAGATTGCCTCATGTGAGAATGGCTAAGGGGGAATGCGGGAGGCAGACTAGAGAAAGGGAGAGAAAGGGATATGTTTGAGTGACAGACGGGAGAATGGGGGAGGGAGATAATGGAGAAGAGACTAACTAGCTCCCTAGTTGGTTGTATGTATTGGCTGGGAACTGCTTGCCTGGGGGAGCACTGGGGCAAGGAGACTGGCTCAAGTTAGAATGGTTGAGGGGAGAATGGGAGAGGGATAAGGGAGACCAGGGAAAGAGTGATTATTGGCCTTGGTAAGAGCATGAGAGAATGGGGGAGGGAGGACAACCAAAAAAGAGAGACTGGCTTGTGAGAGTGGGGAGTACGAAGGAAAAATACCAGGGATTAATAGAGAAAGGGAGACTGGTTCGATTGAGAGTGGCTGAAGGGAGAATGGGTGCGGGGAAGAAGGGAGGGAGAGAGACCAGAAAAAAGGGAGACTAGCTGGATTGAGAGTGACTGATGGGAGAATGGGTGAGGGAGGGAGCAGGGAGAGGCAAGACTGGCTGGCTGAGGTCTGAATGGCTAGGGGCAGATTGGCTTGGCTCAGGAAAACTGGCAGCCCCAGGACCTCCATGGGCAGGAAGTGTCTGCTGATAATCTGTGTGGGAGTGTCTGCATGCAGAGAGAGAGAGGGTGGAGGGGAGGGGAGGGAGGGATGGAAGAGAGCGAGAGAGTCTAGAGTGACAGACAGACAGACAGTGCAAGAGAGAGAGGACAAGGGATTCAACAGTCAGAATAAGAGCTCCCCTCCTCCCTCTTTTGTTTGGCAGTAGCAGGTTCTGGTGTGGAGAGATTACCCAAGCTCAGCCCGGGGTTCCGTGTATGGCCACAGTCATTACCTCTGCCCTGCTGATAAATGGCAATGTTACCAGAATACACATCTCCTGCTGCCTAATCCCGCTTTGCTAGTAGACTTTTGTTTTCAGCTGTCCTTTGATCTATCAGGAAGTACTTTAAATTAAATATGATAACTGCTAAATATCTTTGTAGGTGCATATTATATTTTACACTGCAGACATACATTTTCTATATATTGTACAGTTTTGTTACTCCATAGATGTCCTATTCCCTCTGTCAATGGATATTCAAGTCAGGCTCACGTAATTTGCATGTTACATTGATTAACTTTGCAATTCTTCAGCTGCCATGGCTTCATATCACTGTCAACATCGAAACAATATGTTCTAATTGAAAATGCAAATTCATATCTTATGGTTGTTTTGCTAATTATATGATGAATGTGGTCCCAGATGCTTTCTTGTCCAGATTCTATACCCAGTGCCCAGTGTGCCGCCGCAGTGTGGTGAAACGTGTGCCCTGGCATTTGGCCACAAACAGCATGTCAGAGTTCGCTCTGTCAGTTCCGCCGTCGCCACAGAGACTGTCACTCTAACAGTGCAGCCAGGCTGACGGAAGATCTCTAAACATGCAAGTTAGAATCTAAGCATGCAATAAATAGAAACTGTCGTCTCTCTAGTTAAATGTATAGAGAGCAATAGTAATGGCGTCTTTTGGTAGGCACTAACTCCGCCGTGGTTCGTTGGACAAAAATTTAGTTTTTGTAGGGTTTTTGTATAAACCCCGAAAATATGGTCTGTGGTAAACACAGGCTTAGGAGATCTTATACGTTTTGTTCTATGAAATAACGCAGACCCTGGTGGCAAGATAAAGTGACTAAGGGGGCAATTGAAATCGGCGAGGGGGCACATTTTGGGGGGGTTATTGCATTGGAATTCTATAGAATTCTGCTTATATCACACTATATCACAATAAACATAAAGTTCAAATGCAGAGACGAAATCTGTAGCCTATCTCCACTGCTCTGTATCAGCGTAAAATAGGGGCCTTCTAGCAGTTGTAAGGACAAAGATTCAGCAGGAGGCAGGCAGGTAGAGTTGCAAATGAGTGTTGGATTTATTTACACAGCGCTGGAGTTTCAAAGATGACAGTGATATTTACAAATATACTGTATATACAAAGTTCTTCAAAATGTCAGCATTCAAAAGAAAAGCCTCTCATCAGGCAACCTGTCTAAACCAATAAAGCACAGGTGGGATCAACCAGGCTCAGATAAAGCCTCCCTTTGAGTTAACCAAAAGTGAACCTACTACAAAATCCCCAAATGGGCACTTAAATACATTTGGCCACACCTATTCTTGGCGGGCAGGCCAGGTACACTATATATACAAAAGTATGTGGACACACATTCAAATTAGTGGATTCACAGCCTTGCAATCTCCATAGAAAAACATTGGCAGTAGAATGGCCTTAGTGAAGAGCTCAGTGACTTTCAACGTCACACCGTCATAGGATGCCACCTTTCCAACAAGTCAGTTCGTAAAATGTCTGCCCTTCTAGAGCTGCCCCGGTCAACTGTAAGTGCTGTTATTGTGAAGTGGAAACGTCTAGGAGTAACAATGGCTCAGCCGCGAAGTGGTAGGCCACAGAAGCTCACAGAAGGGACCGCCGAGTGCTGAAGCGTGTAGAGCGTAAAAATCGCCTGACCTCGGTTGCAACACTCACTACAAGCCTAAGTCACCATGCGCGTACCAAGCGTCGGCTGGAGTGATATAAAGCTCGCCGCCATTGGACTCTGGAGCAGTGGAAACGCGTTCTCTGGAGTGATGAATCACGCTTCACCATCTGGTAGTCCGACGGACAAATCTATGTTTGGCGGATGCCATGAGAACGCTACCTGCCCCAATGCATAGTGCCAACTGAAAAGTTTGGTGGGGGAGGAATAATGGTCTGGGGCTGTTTTCATGGTTCGGGCTAGGCCCCTTAGTTCCAGTGAAGGTAAATCTTAACGCTACAGCATACAATAACATTCTAGATGATTCTGTGCTTCCAACTTTGTGGCAACAGTTTGGGGAGGCCCTTTCCTGTTTCAGCATGATAATGCCCCCATGCACAAAGCGAGCTCCATACAGAAATGGTTTGTCGAGATCGGTGTGGGAGAACTTGACTGGCCTGCACAGAGCCCTGACCTTAACCCCATCGAACACCTTTGGGATGAATTGAAAAGACAACTACGAGCCAGGCCTAATCGCCCAACCTCCCTAATGCTCTTGTGGTTGAATGGAAGCAAGTCCCCGCAGCAATGTTCCAACATCTAGTGGAAAGTCTTCCCTGAAGAATGGAGGCTGTTACAGCAGCAAAGGGAGGACCAACTCTATATTAATGGCCATGATTTTGGAATGAGATGTTTGACGAGCAGGTGTCCACATACTTTTGGTCAAGTAGTGTATATTTATGCACGCTAAGGCGTGCGCGTTCGCATAACAGAAAACATGACGGAGAAACCGGACATGCTCTCCAAACAAAGACAACAAAGAAATTGATAGTTAACTGGGAAATACCATTAAATAAACCAAAAGTTATTTATCACAAGTGATGCGCAGTTTGTGAGCTCTCGAAACAATGTTTCCATTTGAGAATGAGAATGGTATGAATGTATTGAAATATCAAAATGTACGTAACCAAACATTCTAAATTAATGGGGAAATATGTTGGGATTAACAATAACTTCACAGGCATCGAGGCATTCAGTTACTGTTCGATTGAACGAGTGACCTAAGCAACTTTGAGTATGGTAAAATCGTCGGTGTCAGGCGTGCTGTATCCAGTATCTCAGAAACGGCCTCCCTCCTAAGCTTTCATGCACGACAGTCCCTAGGGTTTACTGAGAATGGTGCGACAAACTAAAAACATCCAGTCAGCTGCAGTCCTGTGGGCGAAAAAAGCTTGTTGATGAGAGGGGTCGAATGAGAATGGCAAGAATCGCGCAAGCTAACAGGTGGACCACAAACAGACAAATAATTGTGCAGTACAACAGTGGTGTGCAGAACGACATCTCGGAACGCACAACTCGTCAATGCTTGTCACGGATGGGCTATTGCAGCAGACGACCACACCGGGTTACACTCCTATCAGCTAAAAACAAGAAGAAGCGGCTCCAATGGGTACACGATCACCAACACTGGACAATTGAATAGTGGAAAAGCATCACTTGGAACATGACAGTGAGTTCAGTTTACTTGAGTGGCCTGCACAGTCCCCAGACCTCAACCCAATAGAGCATATTTTGGATGAGGTGAAACGGGATGTTAGCAGCACCGTCCAATCTGCAGCAACTACGTGATGCAATCGCGTCAGCATGGACCAGCATCCCTGTGGAACATGTCCGACAAATTGTAGAATGCCCCGAAGAATTCAGACTGTTCTGTAGTCAAAGGGGGGTCCGACCCAGTAGTAGATGGTATCTAATAAACTGTCCGGTGAGTGTATATTTCACAGAGCATTGATAAACAATGACAAAACTATTGAGACAATGAAACAAATAGTGTGCACTTATTGGCTGGAGAGAGAGGAACCTATAGCGCGTCTTCGCCCCACACCCCTCTCCTTATTCTGGTCTCTACATAACAAATAAACAGTAACCTCCTTATCAGAACGTAGCAGTGGTCACTTTTCCTTCAACTGAAATCTTTACGGTTCAGTATTTCTAACCACCCCAATTAATCGCACACACTACCCAAACTAATGGAGTACTGGGTCCATGATACATATTGACCAACATGGCATGTCCATTTGGTGAATGTAGATTGGCGGAGCAAATAAAGGAACATCATAGCAGTTGCCCCGAGGCAGATGAACACTTTGCCCAGGTCCTAAACACTGTCCACTAACCTTTCGGGGGCAGTAAGGGAGTATTCTCTCCCAAATGATGCACAGTGGACACTAGGGTTGTCTCCAGACCCCCCAGCAGAGAAACAACTTACATGCCACACCCAGGAACATTTTGTAGTGCAGTTATTTATCTCCAAGCCCGGGGAAAGGGTCAGAGCACACCCTCTTCTCTCCAGGTCATAATCAGTTCAGTGTCAGTCAATGTCGGGATGAAAACCTCACACATCATAGGGCAGACACTCCTGCAGAGCACCCCTCATACAGTAGGAACAGCAGTGGAGCAGAAAGGAGATAGTTCGGCCTCCAACACGACATCTTCACCAGACTGGTAAATCACGTTATTCCCTTAGCCTACCACAGAAAGGAGTAGTATTTTTCCTGCATTTTATGGAAACCCGAAGAAGTCATACCTAACCACCCCAGTACATTGTACAGACAGAACGCAGCGGAGATATTGATTTTCTTTTTTGCGCTAACCTGTCACTCAATTATTTCAACTTTTTTGCTTAAACTGAGGGGGCACAAGTTTGAACTGAGGGGGCTAAGCATTTATGTAAGCAAAAAAAGTACATAAAGCACATAAACGCTACATAATTCATAAAGTTCACGTTAACTGACTAATATTATCTTATAGACAAACTGTATAAGATCTCCTAAGCCTGTGTTAACTTCCGACCTTATTTTCAGGGTTTATCCCAAATCCTATTCTTTCTCCTATTCATTTTCCCCATAGGAATGGCTGAACGAACCAAAGGTAACTCATTTCCGGTTTTTAGGACTACAAGCTGGCGAGCTCTATCCAGGGGAAACATTTCATGTCCTGTCACAGGAAGTTTGGAGTTTTTGTGTTCTAGTGCAGACTAAATCCAGACTGGACACGGTCCAAGTTTCTGTGTCTAACTCCTGAGTTATGGTGACAGAACTCAATGGTTTTAACACTAAGGGTGACTCTCTATCTGAGATCATGATTTTTCATCTGAATGATGGGCTTTGGTTTATATACAGGATCGAGTTTGATTAAGAGTCCCTGAGGGTATGCACTGCCCACTCTGTTATCCATTGAGTTGGTCTGTTTTGCCTTGTATCTCTCGAGACAATAACATATTCACGTGTGATAGCAGAGATAGATGGTTGCCATTATTCTGACAGAAAATCATACTGTAGCTGTGTAGCATATGCTACCCATGTTTTGCAAATCGTTGTTCATTGGGCCATGCATGGTTCATCCTTCATGAGAGAGAATGAGCAATAGGCACATAGAAGACACACAAGTCAAGTGCCAGAACGGAGAAATTTTTTGAAATAGAAAATAAACATCTCTCTCCTCGCTCAAAATTAATGTTCTTCTCTATACAGACATCCAAAATGATTGGTACCCTTGATAAAGATGAGCAAAAAAGATTGTATGCAATAAATAATACAAATACTGAGTTATATCGTATGCTTACAAAAATGGGAAAATTATATGATTTTATATTAATACAATTGCTCAGAGAAAGAGATTTTGTTCAACAAGTAATATAGTTTTTTCCTCCAAAAGATAGGTTTCAAAATTGTTGGCACCCCTAAAGATTCTTACAAATATTACAAACAAAATTAAATCTGCATGAATCTCAGTTTAAGAAACTGTATTGTGGCCTTCCATGGCTTCCTATAAAATCCCTTTGTCATCCATCACCACGGGAAAAGGCAAAGAACTCACAAACGAAAAGAGACAAATCTTCAAATCTTGTTTATCTTCTTAAATCAGGCAATGAGTACACATTTTTTTTTTTAAACCCTGAATACCACTATCAGGGCAACAGTTAAGGAGTTTAAAACCACTGGAACAGTGGTAAACTTGCCTGGTATAGGACACAAGTGTATGTTGTCCCCACACACAGTCAGGAAGATGGTTTGGGAGGCAAAGAAAAATCCAACCGCCAAAGTTGGAGAATTACAGAACTTTGTTTCATATTCGGGACAACAAGTCTTCAAATCTACAATTAGACACCACCTCCATGCCAATAGACTCTTTGGAAGGGTTGGCAGAAAAAAATATTTATTGAGAGCAACCAACAAATGTACAGTGGGGAAAAAAAGTATTTAGTCAGCCACCAATTGTGCAAGTTCTCCCACTTAAAAAGATGAGAGAGGCCTGTAATTTTCATCATAGGTACACGTCAACTATGACAGACAAATTGAGAAAAGAAATCCAGAAAATCACATTGTAGGATTTTTAATGAATTTATTTGCAAATTATGGTGGAAAATAAGTATTTGGTCACCTACAAACAAGCAAGATTTCTGGCTCTCACAGACCTGTAACTTCTTCTTTAAGAGGCTCCTCTGTCCTCCACTCGTTACCTGTATTAATGGCACCTGTTTGAACTTGTTATCAGTATAAAAGACACCTGTCCACAACCTCAAACAGTCACACTCCAAACTCCACTATGGCCAAGACCAAAGAGCTGTCAAAGGACACCAGAAACAAAATTGTAGACCTGCACCAGGCTGGGAAGACTGAATCTGCAATAGGTAAGCAGCTTGGTTTTAAGAAATCAACTGTGGGAGCAATTATTAGGAAATGGAAGACATACAAGACCACTGATAATCTCCCTCGATCTGGGGCTCCACGCAAGATCTCACCCCGTGGGGGTCAAAATGATCACAAGAACGGTGAGCAAAAATCCCAGAACCACACGGGGGGGACCTAGTGAATGACCTGCAGAGAGCTTGGACCAAAGTAACAAAGCCTACCATCAGTAACACACTACGCCGCCAGGGACTCAAATCCTGCAGTGCAAGACGTGTCCCCCTGCTTAAGCCAGTACATGTCCAGGCCCGTCTGAAGTTTGCTAGAGTGCATTTGGATGATCCAGAAGAGGATTGGGAGAATGTCATATGGTCAGATGAAACCAAAATATAACCTTTTGGTAAAAACTCAACTCGTCGTGTTTGGAGGACAAAGACTGCCGAGTTGCATCCAAAGAACACCATACCTACTGTGAAGCATGGGGGTGGAAACATCATGCTTTGGGGCTGTTTTTCTGCAAAGGGACCAGGACGACTGATCCGTGTAAAGGAAAGAATGAATGGGGCCATGTATCGTGAGATTTTGAGTGAAAACCTCCTTCCATCAGCAAGGGCATTGAAGATGAAACGTGGCTGGGTCTTTCAGCATGACAATGATCCCAAACACACCGCCCGGGCAACGAAGGAGTGGCTTCGTAAGAAGCATTTCAAGGTCCTGGAGTGGCCTAGCCAGTCTCCAGATCTCAACCCCATAGAAAATCTTTGGAGGGAGTTGAAAGTCCGTGTTGCCCTAGCGACAGCCCCAAAACATCACTGCTCTAGAGGAGATCTGCATGGAGGAATGGGCCAAAATACCAGCAACAGTGTGTGAAAACCTTGTGAAGACTTACAGAAAACGTTTGACCTGTGTCATTGCCAACAAAGGGTATATAACAAAGTATTGAGAAACTTTTGTTATTGACCAAATACTTATTTTCCACCATAATATGCAAATAAATTCATGAAAAATCCTACAATGTGATTTTCTGGGATTTTTTTTAAAAATTTGTCTGTCATCGTTGACGTGTACCTATGATGAAAATTACAGGCCTCTCTCATCTTTTTAAGTGGGAGAACTTGCACAATTGGTGGCTGACTAAATACTTTTTTTCCCCACTGTAAATGCCAGGAGTTTGCCAAATAGCATTGGCACTTGGATTGGAACCGGTGCTATGATCAGATTAAATGAAAATAGAGCTCTTTGGCCATGCACCCACCAGTGGTGGGTTTGGCATCGAAAGATGGATGCATATGCAGAAAATAACCTACTGTAAAATATGGTGGTGGATCTTTGATGTTATGGGGATGTTTTGCTTCCACTGGTTCTGAGGCCCTTGTTAATGTAAATGGCATCGTGAACTTTACCATATTCCTTCCTTTGAAAGAAAACTACTTTTTCTCTGTAACTAAACATGTCACATCACATTTGTTTACTCAACCTGCATAACATGCAATTTTCAATAACACACATTTCTTTCCCTTTTTTTTCTCAACTAGATGCAGTCTCTGTCCAACAATACTCTATTGTGGCTCTATTTCTTTTCACATAAACAAAAACATCCAATCCAGGTGCCCCTTTTCTTTCATATATATATTTTTTAGCAATTCTCAATAAGCCTTTCAGGGGCTCTGACAGTCCTTTTTGGTCGTTCTGCTGAAGTGCTTCCTGAAGCAGTTGGACAGCGTTCATTGTCAGTCAGGGTGTTCTGACTGAATTGTCCATTGGTAAAGGCATTTGACACTTCAGCAGTATCCTCCTGGTGATCCTCAGTCCCTTGAGTGAATGGCTGAAGCCTTAGATCCACTCTGTTTCGTCGCAGTTGTGACCCATGCTCCGTTTGGATCTCATATGATCGCGGTGCAACTTCTTTCTGCACGCACCCTTGCTGCATCCAGGTTCCTGTAGTGATGTCTCGGAGTCGTACATGATCTCCAGGTTTCAGTTCAGGTAAGTGTCTTGCACTTTTGTTTTGTCGCTGTTTTTGTTTGTCTTTCTGTTTTTCCTTTGCGAGTTTGACGTTGTGAGCACCTCTGGGTGTTAGCAAGTCCTCATGGATGGGTAGGTTGGTTATGATGTGACGTCCCATCAACATTTGTGCAGGTGAAAGTCCATTCTGCAGTGGTGTGCTGCGGTAGATCATCAGACTTTTTAGGAAGTCCTCCTTTCCATCATGTGCCTTTATCATCAGACCTTTGACTATTTTGACTGAACTTTCTGCTAAGCCGTTGGACCTTGGGTAGTTGGGGCTGGAGGTGTTGTGTCGAAAACCCCAGTCATTAGCGAACGATCGGAATTCAGAACTTGAGAACTGCGGGCCATTGTCCGTGTACAGTTCAGACGCAACCCCATGTCTTGCGAAGACTGATTTCAGGTAGGTGATTACAGCTTTGCTGGAGGTAGTTGGCAGTGTTGTTACTTCAGGGTAGTTTGAGTAGTAGTTGGTAACAACAATGTGACTTTTGCCATTGCAGTCAAAAAGGTCAACTCCAACTTTGTAGTAGGGTTGGTTGGGTACTGGATGAGGCATTAGCAGTTCTGCTTGCTGCTTTGGCCTGTAGGTCAAACACAGTTCACATGAAGCAGTAGTCTGGCCGATTTCCTGGTTTATTCTTGGCCAGTACATTACTTCTCGTGCTCATCGTTTGCATTTTTCCTCACCGAAGTGGCCCTCGTGTATTTTCTGTAGCATTTCTTTGCGTAGTGTCATGGGAATGACAATCTTGTTGCCTTTGAACACTATGTCATCCACAACAGTGAGCTCTGCTCTGCATATCCAGTAATCCTGTATACTCCTTGGACAGTTGTTTTTCTGTGCAGGCCATCCTATCAGAAATGTTTCTTTCAACTCATTGTTTGATCAGCTGCTGTCTCTCTTTTGATCTGCGCCATTCTGTCACATCCTGGCTCTGGGGACTCTATATGTTGAGCCAGGGTGTGTAGATTCTATGTGTTTGTGTTCTGTGTTTGAGTTCTAGTTGTTTCATTTCTATGTTGGCCAGTGTGGTTCTCAATCAGAGGCAACGAGTGTCAGCTGTTGCTGGTTGTCTCTGATTGGGAACCACATTTAAACTGTCTGTTTTCCCTTAGTGTTTGTGGGATCTTGTTCCGTTTGGTTTTTTTCCGTTTCGGTTGTGTTAAACCTAGGACGTCACGTCATCGTTTGTTGTTTTGTTAATATTATCACTGAAGATAATAAAGTATGTTTGCTCATCACGCTGCGCCTTGGTCTACTCTCTCTAACGATCGTGACACATTCTCTCAGAAGCCACAGGAAGTCATGCAACGATTATGTTGACGTAGGCCTGAATCTCAGTGTTTTTCTGTGTGTCGGCGCTCTCTTTCTTGTCGACTGCTCGAGAAAGAGTGTCTGCGGCGAACATTAACTTTCCCTGGGTGTAGATCATCTTCACATCATACTTTTGCAGTCTGATTAACATTCTCTGGATTCTCATTGGACAATCATTAAGTGGCTTAGACATGATTGACACCAGTGGTTTGTGGTCGGTTTCTACTTGGAAGGCTTGTCCATAGACGTATTGGTGGAACCTTTCGCACGCATACAGTTGAAGTCGGAAGTTTACACACACCTTAGCCAAATACATTTAAACTCAGTTTTTCACAATTCCTGACATTTAATCCTAGTAAACATTCCCTGTCTTATGTCAGTTAGGATCACTACTTTATTTTAAGAATGTGAAATGTCAGAATAATAGTAGAGAGAATGATTTATTTAAGCTTTTAGTTCCTTCATCACATTCCCAATGGGTCAGAAGTTTACATACACTCAATTAGTATTTGGTAGCATTGCCTTTAAATTGTTTAACTTCGGTCAAACGTTTCGG
Organism: Coregonus clupeaformis; assembly: GCF_020615455.1. Classification (NCBI taxonomy): domain Eukaryota; kingdom Metazoa; phylum Chordata; class Actinopteri; order Salmoniformes; family Salmonidae; genus Coregonus; species Coregonus clupeaformis. The sequence goes on along the minus strand of NC_059215.1, from coordinate 46,406,989 downwards.
GTAGCCTTCCACAAGCTTCCCACAATAAGTTGGGTGAATTCTGGCCCATTCCTCCTGACAGAGCTGGTGTAAGTGAGGCCTCCTTGCTCGCCAAACACTTTTTCAGTTCTGCCCACAAATGTTCTATAGGATTGAGGTCAGGGCTTTGTGATGGCCACTCTAATACCTTGCCTTTGTTGTCCTTAAGCCATTTTGCCACAACTTTGGAAGTATGCTTGGGGTCATTGTCCATTTGGAAGACACATTTGCGACCAAGCTTTAACTTCCTGACTGATGTCTTGAGATGTTGCTTCAATATATCCACATAGTTTTCCTTCCTCATGATGCCATCTATTTTGTGAAGTGCACCAGTCCCTCCTGCAGCAAAGCACCCCCACAGTATGATGCTGCCACCCCCGTGCTTCACGGTTGGGATGCTGTTCTTCGGCTTGCAAGCCTACCCCCTTTTTCCTCCAAACATAACGATGGTCATTATGGCCAAACAGTTCTATTTTTGTTTAATCAGACCAGAGGGGGAAAAAAGTACGATCTTTGTCCCCATGTGCAGTTGCAAACCGTAGTCTGGCTTTTTTATGGCGGTTTTGGAGCAGTGTCTTCTTCCTTGCTAAGCGGCCTTTCAGGTTATGTCGATATAGGATTTGTTTTACTGTGGATATAGATACTTTTGTACCTGTTTCCTCCAGCATCTTCACAAGGTCCTTTGCTGTTGTTCTGGGATTGATTTGCACTTTTCGCACCAAAGTACGTTCATATCTAGGAGACAGAACGCGTCTCCATCCTGAGCGGTATGATGGCTGCGTGGTCCCATGGTGTTTATACTTGCGTACTATTGTTTGTACAGATGAACGTGGTACCTTCAGGCGTTTGGAAATTGCTCCCAAGGATGAACCAGACTTGTGGAGGTCTACAATTTGTTTCTGAGGTCTTGGCTGATTTCTTTAGATTTTCCCATGATGTCAAGAAAAGAGGCACTGAGTTTGAAGGTAGGCCTTGAAATACATCCACAGGTACACCTCCAATTGACTCAAATGATGTCAATTAGCCTATCAGAAGCTTCTAAAGCCATGACATCATTTTCTAAGAATTTTCCAAGCTGTTTAAAGGCACAGTCAACTTAGTGTATGTAAACTTTTGACCCACTGGAATTGTGATACATTGAATTATAAGTGAAATAATCTGTCTGTAAACAATTGTTGGAAAAATTACTTGTGTCATGCACAAAGTAGATTTCCTAACCGACTTGCCAAAACTATAGTTTGTTAACAAGATATTTGTGGAGTGGTTTAAAAACGAGTTTTAATGACTCCAACCTAAGTGTATGTAAATTTCTGACTTCAACTGTATGTGCTCGCCAGTAGTTCTTTGTCTATTTGTGCATACCTTGTTTCTGCGCCTGTCAAGGCTCTGGACACATAAGCGACAGGTTGCCATGTGTCGTCATGCTGTTGCAGAAGAACTGCTCCCAGGCCAAACTGTGATGCATCTGCAGAAATCGTTGTGCTTTTCTCTGGATCATAGAACCTGAGCACTGGCTCTTCTGTGATTGCCTTCTTTAGGTTTTTGAAGCAGTTTTCCTGCTCATGGGACCATTCCCATTTGTTTTTCTGTTCTAGAAGACAACTCAGTGGAGCAGACTGTGCTGACAGTTGAGGTAGGTGATCATGCCCATGAAGCGTCTCACATCGCGCTCCATGTTGTTGATGGCTGATGTTTTCCTAAGGTCTGGTTTGACTCCATCCTCTGAAAGTACGTCTCCCATGAAGGTAAGTGTTTTCACACCAAACTCGCATTTGTCCTTGTTTAGCTTCAGGTTGACTTTCCGTGTCAGGTCCAGCACTTGTCTCAATCGCACGTCGTGTTCTTCTTTTGTGGACCCCCAGATGATAATGTTGTGCATCATGGTCTCTACTCCTGGAATGGGCTCGAAGATCATGTGAATTGTCTTCTGGTAGACCACTGGCGCTGAGAGAATCCCATATGGTAGACAAAGAAATCTGTACCAGCCCTCAGGTGTGTTGAATGTGCATAGCCTTGAGCTTGCATCATCTAGCTTCATTTGCCAAAGTCCTGATGAGGCATCAAGCTTACTGAACCACTTTGCTCCAGCAAACTGCAACATTATCTCTTCTCTGGTTGGCAACTTTAAATGCTCTCGCTTGATAGCTTTGTTGAGATCTCTCGGGTCTAGACATATCCTGAGATCGCTGTTCTTTTTCACCACAATAACCAGTGAGCTTACCCAATCTGTAGGTTCATCCATTTTTGTGATGACGTCCATCTTTTCCATGCGTCCGAGTTCCTCCTTGAGCTTTTTCCTCAGTGCAAATGGAACTTTTCTGCACGCATGCACAACTGGAGTAATTTTGTAATCAGTACATATTTTGTGTTCTCCAGGTAAACATCCTAGACCCTCAAACACGTCCTCGTACTCAGCCAGTAGCGATTCTTGGTCATTTTCAGTCTGGTGATGTCACTACATACACTATTTTCACCAAATTGAGCTTTTCACATGCACTGATTCCTAGAATAGGCTGTACACTCTTTTCCACGATCAGCAGCTGTGCTTTGAACTGTTTTCCTTTGTGCTGTAAAGTTACTATGCAGCTTCCTTTAACTGGTACGTTCTCCCCAGTTTAACCAGTAACCTTGATTTTCACAGGGTCTATTTTGCTCTTCACTTTCAGTGTTTTGTAGTCATCTAGCGACAACAGGTTTACCTGAGCTCCAGTATCGAGCTTGAATGGTATTATAGTTTCATTCACAGTCAATGGCACAATCCATTCAGCTTTTACTGCATTGCATATTTCCACAGAATCATCAAAGAATTCTTCAGTCTCCCCTTTCTGTGTGAACCTTTTTCTTTGTAGCCTCAGCTTTGCAGCATTTTGAGAAATTATTATTTGCCATATGCAGGGCAATATTTTGGCTTGTGGATAACTCCACATTTTCCACATGTAGTGTTTTGATTTTTCTCTTTTGCTTGTTTTTCTTTTGTAAAGCGTTGTGTGTTCCTCCTCTCTTTTTATTGCACTGACGTCTCATCCCAGCCCAGCTCTTTAGCTTTTGCTCTGGTGATTTCAGCTGCTCGACACATATTCACTGCTTTATCCAAAGTTAAATCTTGCTCACACAGCAATCTCTCCTTGAGTCCATTATCAAGTATGCCACAGACTATCCTGTCTTCAACTAGTGAGTCTTTCAGATTTTCAAATTCACACGTTTTGCTCAGTGTGTTCAGCTCAGCCAAGTACTGGTCAAAACTGACTCCCTGTTTCTGATCATGAGAGAAAAACGTGTATCTCTCAAACGTGACGTTCTGGCTTGGTACAAAGTACTCCTCACATTTAGCCATGAGCACAGTCAATGTCAAGTTTGCCTCGTCTAGCTGAAAGCTATTGTAAATGTCCAATGCATCCTCTCCAATAACATGCAGAAAAATGGAAGCTTTCAATTTGTCATCATCTCCCCCTGCTCCACTGGCTGCTAGGTAGATATTGTCTCTGCTTGAAACGTTTCCAATTGTCAGCTAGATTGCCTGTTAACTACATAGGAGTAGGAGGACTAAGCCTATCCATGATGGGAAACACTCGGGAAACAGGTACAGTTTCAATTTCTCTTACTTCGGTACGTTGCTCATCAACTTGCTCGTCAACAGATTCCAGTGCAGCCTCGCTCTCGCTGCTGTCACTCTCGCTGCTGCGGCTCGTTGGCATCGCTCTTGCAAGCTAGCATCTTCGACTACTCACGTCACTTGACTTGTGGTAGAATGTTTAATTTTTGTCGTGGAAATTTGCAGAGTTACTGCTTTCTTTTCTCTGTCTCGTCATAGCGACTACCAATCTGACACCATGTTATGTTTGTTCCTTTGAATAATGACAAACCGGGGCATAGGTTGAACTACTTTTAATAAACCATACTTTAGCTAGCAATCTCCTTGTGTAGCTATGCAAGGTATACTTCCACTTCCCCCCCTCGCATAGCCTGCTGGGTAACGTAGTCTTCATGTTATTAACACATAACAACACACCAAGTACCAGGACATTTTGGCGAAATGGGGGAGGGGGGCAGAGTATTGAAAACAGCAATGCCAATCATTTTAACACCTATTTTTTTGAGATTTTACTTATTAAACAAAATCTATTTTTTCTGAGCAAATTGTATTAGTGTAAAATAATATAATTTACACATTTTTTGGAGCACACAATATAGCTCAGTATTTGTATGATTTATTTGATACAGTCTTCTTTGATCATCTTTATCTAGTAAAGTAGCCTTGGCATATGCGAACCAGAACGGCTCATAGGAGCATGAGCCTATCTCCTGTTTCTGTAGCAGCTTGATGTACATGTATCTTTATCAAGGCGGCCAATAATTCTGGATGTGACTCTATATTCACTCAATACAAATGTTTTCGCAACGTAACCGCTAACATGTCTTTAGAAATGTCCACCTCGTTGCTTTGTTGCCGGCAGTATGTGAAATAACAGTGGAAAGGGCAAGCCACATTAATTTACTTCATACCACATTCCTTCTGAAGAAAATGTGTCTAACCTTTACACAGTAACCCCACTTAGTCACCTTTCCTCATAAACACGTCGATCGAAAAATCTCATTTAATGTCAGTAAGCCGATTGGACCTCTCTCTCTCCCCCTCTTCCTTTTATTTCCCTCTTTGTACATGTCACAGCTCTCTCTCTCTCACTCTCTCTCTACCTGTCGCAGCTTTCTAAGCTCTCCCTCTCTCTTTTTGTCTTTCTCTCATTGCTTTGTTTTCACTCTCAGCTCTCTCCCACTTTATCTCACTCAGCTCGCGCTCTACTTCAGCTCACTCTCTCAGCTCTCTCAGCTACCCCCCTCTCTCCCCTCAGCTCCCGCTCTCTTTCAGCTCACTCTCTCAGCTCTCTCAGCTCTCTCAGCTACCCCTATCTCTCCTCTCAGCTCCCGCTCTCTTTCAGCTCACTCTCTCAGCTCTCTCAGCTACCCCCCTCTCTCCTCTCAGCTCCCGCTCTCTTTCAGCTCACTCTCTCAGCTCTCTCAGCTACCCCCCTCTCTCCTCTCAGCTCGCGCTCTCTTTCAGCTCACTCTCTCAGCTACCCCCTCTCTCCTCTCAGATCGCGCTCTCTTTCAGCTCACTCTCTCAGCTCTCTCAGCTACCCCCTCTCTCCTCTCAGATCGCGCTCTCTTTCAGCTCACTCTCTCAGCTCTCTCAGATACCCACTCTCTCCTCTCAGCTCCCGATCTCTTTCAGCTCACTCTCTCAGCTCTCTCAGCTACCCCCCCTCTCTCCTCTCAGCCCGCACTCTCTTTTGGCTCACTCTCTCAGCTACCCCCATATCTCCCCTCAGCTCACACTCTCTTTCAGTTCACTCTCTCAGCTCTCTCAGCTCTCTCAGCTACCCCCCTCTCTCCTCTCAGCTCGCGCTCTCTTTCAGCTCACTCTCTCAGCTCTCTCAGCTACCCCCCTCTCTCCTCTCAGCTCCGGCTCTCTTTCAGCTAACTCTCTCAGCTCTCTCAGCTACCCCCTCTCTCCTCTCAGCTCGCTCTCTCTTTCAGCTCACTCTCTCAGCTCTCTCAGCTACCCCCTCTCTCATCTCAGATCGCATTCTCTTTCAGCTCACTCTCTCAGCTCTCTCAGATACCCACTCTCTCCTCTCAGCCCGCGCTCTCTTTCAGCTCCCTCTCTCACCTCTCTCAGCTACCCCCCTCTCTCCTCTCAGATCCCGCTCTCTTTCAGCTCACTCTCTCAGCTCTCTCAGCTACCCCCCTCTCTCCTCTCAGCTCCCGATCTCTTTCAGCTCACTCTCTCAGCTCTCTCAGCTACCCCCCTCTCTCCTCTCAGCCCGCGCTCTCTTTTGGCTCACTCTCTCAGCTACCCCCATCTCTCCCCTCACCTCACGCTCTCTTTCAGTTCACTCTCTCAGCTCTCTCAGCTACCCCTATCTCTCCTCTCAGCTCCCGCTCTCTTTCAGCTCACTCTCTCAGCTCTCTCAGCTACCCCCTCTCTCCTCTCAGCTCCCGCTCTCTTTCAGCTCACTCTCTCAGCTCTCTCAGCTACCCCCCTCTCTCCTCTCAGCTCCCGATCTCTTTCAGCTCACTCTCTCAGCTCACTCTCTCAGCTACCCCCCTCTCTCCTCTCAGCCCGCGCTCTCTTTTGGCTCACTCTCTCAGCTACCCCCATCTCTCCCCTCAGCTCACGCTCTCTTTCAGTTCACTCTCTCAGCTCTCTCAGCTACCCCTATCTCTCCTCTCAGCTCCCGCTCTCTTTCAGCTCACTCTCTCAGCTCTCTCAGCTACCCCCTCTCTCCTCTCAGCTCCCGCTCTCTTTCAGCTCACTCTATCAGCTCTCTCAGCTACTCCCCTCTCTCCTCTCAGCTCGCGCTCTCTTTCAGCTCACTCTCTCAGCTCTCTCAGCTACCCCATCTCTCCCCTCAGCTCACGCTCTCTTTCAGCTCACTCTCTCAGTTCTCTCAGCTACCCCCCTCTCTCCTCTCAGCCCGTACTCTCTTTTGGCTCACTCTCTCAGCTACCCCCATCTCTCCCCTCAGCTCACGCTCTCTTTCAGCTCACTCTCTCAGCTCTCTCAGCTACCCCCTCTCTCCTCTCAGCTCGCGCTCTCTTTCAGCTCCCTCTCTCAGCTCTCTCAGCTACCCCCTCTCTCCTCTCAGCTCACGCTCTCTTTCAGCTCACTCTCTCAGTTCTCTCAGCTACCCCCCTCTCTCCTCTCAGCCCGCGCTCTCTTTTGGCTCACTCTCTCAGCTACCCTCATCTCTCCCCTCAGCTCATGCTCTCTTTCATCTCACTCTCTCAGCTCTCTCAGCTACCCCTATCTCTCCTCTCAGCTCCCGCTCTCTTTCAGCTCACTCTCTCAGCTCTCTCAGCTACCCCCCTCTCTCATCTCATCTCCCGCTCTCTTTCAGCTCACTCTCTCATCTCTCAGCTACTCCCCTCTCTCCTCTCAGCTCGCTCTCTCTTTCAGCTCACTCTCTCAGCTCTCTCAGCTACCCCCCTCTCTCCTCTCAGCTCGCGCTCTCTTTCAGCTCACTCTCTCAGCTATCTCAGCTACCCCCTCTCTCCTCTCAGCTCGCGCTCTCTTTCAGCTAACTCTCTCAGCTCTCTCAGCTACCCCCTCTCTCCTCTCAGCTCCTGCTCTCTTTCAGCTCACTCTCTCAGCTCTCTCAGCTACCCCCCTCTCTCCTCTCAGCTCGCGCTCTTTTTCAGCTCACTCTCTCAGCTCTCTCAGCTACCCCCTCTCTCCTCTCAGCCCGCGCTCTCTTTCAGCTCACTCTCTCAGCTCTCTCAGCTACCCCCTCTCTCCTCTCAGCCGGCGCTCTCTTTCAGCTCACTCTCTCAGCTCTCTCAGCTCTCTCAGCTACCCCCTCTCTCCTCTCAGCTCCCACTCTCTTTCAGCTCACTCTCTCAGCTCTCTCAGCTACCCCCCTCTCTCCTCTCAGCCCGCGCTCTCTTTTGGCTCACTCTCTCAGCTACCCCCTCTCTCCTCTCAGCCCGGGCTCTCTTTCAGCTCACTCTCTCAGCTCTCTCAGCTACCCTCCTCTCTCCTCTCAGCTCGCGCTCTCTTTCAGCTCCCTCTCTCAGCTCTCTCAGCTACCCCCTCTCTCATCTCAGATCGCATTCTCTTTCAGCTCACTCTCTCAGCTCTCTCAGATACCCCCTCTCTCCTCTCAGCCCGCGCTCTCTTTCAGCTCCCTCTCTCACTCTCTCAGCTACCCCCCTCTCTCCTCTCAGATCCCGCTCTCTTTCAGCTCACTCTCTCAGCTCTCTCAGCTACCCCCTCTCTCCTCTCAGCTCCCGATGTCTTTCAGCTCACTCTCTCAGCTCTCTCAGCTACCCCCCTCTCTCCTCTCAGCCCGCGCTCTCTTTTGGCTCACTCTCTCAGCTACCCCCATCTCTCCCCTCACCTCACGCTCTCTTTCAGTTCACTCTCTCAGCTCTCTCAGCTACCCCTATCTCTCCTCTCAGCTCCCGCTCTCTTTCAGCTCACTCTCTCAGCTCTCTCAGCTACCCCCCTCTCTCATCTCATCTCCCGCTCTCTTTCAGCTCACTCTCTCATCTCTCAGCTACTCCCCTCTCTCCTCTCAGCTCGCTCTCTCTTTCAGCTCACTCTCTCAGCTCTCTCAGCTACCCCCCTCTCTCCTCTCAGCTCGCGCTCTCTTTCAGCTCACTCTCTCAGCTATCTCAGCTACCCCCTCTCTCCTCTCAGCTCGCGCTCTCTTTCAGCTAACTCTCTCAGCTCTCTCAGCTACCCCCTCTCTCCTCTCAGCTCCTGCTCTCTTTCAGCTCACTCTCTCAGCTCTCTCAGCTACCCCCCTCTCTCCTCTCAGCTCGCGCTCTTTTCAGCTCACTCTCTCAGCTCTCTCAGCTACCCCCTCTCTCCTCTCAGCCCGCGCTCTCTTTCAGCTCACTCTCTCAGCTCTCTCAGCTACCCCCTCTCTCCTCTCAGCCGGCGCTCTCTTTCAGCTCACTCTCTCAGCTCTCTCAGCTCTCTCAGCTACCCCCTCTCTCCTCTCAGCTCCCACTCTCTTTCAGCTCACTCTCTCAGCTCTCTCAGCTACCCCCCTCTCTCCTCTCAGCCCGCGCTCTCTTTTGGCTCACTCTCTCAGCTACCCCCCTCTCTCCTCTCAGCCCGGGCTCTCTTTCAGCTCACTCTCTCAGCTCTCTCAGCTACCCTCCTCTCTCCTCTCAGCTCGCGCTCTCTTTCAGCTCCCTCTCTCAGCTCTCTCAGCTACCCCCTCTCTCATCTCAGATCGCATTCTCTTTCAGCTCACTCTCTCAGCTCTCTCAGATACCCCCTCTCTCCTCTCAGCCCGCGCTCTCTTTCAGCTCCCTCTCTCACCTCTCTCAGCTACCCCCCTCTCTCCTCTCAGATCCCGCTCTCTTTCAGCTCACTCTCTCAGCTCTCTCAGCTACCCCCCTCTCTCCTCTCAGCTCCCGATGTCTTTCAGCTCACTCTCTCAGCTCTCTCAGCTACCCCCCCTCTCTCCTCTCAGCCCGCGCTCTCTTTTGGCTCACTCTCTCAGCTACCCCCATCTCTCCCCTCACCTCACGCTCTCTTTCAGTTCACTCTCTCAGCTCTCTCAGCTACCCCTATCTCTCCTCTCAGCTCCCGCTCTCTTTCAGCTCACTCTCTCAGCTCTCTCAGCTACCCCCTCTCTCCTCTCAGCTCCCGCTCTCTTTCAGCTCACTCTCTCAGCTCTCTCAGCTACCCCCTCTCTCCTCTCAGCTCCCGATCTCTTTCAGTTCACTCTCTCAGCTCACTCTCTCAGCTACCCCCCCTCTCTCCTCTCAGCCCGCGCTCTCTTTTGGCTCACTCTCTCAGCTACCCCCATCTCTCCCCTCAGCTCACGCTCTCTTTCAGTTCACTCTCTCAGCTCTCTCAGCTACCCCTATCTCTCCTCTCAGCTCCCGCTCTCTTTCAGCTCACTCTCTCAGCTCTCTCAGCTACCCCCTCTCTCCTCTCAGCTCCCGCTCTCTTTCAGCTCACTCTATCAGCTCTCTCAGCTACTCCCCTCTCTCCTCTCAGCTCGCGCTCTCTTTCAGCTCACTCTCTCAGCTCTCTCAGCTACCCCATCTCTCCCCTCAGCTCACGCTCTCTTTCAGCTCACTCTCTCAGTTCTCTCAGCTACCCCCCTCTCTCCTCTCAGCCCGCGCTATCTTTTGGCTCATTCTCTCAGCTACCCCCATCTCTCCCCTCAGCTCACGCTCTCTTTCAGCTCACTCTCTCAGCTCTCTCAGCTACCCCCCTCTCTCCTCTCAGCTCGCGCTCTCTTTAAGCTCCCTCTCTCAGCTCTCTCAGCTACCCCCTCTCTCCCTCTCAGCTCCCGCTCTCTTTCAGCTCACTCTCTTAGCTATCTCAGCTATCCCATCTCTCCCCTCAGCTCACGCTCTCTTTCAGCTCACTCTCTCAGTTCTCTCAGCTACCCCCCTCTCTCCTCTCAGCCCGCGCTCTCTTTTGGCTCACTCTCTCAGCTACCCCCATCTCTCCCCTCAGCTCACACTCTCTTTCAGTTCACTCTCTCAGCTCTCTCAGCTCTCTCAGCTACCCCCCTCTCTCCTCTCAGCTCGCGCTCTCTTTCAGCTCACTCTCTCAGCTCTCTCAGCTACCCCCCTCTCTCCTCTCAGCTCCGGCTCTCTTTCAGCTCACTCTCTCAGCTCTCTCAGCTACCCCCCTCTCTCCTCTCAGCTCCGGCTCTCTTTCAGCTCACTCTCTCAGCTCTCTCAGCTACCCCCCTCTCTCCTCTCAGCTCGCTCTCTCTTTCAGCTCACTCTCTCAGCTCTCTCAGCTACCCCCTCTCTCATCTCAGATCGCATTCTCTTTCAGCTCACTCTCTCAGCTCTCTCAGATACCCACTCTCTCTCTCTCAGCCCGCGCTCTCTTTCAGCTCCTTCTCTCACCTCTCTCAGCTACCCCCTCTCTCCTCTCAGCTCCCGATCTCTTTCAGCTCACTCTCTCAGCTCTCTCAGCTACCTTCCCTCTCTCCTCTCAGCCCGCGCTCTCTTTTGGCTCACTCTCTCAGCTACCCCCATCTCTCCCCTCACCTCACGCTCTCTTTCAGTTCACTCTCTCAGCTCTCTCAGCTACCCCTATCTCTCCTCTCAGCTCCCGCTCTCTTTCAGCTCACTCTCTCAGCTCTCTCAGCTACCCCCCTCTCTCCTCTCAGCTCCCGCTCTCTTTCAGCTCACTCTCTCAGGTCTCTCAGCTACCCCCCTCTCTCCTCTCAGCTCCCGATCTCTTTCAGCTCACTCTCTCAGCTCACTCTCTCAGCTACCCCCCCCTCTCTCCTCTCAGCCCGCGCTCTCTTTTGGCTCACTCTCTCAGCTACCCCCATCTCTCCCCTCAGCTCACGCTCTCTTTCAGTTCACTCTCTCAGCTCTCTCAGCTACCCCTATCTCTCCTCTCAGCTCCCGCTCTCTTTCAGCTCACTCTCTCAGCTCTCTCAGCTACCCCCCTCTATCCTCTCTTCTCCCGCTCTCTTTCAGCTCACTCTCTCAGCTACCCCCATCTCTCCCCTCAGCTCACGCTCTCTTTCAGCTCACTCTCTCAGCTCTCTCAGCTACCCCCCTCTCTCCTCTCAGCTCGCGCTCTCTTTCAGCTCCCTCTCTCAGCTCTCTCAGCTACCCCCTCTCTCCTCTCAGCTCCCGCTCTCTTTCAGCTCACTCTCTCAGCTCTCTCAGCTACCCCCCTCTCTCCTCTCAGCTCCCGCTCTCTTTCAGCTCACTCTCTCAGCTCTCTCAGCTACCCCCCCCTCTCCTCTCAGCTCCCGATCTCTTTCAGTTCACTCTCTCAGCTCACTCTCTCAGCTACCCCCCTCTCTCCTCTCAGCCCGCGCTCTCTTTTGGCTCACTCTCTCAGCTAACCCCCATCTCTCCCCTCAGCTCACGCTCTCTTTCAGTTCACTCTCTCAGCTCTCTCAGCTACCCCTATCTCTCCTCTCAGCTCCCGCTCTCTTTCAGCTCACTCTCTCAGCTCTCTCAGCTACCCCCCTCTCTCCTCTCAGCTCCCGCTCTCTTTCAGCTCACTCTATCAGCTCTCTCAGCTACTCCCCTCTCTCCTCTCAGCTCGCGCTCTCTTTCAGCTCACTCTCTCAGCTCTCTCAGCTACCCCATCTCTCCCCTCAGCTCACGCTCTCTTTCAGCTCACTCTCTCAGTTCTCTCAGCTACCCCCCTCTCTCCTCTCAGCCCGCGCTATCTTTTGGCTCATTCTCTCAGCTACCCCCATCTCTCCCCTCAGCTCACGCTCTCTTTCAGCTCACTCTCTCAGCTCTCTCAGCTACCCCCCTCTCTCCTCTCAGCTCGCGCTCTCTTTAAGCTCCCTCTCTCAGCTCTCTCAGCTACCCCCTCTCTCCTCTCAGCTCCCGCTCTCTTTCAGCTCACTCTCTTAGCTATCTCAGCTATCCCATCTCTCCCCTCAGCTCACGCTCTCTTTCAGCTCACTCTCTCAGTTCTCTCAGCTACCCCCCTCTCTCCTCTCAGCCCGCGCTCTCTTTTGGCTCACTCTCTCAGCTACCCCCATCTCTCCCCTCAGCTCACACTCTCTTTCAGTTCACTCTCTCAGCTCTCTCAGCTCTCTCAGCTACCCCCCTCTCTCCTCTCAGCTCGCGCTCTCTTTCAGCTCACTCTCTCAGCTCTCTCAGCTACCCCCCTCTCTCCTCTCAGCTCCGGCTCTCTTTCAGCTCACTCTCTCAGCTCTCTCAGCTACCCCCTCTCTCCTCTCAGCTCCGGCTCTCTTTCAGCTCACTCTCTCAGCTCTCTCAGCTACCCCCTCTCTCCCTCTCAGCTCGCTCTCTCTTTCAGCTCACTCTCTCAGCTCTCTCAGCTACCCCCTCTCTCATCTCAGATCGCATTCTCTTTCAGCTCACTCTCTCAGCTCTCTCAGATACCCACTCTCTCCTCTCAGCCCGCGCTCTCTTTCAGCTCCTTCTCTCACCTCTCTCAGCTACCCCCCTCTCTCCTCTCAGCTCCCGATCTCTTTCAGCTCACTCTCTCAGCTCTCTCAGCTACCTTCCCTCTCTCCTCTCAGCCCGCGCTCTCTTTTGGCTCACTCTCTCAGCTACCCCCATCTCTCCCCTCACCTCACGCTCTCTTTCAGTTCACTCTCTCAGCTCTCTCAGCTACCCCTATCTCTCCTCTCAGCTCCCGCTCTCTTTCAGCTCACTCTCTCAGCTCTCTCAGCTACCCCCCTCTCTCCTCTCAGCTCCCGCTCTCTTTCAGCTCACTCTCTCAGGTCTCTCAGCTACCCCCCTCTCTCCTCTCAGCTCCCGATCTCTTTCAGCTCACTCTCTCAGCTCACTCTCTCAGCTACCCCCTCTCTCTCCTCTCAGCCCGCGCTCTCTTTTGGCTCACTCTCTCAGCTACCCCCATCTCTCCCCTCAGCTCACGCTCTCTTTCAGTTCACTCTCTCAGCTCTCTCAGCTACCCCTATCTCTCCTCTCAGCTCCCGCTCTCTTTCAGCTCACTCTCTCAGCTCTCTCAGCTACCCCCTCTATCCTCTCTTCTCCCGCTCTCTTTCAGCTCACTCTCTCAGCTACCCCCATCTCTCCCCTCAGCTCACGCTCTCTTTCAGCTCACTCTCTCAGCTCTCTCAGCTACCCCCTCTCTCCTCTCAGCTCGCGCTCTCTTTCAGCTCCCTCTCTCAGCTCTCTCAGCTACCCCCCTCTCTCCTCTCAGCTCCCGCTCTCTTTCAGCTCACTCTCTCAGCTCTCTCAGTTACCCCATCTCTCCCCTCAGCTCACGCTCTCTTTCAGCTCACTCTCTCAGTTCTCTCAGCTACCCCCCTCTGTCCTCTCAGCCCGCGCTCTCTTTTGGCTCACTCTCTCAGCTACCCCCATCTCTCCCCTCAGCTCACGCTCTCTTTCAGTTCACTCTCTCAGCTCTCTCAGCTACCCCTATCTCTCCTCTCAGCTCCCGCTCTCTTTCAGCTCACTCTCTCAGCTCTCTCAGCTACCCCCCTCTCTCCTCTCAGCTCCCGCTCTCTTTCAGCTCACTCTATCAGCTCTCTCAGCTACTCCCCTCTCTCCTCTCAGCTCGCGCTCTCTTTCAGCTCACTCTCTCAGCTCTCTCAGCTACCCCATCTCTCCCCTCAGCTCACGCTCTCTTTCAGCTCACTCTCTCAGTTCTCTCAGCTACCCCCCTCTCTCCTCTCAGCCCGCGCTCTCTTTTGGCTCACTCTCTCAGCTACCCCCATCTCTCCCCTCAGCTCACGCTCTCTTTCAGCTCACTCTCTCAGCTCTCTCAGCTACCCCCCTCTCTCCTCTCAGCTCGCGCTCTCTTTCAGCTCCCTCTCTCAGCTCTCTCAGCTACCCCCTCTCTCCTCTCAGCTCCCGCTCTCTTTCAGCTCACTCTCTCAGCTCTCTCAGCTACCCCATCTCTCCCCTCAGCTCACGCTCTCTTTCAGCTCACTCTCTCAGTTCTCTCAGCTACCCCCCTCTCTCCTCTCAGCCCGCGCTCTCTTTTGGCTCACTCTCTCAGCTACCCTCATCTCTCCCCTCAGCTCATGCTCTCTTTCATCTCACTCTCTCAGCTCTCTCAGCTACCCCCCTCTCTCCTCTCAGATCCTGCTCTCTTTCAGCTCACTCTATCAGCTCTCTCAGCTACTCCCCTCTCTCCTCTCAGCTCGCGCTCTCTTTCAGCTCACCCTCTCAGCTCTCTCAGCTACCCCCCTCTCTCCCCTCAGCTCACGCTCTCTTTCAGCTCACTCTCTCAGTTCTCTCAGCTACCCCCCTCTCTCCTCTCAGCCCGCGCTCTCTTTTGGCTCACTCTCTCAGCTACCCCCATCTCTATCCTCAGCTCACGCTCTCTTTCAGCTCACTCTCTCAGCTCTCTCAGCTACCCCTATCTCTCCTCTCAGCTCACGCTCTCTTTCAGCTCACTCTCTCAGCTCTCTCAGCTACCCCCCTCTCTCCTCTCAGCTCCCGCTCTCTTTCAGCTCACTCTCTCAGCTCTTTCAGCTACCCCCCCACTCTCCTCTCAGCTCGCGCTCTCTTTCAGCTCACTCTCTCAGCTCTCTCAGCTACCCCCCTCTCACCTCTCAGCTCGCGTTCTCTTTCAGCTCACTCTCTCAGCTCTCGTAGCTACCCCCTCTCTCCTCTCAGCTCCCTCTCTCTTTTAGCTCACTCTCTCAGCTCTCTCAGCTACCCCCCTCTCCCCTCTCAGCCCGTGCTCTCTTTTGGCTCACTCTCTCAGCTACCCCCCTCTCTCCTCTCAGCCCACGCTCTCTTTCAGCTAACTCTCTCAGCTCTCTCAGCTACCCCCTCTCTCCTCTCAGATCCTGCTCTCTTTCAGCTTACTCTCTCAGCTCTCTCAGCTACCCCCCTCTCTCCTCTCAGCTCGCGCTCTCTTTCAGCTCACTCTCTCAGCTCTCTCAGCTACCCCCTCTCTCCTCTCATCCCGCGCTCTCTTTCAGCTCACTCTCTCAGCTTTCTCAGCAACCCCCTCTCTCCTCTCAGCCCGCGCTCTCTTTCAGCTCACTCTCTCAGCTCTCTCAGCTACCCCCCTCTCTCCTCTCAGCTCCTGCTCTCTTTCAGCTCACTCTCTCAGCTCTCTCAGCTACCCCCCTCTCTCCTCTCAGCCCGCGCTCTCTTTTGGCTCACTCTCTCAGCTACCCCCCTCTCTCCTCTCAGCTCCCGCTCTCTTTCAGCTCACTCTCTCAGCTCTCTCAGCTACCCCCCTCTCTCCTCTCAGCTCGCGCTCTCTTTCAGCTCCCTCTCTCAGCTCTCTCAGCTACCCCCTCTCTCCTCTCAGCTCCTGCTGTCTTTCAGCTCACTCTCTAAGCTCTCTCAGCTACCCCCCTCTCTCCTCTCAGCCCGCGCTCTCTTTTGGCTCACTCTCTCAGCTACCCCCATCTCTCCCCTCAGATCATATTCTCTTTCAGCTCACTCTCTCAGCTACCCCCCTCTCTCCTCTCAGCTCCCGCTCTCTTTCAGCTCACTCTCTCAGCTCTCTCAGCTACCCCCCTCTCTCCTCTCAGCTCGCACTCACTTTCAGCTCACTCTCTCAGCTCTCTCAGCTACCCCCTCTCTCCTCTCAGCTCCTGCTCCCTTTCAGCTCACTCTCTCAGCTCTCTCAGCTACCCCCCTCTCTCCTCTCAGCTCGCGCTCTTTTCAGCTCACTCTCTCAGCTCTGTCAGCTACCCCCTCTCTCCTCTCAGCCCGCGCTCTCTTTCAGCTCACTCTCTCAGCTCTCTCAGCTACCCCCTCTCTCCTCTCAGCTCCTGCTCCCTTTCAGCTCACTCTCTCAGCTCTCTCAGCTACCCCCCTCTCTCCTCTCAGCTCCCGCTCTCTTTCAGCTCACTCTCTCAGCTCTTTCAGCTACCCCCCACTCTCCTCTCAGCTCGCGCTCTCTTTCAGCTCACTCTCTCAGCTCTCTCAGCTACCCCCCTCTCACCTCTCAGCTCGCGCTCTCTTTCAGCTCACTCTCTCAGCTCTCGTAGCTACCCCCTCTCTCCTCTCAGCCCCCTCTCTCTTTCAGCTCAGTCTCTTAGCTCTCTCAGCTACCCCCCTCTCCCCTCTCAGCCCGTGCTCTCTTTTGGCTCACTCTCTCAGCTACCCCCCTCTCTCCTCTCAGCCCACGCTCTCTTTCAGCTAACTCTCTCAGCTCTCTCAGCTACCCCCCTCTCTCCTCTCAGCTCGCGCTCTCTTTCAGCTCACTCTCTCAGCTCTCTCAGCTACCCCCTCTCTCCTCTCAGATCCTGCTCTCTTTCAGCTTACTCTCTCAGCTCTCTCAGCTACCCCCCTCTCTCCTCTCAGCTCGCGTTCTCTTTCAGCTCACTCTCTCAGCTCTCTCAGCTACCCCCTCTCTCCTCTCATCCCGCGCTCTCTTTCAGCTCACTCTCTCAGCTTTCTCAGCAACCCCCTCTCTCCTCTCAGCCCGCGCTCTCTTTCAGCTCACTCTCTCAGCTCTCTCAGCTACCCCCTCTCTCCTCTCAGCTCCTGCTCTCTTTCAGCTCACTCTCTAAGCTCTCTCAGCTACCCCCTCTCTCCTCTCAGCCCGCGCTCTCTTTTGGCTCACTCTCTCAGCTACCCCCCTCTCTCCTCTCAGCTCCCGCTCTCTTTCAGCTCACTCTCTCAGCTCTCTCAGCTACCCCCATCTCTCCCCTCAGATCATATTCTCTTTCAGCTCACTCTCTCAGCTACCCCCCTCTCTCCTCTCAGCTCCTGCTCTCTTTCAGCTCACTCTCTCAGCTCTCTCAGCTACCCCCCTCTCTCCTCTCAGCTCGCACTCACTTTCAGCTCACTCTCTCAGCTCTCTCAGCTACCCCCTCTCTCCTCTCAGCTCCTGCTCCCTTTCAGCTCACTCTCTCAGCTCTCTCAGCTACCCCCCTCTCTCCTCTCAGCTCGCGATCTTTTTCAGCTCACTCTCTCAGCTCTGTCAGCTACCCCCTCTCTCCTCTCAGCCCGCGCTCTCTTTCAGCTCACTCTCTCAGCTCTCTCAGCTACCCCCTCTCTCCTCTCAGCCCGCGCTCTCTTTCAGCTCACTCTCTCAGCTCTCTCAGCTCTCTCAGCTACCCCCTCTCTCCTCTCAGCTCCCACTCTCTTTCAGCTCACTCTCTCAGCTCTCTCAGCTACCCCCTCTCTCCTCTCAGCCCGCCCTCTCTTTTGGCTCACTCTCTCAGCTACCCCCCTCTCTCCCCTCAGCTCACACTCTCTTTCAGCTCACTCTCTCAGCTCTCTCAGCTACCCCATCTCTCCCCTCAGCTCACGCTCTCTTTCAGCTCACTCTCTAAGCTCTCTCAGCTACCCCCCCTCTCTCCTCTCAGCCTGCGCTCTCTTTTGGCTCACTCTCTCAGCTACCCCCATCTCTCCCCTCAGATCATATTCTCTTTCAGCTCACTCTCTCAGCTACCCCCCTCTCTCCTCTCAGCTCCCGCTCTCTTTCAGCTCACTCTCTCAGCTCTCTCAGCTACCCCCCTCTCTCCTCTCAGCCTGCGCTCTCTTTTGGCTCTCTATCTCAGTTACCCCCTCTCTCCTCTCAGCCCGCTCTCTCTTTCAGCTCACTCTCTCAGCTCGCTCAGCTACCCCCCTCTCTCCTCTCAGCTCGCACACTCTTTCAACTCACTCTCTCAGCTCTCTCAGCTACCCCCCTCTCCCCTCTCTGCTCGCGCTCTCTTTCAGCTCACTGTCTCAGCTCTCTCAGCTACCCCCTTTCTCCTCTCAGCCTGCGCTCTCTTTCAGCTCACTCTCTCAGCTCTCTCAGCTACCCCCCTCTCTCCTCTCTGCTCGCGCTCTCTTTCAGCTTACTCTCTCAGCTCTCTCAGCTTCCCCATCTCTCCTCTCAGCCTGCGCGCTCTTTCAGCTCACTCTCTCAGCTCTCTCAGCTACCCCCCTCTCTCCTCTCAGCTCGCGCTCTCTTTCAGCTCACTCTCTCAGCTCTCTCAGCTACCCCCTCTCTCCTCTCAGCTCGCGCTCTCTTTCAGCTCACTCTCTCAGCTCTCTCAGCTACCCCCTCTCTCCTCTCAGCCCGCGCTCTCTTTCAGCTCACTCTCTCAGCTTTCTCAGCTACCCCCCTCTCTCCTCTCAGCCCGCGCTCTCTTTCAGCTCACTCTCTCAGCTCTCTCAGCTACCCCCTCTCTCCTCTCAGCTCCTGCTCTCTTTCAGCTCACTCTCTCAGCTCTCTCAGCTACCCCCCTCTCTCCTCTCAGCCCGCGCTCTCTTTTGGCTCTCTATCTCTTTTACCCCCCTCTCTCCTCTCAGCCCGCTCTCTCTTTCAGCTCACTCTCTCAGCTCTCTCAGCTACCCCCCTCTCTCCTCTCAGCCCGCGCTCTCTTTTGGCTCTCTATCTCTTTTACCCCCCTCTCTCCTCTCAGCCCGCTCTCTCTTTCAGCTCACTCTCTCAGCTCTCTCAGCTACCCCCCTCTCTCCTCTCAGCCCGCGCTCTCTTTCAGCTCACTCTCTCAGCTACCCCCCTCTCTCCTCTCAGCTCGCGCTCTCTTTCAGCTCACTCTCTCAGTTCTCTCAGCTACCCCCTCTCTCCTCTCAGCTCGCACTCTCTTTCAGCTCACTCTCTCAGCTCTCTCAGCTACCCCCCTCTCTCCTCTCAGCCCGCGCTCTCTTTCAGCTCACTCTCTCAGCTACCCCCTTTCTCCTCTCAGCCCGCGCTCTCTTTCAGCTCACTCTCTCAGCTCTCTCAGCTACCCCCCTCTCTCCTCTCTGCTCGCGCTCTCTTTCAGCTTACTCTCTCAGCTTACTCTCTCAGCTCTCTCAGCTTCCCCATCTCTCCTCTCAGCCCGCGCGCTCTTTCAGCTCACTCTCTCAGCTCTCTCAGCTACCCCCCTCTCTCCTCTCAGCCCGCGTTCTCTTTCGGCTCACTCTCTCAGCTCTCTCAGCTACCCCCCTCTCTCCTCTCAGCCTGCACTCTCTTTCAACTCACTCTCTCTGCTCTCTCAGCTACCCCCTCTCTCCTCTCAGCTCGCGCTCTCTTTCAGCTCACTCTCTCAGCTCTCTCAGCTACCCCCCTCTCTCCTCTCAGCTCCCGCTCTCCCTTCCTTTTATCTTTTTAGATTCTTATTCAGAGAAAATCATGCCGTAGTAAATCAATAAAAGTGTTCCCTATAACAGACTTCTATGTTTTCCGCTCATCGATCCTGTCAGCCCAGATACATTTATGAGCAAGCCACACGATTACCCATAGCAATCCTAACTCTGATCCTTAGCGCAAATGACAGGCACCAGACTTCAGCTCGGGGTAATTGTGATGCTGAAAAGGGGGCATTGTTAATCTTCCTTTTTTCCCCTTGCTTCTGGGACTGAGTTCAATGGTCTATGGTCTAGACCAGGGGTAGGCAACCCTGGACCTAGAGTGTTGCAGGGACTTCATGTTTTTGTTCTAACCAACCTGGAAGACCAGGTGTGTTGAATTTAGGCAATCACTGAACTGATCAATTAGCTCAGTTAGTCCTGTGTGGAGTTGGGACAAAATCCTGCAATACCTGCGTCACTCCAGGAACAGAGTTGCCTACCCCTGGTCTAAACTGCCTGCATGGGCGGCAATCACTACACTACCTTATCTCTGGTGGGACTGAGAGATGGAGAAATGTGATTATGTATTATTATGTGCAACAGGGTGTACTGTACTGTAGAGACCCTATGAGTCATCCTATCAAAGTCAGACTTCAGTAAGGGCAGGAGGTGGATTTTAGAATATTTTCTATTGGCTGTGCAGGTAATTAATGGTAAATTGGAGACGGATGCAATATTGAGAATGCAAAGTCCATTTAAAACACCTCTAATGGAAAGAGTGCTCAGAACAGTCTGATCAATGGGAGTGTTACAACGCCTATCGTTAAAGAAAATTGGAATATGCTTGACTTGATGAAGCAGAATAGTGACAAGCATAATACAAGTTTACCTTTTGTTCCTATGATACACGGAGGAGGAAGTAATCATGCTCCAAAAGATTGTAATTGAATCCCTCTATTTCACACAGTAGATGTAAATTTAGCAACGCGCATGCCCTGCCCACATGAGGATCTGTCTCTTTTTCAGCCATCTATTCCCTGTGTTTGAGGGGTGCAAAATCCACTTGTCACTTAAATCTCGCTGGATGGATTGCTTTAATTTTACTCTTGCGACTCTTTTATACTCTTGCTTGTGCCTGTCGTTTTTTCCCGTTAACGTTACGACCGCAGAAATGTCTGTAATGACCTGTCAAACACACCCTGGTAATGGCTGAAATGGGCTCACTGGAATACATTGTCTTTCTGTTGCATCTATAAGAACGCTAAAGCTTAATCGGGGATTTAAAGCATCGTCGCAACACTTGCATCACAAGAAAGATACCTTTATTTTGATGGTTGTTCATTTTTTATGAAATTGAATAAAGTTATAATTTAATGCAGTTGAAATGTTTACAGATTAGATGCGCTAAAATGAAAGCAACTTCTGTAAATGAACACTCAGATTATAGTGATATTATGTCTGATCTCGCTAACAATATTAAGTATATATAGATAGGTGTAATCTAGAGCCAAGCATGTTGATTTTTAATCTGAGGGTATCCTGCTATTGACACATTTGTTGAATTATGCAACAGAATGTGACAACAACAGTAATTAATGCAGCAGTCTAGACTGCGCAGGTGAGTACAGGTAGGCCTAGACAGAGCACGTTTTTTGTGGTTGCAGCCCTGTTCCACCCCTTTATGTTAATGTTTTATATGTAAATCCCCGCAGTGTATTGATGCAAATGAAGGACATATCATTTTCTTTATTTAAACACAAAACATTAAAAGAATACCTGATACCGTTGGAAAATGTATATATGAGTGCATTCTAAGAAAAAAAGTGAAATTTGACAATAAATTGAATACCTGGATTCCCACCAAAACCCCTGAACAAACATTGTTTGCTCATGGCGGTAATATTTTTGTTTTGTTTTGCTATAATTCAGTCAATATTTGGAGTATCTCCATCCAATGTCCAACTGTTGCATATACAAGAATTTAAAAAACTATCTTTAACAAATGTTTATAACAAACTGGCATCTCGCCTAATTTGTAGTCCATTAGCTGACGGAGAGGTGCACAGGTGTGAAATCCTAATCACATACCGTTCATACCCACTGCATCTCATAGAAGTAGTAATGTGGGAAGCTCTTAGTCTCACTTCCATGCATTTACTGATTAAAGGTTTAGCCCTTTTACTCAGCGGGAGGTCAAAGTGCTAATTAAAAAAGCATGCCCTGGAAAAGTGAATCATTGTGATGGAATGATTAACATATTCCTAGACCCAGAATAAGTTTTGTGGAAGAAATATATCAACAGGCCAAGAGACATGGAGGAAATCAGGGTTGTGCTCCCGAAATAACACACAACCCTCTTTCTGATTCTTAAATCGTTCCCTGCAGCAAAAAGCTCTGGAGAGAAAACAATTTTAGTTTGTTTCGAGCCCTGTTCCTGAAAAGATGGGATGTGACTCAACAATCTATAAGACCTATATAAGACCTTTGGGGAGACAGAGTGCATCACATTATAACAACAACATTGATGAGATACAGCTCCTATCAAATATTGAGAATAGATACTTTTGGAGAGAGAGAGAGACACACAGATAGAGAAAGAGACAGGAATAGAGTGAAAGAGGGAGAGATGGTGTGTGTGTGCTCGCATGTGTGTTTTAAATGCAAATCACCATTGTTCGCTTTTCCGATTGCTTTGCTTTCTCATCCTTTTGACCCAGAACACTCAATTCTGGCGAGTGCTGAAGTGGTTCAGCTACTAACATCTGACAGTATTCCTTCCCTTGAATTTGTGTAATTGCATTACAACTCAAACTGATTTTGTACTCGCGTGTACGTTTGGCCGTTCAACACTTATTAAGTTATCTTGAACATGACCTCCCGTTCCCCTCCTCTATTTGTCTTCTTTATGCAGTTGACCCCCTTTGAGTTGTGGATCAAAGCTCAGATCAAACTCACACTCGGTGCTATGTGAGGCAGGGCTGCGGAATCCCATCAGTGGGCTGCTGTGTCCTCATTCTCCTAATAAGAATGGATGGTATTCATACAGTGGCTTAGGTTAGATGGTGTGATGGGGTAACACAACCACATCCAGCCATGTCAATGTGTTGCGCTCAGCCCACCTGAGTGATGCAAGTTAGCCGCTAGGTACCTGAACACTCATTAGATCTCGGTGATTCCACCGGGGACCGGTGAGGAGGGGTGAGGAGAGGTAAGGAGATACCAGTGGCCGTTTCCGAATACCCATACTAGCATATACACACTTAAAGTGCATACTCTGTACTCATCGTCGCATACTATTTAGCACCTACCGTTTAGTAAAAAGTATGCAGTATGCCACGGCCGCAACGCAGTAGCGGCTCCTGACTGGCTGAGTAGGTGGGGCGTGGCCGAGTGCGGGTGGGTTTTTCCAAAATCAGCAGACATGCATCACAATAACCAGCCTGATAATAGCTATTTTACAATTATATTAATTTATTTAAACTCTGAATAGAATAGGAATGGAGTTATAGGCCTACTCAAGCTGGTTATAGGAAGACTAACACATTTAACCTATACCGTAGCCCATATAGCCCATCTATCCTATTTAAAAAGGACTGAAGACAGAAACAGATAATTTGGTTCTATTTCAAAATATTTATTAGTGAAACCAAAGTGCTGTAATGTATATAAATTAAATAAAATAGCCTAGTACACTCACCAAAACTTTTTAAATGTGGATCGCAAATTCAGAACCGCTGGACAGCTACTGAACATAATAAACTAAAGCACTGATCATTGGTAACGAGACCAGAATGACTGCTTAGGTTTGATCCATAAATTAAACAATTAAATAGGTAGCCTGTACTACAATACTAAAACAATCCATATGTTCAAATCAAAAGGCCTGATTAACATGACATCAACAAAGCCGCCACATCCCGAATCCCTGGTGCCGACATATTCAGAAAAAAAAAAGAAGTGTTTATTATTTCATTTAAAATCTCTGAAAAGAGAACAAAAAACACTTTTCAATGAGAAAACAGAAATCCACTTAGATTTTTTTTTTTACAAATACTTCTGTTTTCAAAGATGTACAGGAGCCTAAAATGCAATACTCGTGATAATTTTTAAGAGAATAAAAACGATTTAGAATACATTTGAACACCACTGCATCATCCCAATTAAGTAGCCTAGTTTTGTTGTTTGGCTACTTAAAGAGAGCTAGTGTCACGATCGTCGGGAACAGAGGACCAAGGCGCAGCGTTGAATGCGAACATATTTATTATTAGTGATACACGATCAAAACAACAAAAACGATAACGTGACAGTCAACGGTCTAACACAAACCAACTAGAACAAGATCCCACAACAAATGTGGGAAAGCAGCCTCTATAAGTATGGCTCCCAATCAGAGACAACCAGCCACAGCTGACACTCGTTGCCTCTGATTGGGAACCACTCTGGCCAACACAGAAATACAATACCTAGAACCCCGACATAGAAACACAACACATAGATTAACACACCCTGGCTCAACATAACAGTGTCCCCAGAGCCAGGGCGTGACAGCTAGGACCTACCTCTTCCAATGCATTGTGGAAATGTGTGCATCGAATTATACTAGATGAAGAGCCTAAATGAGTATAACATCCTGGCATTTAAACTATACTTGATATTTTACAGTTCACTTACTTGATTTTCACATGCTGAGAATGCGTCATGCGCGATTGCGTAGTTTTCCGTTATTCGTTGATTTCAGTAGTGCATCCCCATACAGTGAGGGAAAAAAAGTATTTGATCCCCTGCTGATTTTGTACATTTGCCCACTGACAAAGAAATGATCAGTCTATAATTTTAGTGGTAGGTTTATTTGAACAGTGAGAGACAGAATAACAACAACAAAATCCAGTAAAACGCATGTCAAAAATGTTATAAATTGATTTGCATTTTAATGAGGGAAATAAGTATTTGATCCCCTCTCAATCAGAAAGATTTCTGGCTCCCAGAAAAGGGAGTGCTCCCAATCTCAGTTTGTTACCTGTATAAAAGACACCTGTCCACAGAAGCAATCAAACAATCCGATTCCAAACTCTCCACCATGGCCAAGACCAAAGAGCTCTCCAAGGATGTCAGGGACAAGATTGTAGACCTACACAAGGCTGGAATGGGCTACAAGACCATCGCCAAGCAGCTTGGTGAGAAGGTGACAACAGTTGGTGCGATTATTCGCAAATGGAAGAAACACAAAAGAACTGTCAATCTCCCTCGGCCTGGGGCTCCAAGCAAGATCTCACCTCGTGGAGTTGAAATAATCATGAGAACGGTGAGGAATCAGCCCAGAACTAAACGGGAGGATCTTGTCAATGATCTCAAGGCAGCTGGGACCATAGTCACCAAGAAAACAATTGGTAACACACTACACCGTGAAGGACTGAAATCCTGCAGCGCCCGCAAGGTCCCCCTGCTCAAGAAAGCACATATACAGGCCCGTCTGAAGTTTGCCAATGAACATCTGAATGATTCAGAGGAGAAATCGGTGAAAGTGTTGTGGTCAGATGAGACCAAAATCGAGACCAAAATCAAGCTCTTTGGCATCAACTCAACTCGGCGTGTTTGGAGGAGGAGGAATGCTGCCTATGACCCCAAGAACACCATCCCCACCGTCAAACATGGAGGTGGAAACATTATGCTTTGGGGGTGTTTTTCTGCTAAGGGGACAGGACAACTTCACTGCATCAAAGGGACGATGGATGGCGCCATATACCGTCAAATCTTGGGTGAGAACCTCCTTCCCTCAGCCAGGGCGTTGAAAATGGGTCGTGGATGGGTATTCCAGCATGACAATGACCCAAAACACACGGCCAAGGCAACAAAGGAGTGGCTCAAGAAGAAGCACATTAAGGTCCTGGAGTGGCCTAGCCAGTCTCCAGACCTTAATCCCATAGAAAATCTGTGGAGGGAGCTGAAGGTTCGAGCTGCCAAATGTCAGGCTCGAAACCTTAATGACGTGGAGAAGATCTGCAAAGAGGAGTGGGACAAAATCCCTCCTGAGATGTGTGCAAACCTGGTGGCCAACTAAAAGAAACGTCTGACCTCTGTGATTGCCAACAAGGGTTTTGCCACTAAGTACTAAGTCATGTTTTGCAGAGGGGTCAAATACTTATTTCCCTCATTAAAATGCAAATCAATTTATAACATTTTTGACATGCGTTTTTCGGGATTTTTTTGTTGTTATTCTGTCTCTCACTGTTCAAATAAACCTACCATTAAAATGATAGACTGATCATGTCTTTGTCAGTGGGCACACGTACAAAATCAGCAGGGGATCAAATACTTTTTTCCCTCACTGTATGTAATTGATCAGCTGTTGTCAAAGCAGAAAAGAGTATGACATCCTGGCATTTAAAGTATACTAGATTTTCAAAATGTCGCATACTATTAAACTTAATTTTTTCGCATACTTAAATGGCCTACTATTTAGGACGCAAGTATGGGTATACGGACACGGCAAGATTCTGGGTTTTCTCCTTTCTTTTCACATGCTATTTCATTTAGCTACACGTCACCTGTAAAGTCAACTGGAGCTTTGATGAGCCAAAGTTTCTATGATATTTGCAGGGAACCGGGAACATCTCAAATTATGATAAATAGTTTAATAGTAATAATGATGATAGTTTTTATAGCTTTTTACTAGGTCTCAAAGTGCTTTTCACTGTCTGTCTGGTTGGAAATCACGTCATCCACCACCAATAATACATATATTTAGTGAGGCGTATTTAGTAAGGTAAAACATTCAGAACGTTGCAGACAGAAATATAATGAATAGGGTTGAATGTTGTATACTGTTGTTGCACCCTCTTGAAAAATAGAGGAGTGAACATCACTTCCTCTCTGTCCTCCAATCAGATCCCTCAGATCAGCTACGCCTCCACGGCCCCGGAGCTGAGTGATGACAGGCGCTATGACTTCTTCTCTCGGGTGGTTCCTCCGGACTCATTCCAGGTCCAGGCCATGGTGGACATCATCAGAGCCCTGGGCTGGACCTACGTGTCCACCGTGGCCTCTGAGGGCAGCTACGGAGAGAAGGGCGTGGAGGCCTTCCAACAGATCTCCAAGGAGGCTGGTGAGTGATGGAAGTAGTAGTGGAAATGTTACTGTAAATTATAAGATACTATGGTACGATTTAGTTTTGGAGTTATCTGAGGCCGTCAATTACAGTTAGAGTTGTGTTGTTCCTCTATAAGCCGTTTTTACCCAGAGTCCCATACAGACAGATGAGTGATGGTGATCACAGGTGGGAATCAACCCTCCACCTTACAGCAGGTTGTAATTACACTGCCAGATTTAAGATGGGTAGTACACTGAAAGGCTGGAGAGGAGGAGGGGGGGTGTTTTGTCCATCTGGGGCTCACTATGGACCTACAATTTACTGTAAATGCCATGCTGAGACTATACAGGCAATTATATTTTGTAATAAATTAAGAAGTATTAATGAGCTTGACAACAATTAACATAGTGACTCTAGTTCTGTGAGTGTCCTTGGGTAAAATATGTTTGAAGAATATAAGAGTTTGTTCTTTGCATGCTGGCAATATCTGTTGTGTGGGAGAACTCTCAATTCCATTTCCATCCAAGTGACAGAGGCACTGCTTTAAGAAAGGATGACCTATTCCATCATCTGGCCCAGGAAATTACATTCCATGATCCACGGTTCAGCATTCATACAACTCCTCCCCTGGCAATATCGCTGTACTAAGGGAACCAAGGTTACTTCCTGATTCTCATCTTGACCTCTACAGATCCCAATACATTTCCTGTAATCTGCACCTACTAGCTAGACCCCTGTCAACCAATCTCCGAACCTCGGTACTGAGGAGTGATGCTAGTGTATGCCAACCTCTGAAAGGGAGAGAGCTAACGATATCCCATGGGTGACGATCAGAAGTCCGGCGGACATGAATATTTCATCTGTGCGCGTTCATGTGTAGTCTGATCACTCATTAAAACTTGAAGAGGCTGTTGTGGTGCTGGAGAGAACAGCTGCAGGAGGAGCCTCTGTAGAACACTGAGAGGGAATTGGGAAGAAGAGTCTGGATGATTTAGTTAGTTATTTTGGCGGGGGTTTTATTTCAGCTTGTTACATCCTCCAGTGCACACGGTGGGTCTGCAGCTACCAGATTGTTTTCTTTCTGTTGTATTTCCTTCACTGGTGTTTGTGTCTCAGCATAGAGTCGGCAAAATGCTGCATTGATATTATTGCCTTGACTGTAAAAATATCACAGACGAGGGGGTTAGAAATTATAGGATATTGCTGTTGTTGTTGACTCATACATTACAATAGAGCTACAGTCAGGGAATGTTCTGTATTCCCATACAAATCAAATAGGAATCATTTCCCTCAATGGAAGCCCTGCACAATATAGGCATTGTGATTTTAATAAAAGCATTGATTACGTTATGACATAACTCTGTATATTTATAACATCAAAGAATGTGCCAGTTTCAGCATCACATGCTGCATTGGATTGAAATGAACAAGTAACATACTGCATCTGCACTGAAGCAGCAGTGGTGCAATAGAAATAACTCCAATAACATTGAGAGAGAAACTTGCAGACTTAAATACACCCACAGTGTGTTGTTTGAGTTGATCTGTAGGGCCTTGAGATGTTTTGTGGGCTCTCAATACTTTTGGTGGGAGTGAAATGTCAGATGCATTAGTAGCGTTCTCGCTTCACCACTTCAAGGAGCAGCATCCACCGGACTAATGCAATATGGCCGCCCATTACCCTGAGTAGAGACTAGAGTGATGGTCAGCTCGTATCGATCTCTGATGTTTTCCACTCTCCTCTTGCCCCATTGTTTGGGTAGTCTTCCACCCTCGCAGTTTCATGCGAATGCACTCTCCTCGAAAAGAAGAAACATAAAGCGGATGTTTCCGGTTTTCAGGGATACAGTATTTTCAACATAACTTCCATTTCCCCTGAAAAATGGATGCGGGGACTCCTATCAGGCGGCTTTTCACGGCTGCTACGTTAGGTTATGCGAATGAGTTGTCTTTTCTTTAGAAGTGGAGCAAGGAAAGATTCATCTTGTTAGTATTTTCCTCGGCTTGGGTCCAGAGCGATGGAGTTTGTTTTTCCTCTTTGATAAACAGACTCATGCAAGCGCGTTTGAGGAGTAGATACTCCCACAGACATCACTCTTAAATTAATTGCAGTATGCTGCCACAGCCGTGTTTTCATATCACTAATTTGAACTGCGAAAAACCTGTCAAACTTTCTGCAGTGCGACTGGAGCGGAAATATGAAAGATAATGTTTTTGTTTTACTTCATACATATGAAGTGACTTCACTGGCTTGCCCTCAGTATTTGACCAACAGCTTGGTGTGTTCTCGGAAAATGAGCATTCTAAACTGGAACAATGTACTCCTGCAGCCCTCCTCTCTATCTTCTAGAGTGAACATGACAAGTTGGAATGGAATATGGTATAAGGAAGGAATGAAGGAAGGGGCTCACACGTACAGAGTAGGAATGGTGTTCCATTTCTGTGGGCTCCCACTTGAGCTGCATTGGGAGGAGCTGCATTGGGAGGAAAGTGGCATCGGAGGGAGCCTGTCGTTGTTCTGTCTCTGCTCTGGAGGTGACAAATATAATTGGAGAATTATGGATCCTCTTCGGGGGTGGGGTGGTGCTGCGGTGGGGTGGTGGGGTCAGAGTGAAACGGGTAGTAGGGGTGTTGAGTCCATTGGGAACCACCCGGATTTCGGGGGAGTTTCCTGGAACACCACGGTCTAATCTCCCCCCCATTTAGGGAATCTCCGGGATATGGGGATGAACACTTGAAGCTGTTAATGCAGCATATGACCTGTGGCACTCAGCCCAGGACTAGCAGAAGCCTGATGAATTAAATCATCATTATTTTATCTGTGATAAATTAATCAAACTGGGAAATGTGGAGCACCGAGTTGGAGGGGGGAGGATGTTTAATGTAGATACCGACCGGTAGGTCCATCATGATATAAATGAAGTATTGTGCTCATTGAAATGTCATAGGATTCTAATTTCACAAAAACCAAATGCTTACCCAATGCTTTTAGACTGTTGCATTAAAACAGTTTGAGGTTCTATGTTAGAATCTCCTATATCTAAGATTTGAATTCTCCACACAGAGCAGTGTGAGTAGTAAAACACTCCACTCTATGATATCCCCTGCATTTATCTCTGAGTTATACATTTTTTTCCAACAGAGACTCTTTATTCCAGTGGCTTCTGTGTGAATGGAGAGCTCTCTCTTTCATGTCCAGAGATCAGACACTCTGCCAGTGGCAGGTGAAGACACTCAGACCCACAGCACAGAGTTCTGGCTGTAGACTCCTGGCTCTGAAGGGTTTGCCTGGTTTTCCCATCTTGGCCGACTGACGAGGAATTCTGCTGTCATTCTATAATTTTGCCTTGGTCTACAGCACACAGACAGTCTGCAGCCTCCGGGGCACTCTAGTCCTCACAGCATGTTCAAGCCTGGTGCTCAGAAAGGAAAACCACTCAAAAGGCTGCTTATCTTCATCAGTGGCTGGCTGCCTTGACCCATGTCTTTGTCATCTTCCAGCTTCAAGTGTGGCCTCTGCTTCCCATACACACAGTGACAGTGACAAGCATATTCTTATTGCCCCTAAAATCTAGATGTTGAATTAATCCTCATTACATGTGATACCCACCGACAGACAGACAGCCACATAGACAGCCCCGGAGCTAAAAGGTGGTGCTAATACCTCTCTAAGAATTAGCCCTAGAACAGTATTAGAGTTTCCCAAAAAGGAAACATTGTTTGTAGCAGTGCCATAAGCCCTCCTAGAGCCCTGAAGAATCATGTAGAATCTCGGTGCTAAAATGGAGCTGTAGTGGTGTCCCTATGAGATCCTCTGGCTGCTGCTACTGCTGCCTCTGTCTCCGCTGCTACAGCTCCACAGATGCACCACAATACCAGACTACACTTTTCATTTTAACAGGAGAGCCAAGCTTTTGTGTTCTGTCCACTTATGGGGGATTACAGGAGCCATCCTAACTGTCTTTGTAGAGATATATTGTCTGGCAATCAGCAATATTTTCAAATTCTGTCTATGGCTGCTGCTGTGGGGATAGTAAGAGGGGGGTGGAGGACAGAGGGAGAGCTAGGAAGGAGTCCTTTAGATGGAGTTGTTTTTAGATGTAGCCCGGTAAACAGAGGTTGGAGATGTGGTTTCAATTCTGCAAGCTAAAAGCTGTTTATATCAAAGTAATGAGTCTGAGCAGACGACCAATTAGGAGATTCCTCCCATTTCTCTGTCTACTCAGGAAACCAACCCAATGTTGGAAAGGTTATCTGGTATTAGGAGTGCTTGAGTGGGAGAGATTTTAATTGGTTTGGATAGAGAAGCCTGGGTGTTGACTCAGGACCAAGCCTGCCTGCCGCTCATCATCTAGTTCTAGTTATGATGTGTCTTCAGGTGCACAATAATGTCTATTTACTCTAGATGAGTACAGTAACTGCTGGAAAAGGTTAGGTCAGCCCATGCTCTCAAATCTGCTCCAGTGGAAGGAATGCAATGAAGGTATTTGTTGAAGATATTATTTGATTTTATATATTTACATAATGAGCTCTTGAATGTGACCCGAGGATGATTAATCTATCAAAATCTGTCAAACGTATTGTTTGTTTTTCTCCTCCAGCACCAGTGATTACCTCAGCTCAACACAGAGCTACGGGACAATATTTAAAGATGACCTTAAACGCTTGACAGGACTAAATTAGGTCATATTACAGGCCTTGCATTTAAGATTCAGACAACCATGGATTACGCTAAATGATTGCCCTAATCAATATTCCCTCAAGGACAATTGCCAACTAAGTTTTGGCCGTATCTCTGAGTTGACTGCCACGGTCGGCTCGCCAAATATCTAATACCTATTTAGCGACGCACAGAAACAATCAGTACCTTTCATCATGTACAAACTCATTAGCACTGACCTGTCTGAACATTATTCATTGTCAATATTAATATCCTCCTTGTTTGTGTAGCCTGTCTCCAGATCTGATTGGTTGATTGTCCATTGTGGTGTGTCTAATAATGACATTAAATGAAAAGTCAATGGGGAGGGGACAACCTTTTAATCTGTGGTCACAAAGTGTGAAAGGTCTATTTACGTGCTCCTTCTACCCTGTTGACACAGTTTCCTATTGGTTTGGAAGCAGCTCAATACTGCTTCTAAGTCTTCTGTTGTACTGTAATGATTCACCCACAGCCCTCTATTAAGAAATGGATCCCACTATTAATTTGTGAGGGTTTTCCTTTCAGTTGCTCATTTTTATGCTGTTGTTCATCCCAAGTGATGTACCACTTACTGTAAACCACTCAGCTCAAAGCATTTATGACTCAAATGTAAATGAGTGTATAGTACATGTATATTGTTTCACTCAAGTATCTTGGAAAGACAGAGATCCTATAGCGAGGATGAATAAACAATAAATATCTGTGTCTTTCAGAACCACTTTGTTTGAAAGCGGTCCATATCCGTATGGATCTGATTTCCATGTGTATGTGTTTGGGTGTTTGCCTCTGTGTGTGTCTCTGTGGGTAAACATCCCAGAGGGCTCATCATCTCTCCTTTTTTTTCTCTCTCTCTCCGAATTAAAGGTGGGATCTGCATCGCACAGTCTTTGAAAATTCCCCACAACCCCAAACTGGAGGATTATGACAAAGCCATCCAACAACTGCTGGAAACGCAGCACTCCCGGGCAGTTATCATCTTTGCCAGTGAAGAAGACATACGGTGTGTAGTTCAGTACACAGCATCCGAATGCATCTATGTTGTTTAGGGGCTTTGATGACAGGCCAAGTCGAGCT
This sequence comes from Coregonus clupeaformis, assembly GCF_020615455.1. Taxonomy (NCBI): domain Eukaryota; kingdom Metazoa; phylum Chordata; class Actinopteri; order Salmoniformes; family Salmonidae; genus Coregonus; species Coregonus clupeaformis. The sequence continues at coordinate 46,375,157 of NC_059215.1, read as the reverse complement.
CTTTAAAATGCATAGCAGAAACCCTGAAGACAGGTTGTAGGCACAGACATATACTTTGTGAGTGTGTACACACTGGGTGTCTGTAACACAAACATGCCTCCAATAACACAAACATAAACATGCCTAGGAGGAGAAATTAGAATATGGTATATCACAACAAAGCAGCAGATATTATTTCATTTACAATACTTCTGAGTCTTACAATATGTCTCTGAGAGGAAACTCAACACTACAAGAAATAGACAGACGGATTGATAGACGGACACAGCAGAGAGAAAGAAAGAGGGAGAGACCTCGATAATGTATTGAAGACAAAGACGGAGAAAGATTGAGACAGCTTAAAGGACAAGTTCTCAATTTTTAATGTAAAGGGAAGGTTATAGACGTGTCCAGGCACTTTTTTGGTGATTTCACTTGGTTTTGAGAAACGTACCCCACCAGCAATACACTTTTAGAAACGGCAAAGCTCTCAGTTTAGTGATGCAGGTCTTTAGATGTTGTACACATGAGATTGTATAATTTTGAACTTTATCCGCAACATTGTATTCCATTTTGTTGGACTCAAGCAGTGCTTTTCTGTGTGCGAGCATTCTTGTGTCACCACAATGGGAACGACACACAGAAAAGTATTGAACTTTTCCTTAAAAGTCCTTTAACATCTTATATCTATCAATAGATTTAAAACACAGAGAATATAAATGCATACATGGTGTAAATATACAATAAATATAAATGGCACACAACTTCTGCAATGTACTGATATACAGTTGAAGTCGGAAGTTTACATACACCTTAGCCAAATACATTTAAACTCAGTTTTTCACAATTCCTGACATTTAATCCTAGTAAAAATTCCCTGTTTTAGGTCAGTTAGGATCACCACTTTATTTTAAGAATGTGAAATGTCATAATAATAGTAGAGAGAATTATTTATTTCAGCTTTTATTTATTTCATCACATTCCCAGTGGGTCAGAATGTCACGATCGTTTACGAACGAGAAGGACCAAGGCGCAGCGTGATAAGCAGACATGTTTATTTAGACGAATGAACACGCGACAAAACAACAAACGAAACGTGAAGTCCAAGGTAGCATACACACAACGTACCTCACACGAAACAAGATCCCACAACCAACTAGTGCCAACAGGCTACCTAAGTATGGTCCCCAATCAGAGACAACGAGCTACAGCTGCCTCTGATTGGGAACAACCCTGGCCAACATAGATCTATACATACTAGATCTAACCATAGACAATAAACATAGCACAACACGACACAGAAAATACACACCCTGACTCAACAAATACGAGTCCTAGGGTCAGGGCGTGACAGTACCCGCCCCCAAAGGTGTGGACTCCGACCGCGCCACATAAACATAACACGCTCGGAGGCGGATCCGGCTCCGGGCGTGACCACCACTTACTCTCCACCTCCCTGTTGCGCCCCTGGTCTGGTCTGGACCTCGGCGCGCTGCTTCCCCTCTCCTTCCTCCCACGACGTACCAAGTCCTGTCTGGACCCTGGTGTGGGAGACCCCGAACCTGGAGAGGGGCTGACGTCTGGGTCTGGACTGGAACCGCTGACTGGAGCTGGACCCGACGACGGTGGAGCGAACTGCTCAGGCTCCGGACTGGAGCCGCTGACCGGATCTGGACTGGACCCCGGTGGAGCGGATTGCTCTGGCTCCGGAGTGGAGCAGCTGACCGGAGCTGAACTGGGCACCGGTGGAGCGGACTGCTCTGGCTCCGGAGTGGATCCGCTGACCGGAGCTGGACTGGACCCCGGTGGAGCGGATTGCTCTGGCTCCGGAGTGGAGCAGCTAACCGGTGCCGGACCAGGCACCGGTGGGACAGGCACGGGCCGTGCCGTACTGGACACACGCACCCCTGGCTTGATGCGAGGGACAGGAACGGGCCGGACCGGGCTGACGACGCGCACCACTGGCTTGGTGCGGGGGGCAGGAACGGGACGTACCGGACTGGCGACGTGCACCACTGGCCTGGTGCGGGGAGCAGGAACAGACCGGGCCGGGCTGGCGACGCGCACCACTGGCTTGGTGCGAGGGGCAGGAACAGGCCGGGCCGGGCTGGCGACGCGCACCACTGGCTTGGTGCGAGGGACAGGAACGGGCCGGGCCGGGCTGGAGACGCGCACCACTGGCTTGGTGTGGGGAGCAGGCACGGGCCGGGCCGGACTGGGAACACGCACCACTGGCTTGGTGCAGGGAGCAGGAACGGGCCGGGCCGGACTGGGAACACGCACCACTGGCTTGGTGCGGGGAGCAGGAACGGGCCGGGCCGGACTGGGAACACGCACCACTGGCTTAGTGCGGGGAGCAGGAACGGGCCGTACCGGACTGTGGAGGTGGACTGGAGGTCTGGAGCGGAGAGCTGACACAACCCGTCCTGGCTGGATGCCTACTTCCAAACAATATGTGTGAGGCATTAGCACATGACGTACGGGGCTGTGCACGCGTAGTGGCGATACAGTACATAGCACCGGCGCAGGATATACGGGACCGAGGAGGCGTACTGGAGACCACGAGCGTTGAGCCGGCACACCCCGTCCTGGCTGATTGCCCATCTTCACACGACATGTGCGTGGTGCTAGCACAGGACGTACAGGACTGTGCCGGAACACTCGCGGCACAGTACGTAGCTCCGCATAACACGGAGCCTGCCCAGTCACACGCTTCCTAGCATGAGTACGGGGAGTTGGCTCTGCTCTAACACTAGGCTCCGCCAACCACCCTTTTAGCCCCCCCAAAAGTTTTCTTGGGGCTGTCTCTCGGGCTTCCTCCTCGGCCGGCACCTTCTGCGTTGCCGCTGCTCCTCTCTATAGCGCGCCTCCACTGTCTCCTCCCAAGGACGGCGATCCATTCCGGCCTGAATCTCCTCCCAAGTCCAGGATCCCTTCCCGTCCAGGATCTCCTCCCAGGTCCAGGCTGTTTGCTCCTGGACACGCTGCTTGGTCCTCATTTGGTGGGATCTTCTGTCACGACCGTTTACGAACGAGAAGGACCAAGGCACAGCGTGATAAGCATACATGTTTATTTAGACGAATGAACACGCGACAAAACAACAAACGAAACGTGAAGTCCAAGGTAGCATACACACAACGTACCTTACACGTAACAAGATACCACAACCCACTAGTGCCAACAGGCTACCTAAGTATTGTCCCCAATCAGAGACAACGAGCTACAGCTGCCTCTGATTGGGACCACCCTGGCCAACATAGATCTATACATACTAGATCTAACCATAGAAAATAAACATAGTACAACACGACACAGAAAATACACACCCTGACTCAACAAATACGAGTCCTAGAGTCAGGGCGTGACACAGAAGTTTACATACATTCAATTAGTATTTGGTAGCATTGCCATTAAATTGTTTAACTTGGGTCAAACGTTTCGAGTAGCCTTCCACAAGCTTCCCACAATAAGTTGGATGAATTTTGGCCCGTTCCTCCTGACAGAGCTGGTGTAACTGAGTCAGGTTTGTAGGCCTCCTTGCTCGCACACGCTTTTCCAGTTCTGCCCCCAAATTTTCTATAGGTTGAGGACAGGGCTTTGTGATGGCTCCAATACCTTTACTTTGTTGTCCTTAAGCCATTTTGCCACAACTTTGGAAGTATGCTTGGGGTCATTGTCCATTTGGAAGACCCATTTGCGACCAAGCTTTAACATCCTGACTGATGTCTTGAGATGTTGCTTCAATATATCCACATAATTTTCCTTCCTCATGATGCCATCTATTTTGTGAAGTGCACCAGTCCCTCCTGCAGCAAAGCACCCCCACAGCATGATGCTGCCACCCCCGTGGTTCACGGTTCGGATGGTGTTCTTCGGCTTGCAAGCGACCCCCTTTTTCCTCCAAACATAACGATGGTCATTATGGCCAAACAGTTCTATTTTTGTTTCATCAGACCAGAGGACATTTCTCCAAAAAGTACGATCTTTGTCCCCATGTGCAGTTGCAAACCATAGTCTGGCTTTTTTATGGCGGTTTTGGAGCAGTGGCTTCTTCCTTGCTGAGCGCCCTTTCAGGTTATGCCGATATAGGACTTGTTTTACTGTGGATATAGATACTTTTGTACCTGTTTCCTCCAGCATCTTCACAAGGTCCTTTGCTGTTGTTCTGGGATTGATTTGCACTTTTTGCACCAAAGTACGTTCATCTCTAGGAGAGAGAACGCTTCTCCTTCCTGAGCGGTATGACTGCTGCGTGGTCCCATGGTGTTTATACTTGCTTACTATTGTTTGTACAGATGAACGTGGTACCTTCAGGCATTTGGAAATTGCTCCCAAGGAGGTCTACAATTATTTTTCTGAGGTCTTGGCTGATTTCTTTTGATTTTGCCATGATGTCAAGCAAAGAGGCACTGAGTTTGAAGGTAGGCCTTGAAATACATCCACAGGTACACCTCCAATTGACTCAAATGATGTCAATTAGCCTCTCAGAAGCTTCTAAAGCCATGACATCATTTTCTGGAATTTTCCAAGCTGTATGAAGGTACAGTCAACTTAGTGTATGTAAACTTCTGAGCCACTGGAATTGTGATACAGTGAATTATAAGTGAAATAATCTGTCTGTAAACAATTGTTGAAAAAATTACTTGTCTCATGCACAAGTGTGTGTAAACTTCCGACTTCAACTGTATGCATCTTCATAGGTTTCTGTGTACCCCCCTAATGGATTGCATGTGTCCCTTCTGCTTTCTCCTAATTCACACATGGCTGCCTTTGCAGGGGAGTTCTCAATGCCACCAAGAGAGCCAATCAGGTGGGCCATTTCCTGTGGATTGGATCGGACAGTTGGGGGGCGAAGAGTAGTCCAATACACCAGTTAGAGGACGTGGCTGTGGGAGCAGTCACTATACTGCCCAAACGCTCATCTATTAAAGGTACACACACACGCACGCACGCACGCACGCACGCACGCACGCACGCACGCACGCACGCACGCACACACACACACACACACACACACACACACACACACACACACACACACACACACACACACACACACACACACACACACACACACACACACACACACACACACACACTATATGGACCATATACACTATAATGACCACAGACTTGGCTATGTGCAGTTGTAGGAGACAGTAGAACGCATATTGTTGTACTGTGGTCTTGTGCGTAGCTCACAATCTCTACTGTTTTACCAGCAGTTCTGCTCAGTGTCACTACAATAATAGCCATTTATCATTACAATCTGGGGACTAGGTGGAAAGTGAAGTGTGGGTTTTTATAAAGCTTTTTTTAATTAGAGAGGTCTAGACAGGACAAGACTTGGTCTGGTAAGAGCCAGAAGGCAAGAGGAGTATATTAAACCAGCATGCATCATTGATGTCCCTTTCAAAAGAAAATCAGCCGAGTCATTCATTCATGATTAGTCATTATCTCTCTGATTCAGCTGATAAAACTGACCGTGTGAGAGAGAGGAAACCTGTGTAGACATTACTGTAGGACTATGAGTACATCACAGCTGGAAATGATACATCAAGCCTAGCTCTGTCTTTGTACTTGGTATTGATTAATATTACTGCTGACCTATTGATTTCATTGTTTATTACAGTAATTCATTTACACACGGTAGAAGAAGTTTTAAAAAAGAGTGCAACATAAAATACATAGACATACAGGTGCGTATATAGAACCCCCACAGAAGGCTTTCTCATAAATAAATACAAATGCCCAAAGCATAAAGCGTATTACACAAAAGTTAATGGATATATACTCTGTATATACAGACACCTACAAGGTACTGCCCTCAAAGGAAATACTGTAGCGTATAGACTTCACATACAAACCCTGTTCTTATTTACTATGCATCATGTCATATTCATGTGATTTCCAAGATTAAAGATCCAGGTGGTACACAGGAACTACAGTGGTCAAACTTGAATGAACAGTGGTTTAGTTGTACGGTAGCTATGAGACTAATACAACTCTTAACAGCCAGTACAGCACAGTGCTCCAGGAACAATGCCCAAGTCTCGCTTTATTACTTCCAGAATTCTCTTTTCTTTTTCGATTCTCCAGGGTTTGATGAATACTTCACCTCGCTCACCCTGGAGAATAATCGCAGGAATGTGTGGTTCGCTGAGTTCTGGGAGGAAAATTTTGACTGCAGGCTCCTCAGCTCCTCCAAACGAGAGGACACCAGCAGGAAATGCACAGGTAGGTAGCCAGAGATTTGTTTTCTTGGGTATTTGTATTTTCATTTGTTTGTTTGTGGGAGGGGGCATTGCCATTGGCAATGGTGCACTATTAAAAGAAGTGTCATTGGTCCATAGTAAAGTAAACGTTGTACTTTACACTGGACAAATGCTACTTATTTTAATAGTGCACCATTGCCAATTTAATGCATTTGCACTTTAATGCATGTAATGCTCCTATACAAGGGTACAGGTATAGGAATAGACTTGAATTGTAGTACACATTTTAATGCAGACTTGAAGGTGTAGGCCCACTGGATAATGCAAATAGCTTAAATAGCTGGTCCTACTGAGAGAGTAAAGTTGTGCCCAGTTGGGTAAAGGCACCATGTCAGCAGTGTTCAGCTGTTTTATGTATGCTAAGTAGCTGGTAGAGCAAACATGCATGCCATTTGGAGAGATGCTGATCAGAGAAACTACACAGAAATGATGAAAGTAAGTAAAGCTCTGCAGATGCAGTAACTCACTATTGATGCTCCCAAAGAGCTTTATTACTGACACTGTTTTAATCTAGCTGCAAGCATTATTCGTAATGAGGTGTGTTGGGACTTGGGAGCGTTGATAGTGTGGAAGTGTTTTTTTTAAAATATGATATCTATCCATCCTACAGGTATGCCAGCAAAGCTAAAAGAGATACAATACTACTATGTCAGTGCTAGTGACAGGGATTTATATATTTGATATGGCTTGCCTGTGAAGTACTGAAGGGCCGGCCTTGTAGCTATAGCAGTTGAAGTGACAGGGATTTGTTTGTATAATATGTTATATAGCATCTTTCATCATTTCTTTAGGTGCCGCATGCTACAGATCATAAACCACATAAAAACTGTATATAGAATATCAACAAAGCTTATAAGCATTGTACAAAGACACTAATATGCCTCTTATTCACATCCACGTCCTTCAGCCATACTAAGGAAGATATTCTCTTTTAACTGTGAAGTCGGCGTAGAGCTGCTTCCATTTCTCTCTTTTTCACATCTAACCAAGCCGATCAATATTTATGAATGTGAGGTACTGAGGGGAAGGTTTTTTTTTTGCATTCAAAGGTTTTTCTATCAACGCTCTACTCACTGCTCTGGAAAACAACAAAGGTTATCTGTGGGCTGAAATGTTTGTTGAAAGAAGAGAAACTGGAGAGAATGTCAACATTTATTGCTTTTGACCTTTTTAAGCTTTTGCCAGTCTCCCACATTGTATTCATATTCGTCAAGGTGACACAGCCTGTCTTTTTTCCTTCAAGTTCGCAACGTGCACTGGGAGTCTTTATTCAGTATTTACATGTGAAAATCACTCTGTGATCTCCTTGCACTCTGGCAGCTTTTCCCTACAGTGCTCTATAGCGCACCACAGTTAATCTGTTATTTTGTACTTTGGATTTACGAGCTGCTTTCCAGTTAATGCATCCTTGTTAATTACTGCTTGCGTGTTTCAAATGAATATATTCAGCGTCCATATGCCACGCTTAATGACATAACCTGTTCACATTAGCATGTAAAAAATGGCATTATACCTCAGTCAAAGGCTCCCCACCCACAAAAAGGTGAGAGAGAAGAAATCCCCCACCAACCTGAAGCCATTCATTACATATTCAGTCAGGGTATCACAAGTGAAATGAAAAGTTCTAGTCCATAGTGAAAGGACAGAGGAGCACTGAAGGGAGACAGTAATAGAACATGGGTCTGCTGACAATGCTAGGAGATGCCTCTAGAATGCCTCTCGTCATGGCCTTGAACACTCCTAAAATGGGACAAAAGTTATACAAATCTCAACAATAGGGCCTATAGTGGGCTGACTTCACTATGAAATATGCATATGTACATACGGTATTCAGTTCCACCTGCTCATCTCCTTCTTGAGTAGCATTTGGTTTTTGCACTACTGCAACAGAACTCCGGACTGTGAACCATGCTGTGATACATACACAATAGGGTGACTAATTCACAGTGTGTGACTCTGTCCTTTTCTTGACCTCCCCTCTCTCCCCTGTCTCATCCCTCAGGCCAGGAGCGGATCGGGATAGACTCCAAGTACGAGCAGGAGGGGAAGGTACAGTTTGTAATAGACGCTGTGTATGCCATGGCTCACGCCCTCCACAACATACAGAGAGACCTGTGTCCTGAGCACTCCGGCATCTGCCCTGGGATGGAGGCAGCCGAGGGGAAGACCCTGCTCAAGTACATACGCGACGCCAGCTTCAACGGTCAGTACATTTGTTATCCCTGGACCCTGTTCATGTGTGTATCCTCATAAAAAATATGGGCAAAGTGAAATAGAACAAGTTTCTCAAATGAGCACATACTGTATTTTTATTTGAGGTTTATTTAATAATAATAATAATAATAATATGCCATTTAGCAGACGCTTTTATCCAAAGTGACTTACAGTCATGCGTGCATACATTTTTTTTTGTGTATTTGAGAAGTACTGATTCATTGTAATTTGTTATATGTAAATAAAATAAGGACAGGTGGAAGGTATAATAGAATTGTGAACGTGCAGCGTCACTAGAGGCACTGAACTCTCATATGTGATGTGTTTAGCAACAATTAATCAAACATTATAAATGATACTGTCAGCGGTCCACACACTGTACATTGCTTTGAATTGGAATGTCCAATTCATGGAATGTCCAATTCTCTCCTTGAAGTTATAGTAAATTAAATTATATGGGACAGTAATTTCCCCTTGGGAATAAATAACGTTTATTTAGTTGAATTGAATGGAGGAATGTTCGGAGGGTGTGGGTGGGATGTGTCGTATAAGTAGGGGAGACCAGGGAACAAAGTAAAGGCCCTTTCTCACCAAGTCCGTGATTTTTTTTATATGAACACGTCTTATTTATGACGATGTTTACACCAATTGCAAAATATCGTCCTATCGCAAACCGTGAATTATTTATTCGGAACAGGTTCGATTTTTGCATCTTTTCACATGCGAAAATAAGTTGTTGACCAATATAAATTGTTATCTAGGACACTGCCACTGACAGGTCTGTGGCTTTGTTGTGTGAATTGATTATTCATTTCTCTGTGCCTGTTTTTATGTTTGCAATCCATCAGTGCAGCAATGTATCAATTTAGCCAATGTGATCACGTCACACCAGAGCTACACGTCGCTCTCACCATTCAAATTTCCCTGCCAGTTCATTGACAACGCTGTTGCCTATTTTATAGGCATTCAGCAAGCAAGCGCATCGATCGATGCTTCTCTCCTCGTTTCAAACTACAGTGGGGAGAACAAGTATTTGATACGCTGCCGATTTTGCAGGTTTTCCTAATTACAAAGCATGTAGAGGTCTGTAATTTTTATCATAGGTACACTTCAACTTTGAGAGACAGAATCTAAAACAAAAATCCAGAAAATCACATTGTATGATTTTTAAGTAATTAATTTGCATTTTATTGCATGACATAAGTATTTGATCACCTACCAACCAGTAAGAATTCTGGCTCTCACAGACCTGTTAGTTTTTCTTTAAGAAGCCCTCCTGTTCTCCATTCATTACTTGTATTAACTGCACCTGTTTGAACTCGTTACCTGTATAAAAGACACCTGTCCACACACTCAATCAAACAGACTCCAACCTCTCCACAATGGCCAAGACCAGAGAGCTGTGTAAGGACATCAGGGATAAAATTGTAGACCTGCACAAGGCTGGGATGGGCTACAGGACAATAGGCAAGCAGCTTGGTGAGAAGGCAACAACTGTTGGCGCAATTATTAGAAAATGGAAGAAGTTCAAGATGATGGTCAATCACCCTTGGTCTGGGGCTCCATGCAAGATCTCACCTCGTGGGGCATCAATGATCATGAGGAAGGTGAGGGATCAGCCCAGAACTACACGGCAGGACCTGGTCAATGACCTGAAGAGAGCTGGGACCACAGTCTCAAAGAAAACCATTAGTAACACACTACACCGTCATGGATTAAAATCCTGCAGCGCACGCAAGGTCCCCCTGCTCAAGCCAGCGCATGTCCAGGCCCGTCTGAAGTTTGCCATTGACCATCTGGATGATCCAGAGGAGGAATGGGAGAAGGTCATGTGGTCTGATGAGACAAAAATAGAGCTTTTTGGTCTAAACTCCACTCGCCGTGTTTGGAGGAAGAAGAAGGATGAGTACAACCCCAAGAACACCATCCCAACCGTGAAGCATGGAGGTGGAAACATCATTCTTTGGGGATGCTTTTCTGCAAAGGGGACAGTACGACTGCACCGTATTGAGGGGAGGATGGATGAGGCCATGTATCGTGAGATCTTGGCCAACAACCTCCTTTCCTTAGTAAGAGCATTGAAGATGGGTCGTGGCTGGGTCTTCCAGCATGACAACGACCCGAAACACACAGCCAGGGCAACTAAGGAGTGGCTCCGTGAGAAGCATCTCAAGGTCCTGGAGTGGCCTAGCCAGTCTCCAGACCTGAACCCAATAGAACATCTTTGGAGGGAGCTGAAAGTCCGTATTGCCCAGTGACAGCCCCGAAACCTGAAGGATCTGGAGAAGGTCTGTATGGAGGAGTGGGCCAAAATCTGGATTTTCTGGATTTTGTTTTAGATTCTGTCTCTCACAGTTTAAGTGTACCTATGATAAAAATTACAGACCTCTACATGCTTTGTAAGTAGGAAAACCTGCAAGATCGGCAGTTTATCAAATACTTGTTCTCCCCACTGTATATTACGGTTCAGTGTCTATATATACACTTACAAAAAAAGGGTTCCAAAAGGGTTCTTTGGCTGTCCCCATAGAATAACCCTTTTTTGTTCCAGGTAGAACACTTTTTGGTTCCAGGTACCTCTGTGGAAAGGGTTCTACATGGAAACCAAAATAGTTCTACCTGGAGCCAAAAAGGGTTCTTAGAAGGGTACTCCTATGGGGACAGCCGAAGAACCCTTTTAGGTTCTAGATAGCACCTTTTTTTTAAGAGTGCAGGCTACTCATTAAAGAGCTAGAGAGAGGGGGAAGAGATAGGCCAGTGAAGTTGCCAGCGGAGATGAGTGAATTGCGCCAGAAGGGAACAGTGAAGAAGACAGAGAGATGTATAAGTTAGAAGTTAATTCATATATGAATGCATCATTTGTATAGCCTATATATTAGGCTATATACACTGCTAAAAAAAATAAAGGGAACACTTCAACAACACAATGTAACTCCAAGTCAATCACACTTCTGTGAAATCAAACTGTCCACTTAGGAAGCAACACTGATTGACAAAAAATGTAACATGCTGTTGTGCAAATGGAATAGACAACAGGTGGAAATTATAGGCAATTAGCAAGACACCCCCAATAAAGGACTGGTTTTGCAGGTGGTGACCACAGACCACTTCTCAGTTCCTATGCTTCCTGGCTGATGTTTTGGTCACTTTTGAATGCTGGCGGTGCTTTCACTCTAGTGGTAGCATGAGACGGAGTCTACAACCCACACAAGTGGCTCAGGTAGTGCAGCTCATCCAGGATGGTACATCAATGCGAGCTGTGGCAAGAAGGTTTGCTGTGTCTGTCAGCGTAGTGTCCAGAGCATGGAGGCGCTACCAGGAGACAGGCCAGTACATCAGGATACGTGGAGGAGGCCGTAGAAGGGCAACAACCCAACAGCAGGACTGCTACCTCCGCCTTTGTGCAAGGAGGAGCATGAGGAGCACTGCCAGAGCCCTGCAAAATGACCTCCAGCAGGCCACAAATGTGCATGTGTCTGCTCAAACAGTCAGAAACAGACTCCATGAGGGTGGTATGAGGGCCCGACGTCCACAGGTGGGGGTTGTGCTTACAGCCCAACACCGTGCAGGACGAGTGGCGCAGTGGTCTAAGGCACTGCATCGCAGTGCTAGCTGTGCCACTAGTGATCCTGGTTCGAATCCAGGCTCTGTCGTAGCCGGCTGCGACCGGGAGACCCATGGGGCGGCGCACAATTGGCCTAGCGTCGTCCAGGGTAGGGGAGGGAATGGCCGGCAGGGATGTAGCTCAGTTGGTAGAGCATGGTGTTTGCAATGCCAGGGTTGTGGGTTTGATTCCCACGGGGGGCCAGTATAAAAAAATAATGTATGCACTCACTAACTGTAAGTCGCTCTGGATAAGAGCGTCTGCTAAATGACTAAAATGTAAATGTAAAATGTAATTTGCCAGAGAACACCAAGATTGACAAATTCGCCACTGGCGCCCTATGCTCTTCACAGATGAAAGCAGGTTCACACTGAGCACATGTGACAGACGTGACAGAGTCTGGAGACGCCGTGGAGAATGTTCTGCTGCCTGCAACATCCTCCAGCATGACCGGTTTGGCGGTGGGTCAGTCATGGTGTGGGGTGGCATTTCTTTGGGGGGCCGCACAGCCCTCCATGTGCTCGCCAGAGGTAGCCTGACTGCCATTAGGTACCGAGATGAGATCCTCAGACCCCTTGTGAGACCATATGCTGGTGCGGTTGGCACTGTGTTCCTCCTAATGCAAGACAATGCTAGACCTCATGTGGCTGGAGTGTGTCAGCAGTTCCTGCAAGAGGAAGGCATTGATGCTATGGACTGGCCCGCACATTCCACAGACCTGAATCCAATTGAGCACATCTGGGACATCATGTCTCGCTCCATCCACCAACGCCACGTTGCACCACAGACTGTCCAGGAGTTGGCGGATGCTTTAGTCCAGGTCTGGGAGGAGATCCCTCAGGAGACCATCCGCCACCTCATCAGGAGCATTCCCAGGCGTTGTAGGGAGGTCATACAGGCACGTGGAGGCCACACACACTACTGAGCCTCATTTTGACTTGTTTTAAGGACATTACATCAAAGTTGGATCAGCCTGTAGTGTGGTTTTCCACTTTAATTTTGAGGGTGACTCCAAATCCAGACCTCCATGGGTTGATACATTTGATTTCCATTGATAATTTTTGTGTGATTTTTTTGTCAGCACATTTAACTATGTAAAGAAAAAAGTATTTAATAAGATTATTTCATTCATTCAGATCTAGGATGTGTTATTTTAGTGTTCCCTTAATTTTTTTGAGCAGTGTATATTTTTACCCGACCCTCCCCTTACGTTTTAATTATTATTTTGGGTAACAGATAACATGCCTACCGTTTACCCTCATTCCTAGGACAGACCAGAGACTTAGCTATGCAGTTTTAGAAACGGTCCTTTGTTTTGTAAGCATTACATGGCAAAGTAGCCAGAAGGTTGTGGATTCGCAGAGCACTGCGGACAAGGGTAGGGATGAAAAGTTCTCCATTATAATGAAAGAACTGCATGAATTTATCACCTTATTTGCAGTCAGAGAAAAAAGCCTTTCATAAATGCATTTCATGCCACTCTAAATCATTTTACATCATAGTACCACAATACCACAACAGAGCATGACAAGGAATGAGCACATGCTGCAGCACCGGAGACGTTTTGATTTCTATACAGGATATTGTAAAAAAAGAGGATAGTCTAAGTTTGGAACAGTGCTAAAGTTGTCTATCAACTGTAAACATTTAGCGGAACAGAAGCCATTCGTTTTTTAACACAGCAGCCACATATCATCAGATAGGCCTATATGCATTGTAACTTTTTTTATTTGGGAAACTATCATTTTCTAATTTATTATATTTTATTCCATGATATTTTTGTTACAAAACAGATATCTGTTGACTGTGATTAGGGCATGGGAATATAAGAATATCTGCTAGACTAAATAAACAAACTAGGCATGCATAGCTCACCGCATGATCCTCAAACCAAAGACTGTTTCTAAAAGTGAATTCAAAGGCACAAATGCTTCACAATCGATTTCTTAAATGGTAGGCTATTATCGTGTCACGTCTGCTGTTGGTGGCTTATTGCTGTCAATCAAAGAGTCCGCTTAGGCTGCACCGTGATTAGAGGCTTTTATTAATATCACAAGGTTACAGCATAAGTTACAGACCCGCGGTGTCTGGAGAAGCCCCGTCCCAAATTAATCTGAATGCTTCTGCCCGCTCTTTGTCTAACCCATACTTATAAACAATGCAAACAGATGGGTTGCTCCCTCTTCTGGCCAATCACCAGTCTCCCCTGGGGCGTCACCCTCCAAACGGCTACATTTGAACTAAGATAAACAACATTCCATTTCTTCATAAAAACATTTAACAAAGGCATAATCCTAATACACGACACTATAGCCTTGAAATAATAATATAACCAAAATAATTAATTTTTGTTCCTTCTTTGGCTACCTGGCTTGCTCCTGACTGATTTAGAGTTAGTATATTGTTTAATAGCCTGTTGAAATGTTGAAAGTCAATTCATAGTGACAGGATCACACATTAATTACGAAGCAAAGTAAATATTTTGTCTCCTCAGCTATAGAAGGTTGTAGCGCAGCCTCCGACCGTCATAGAGACAAACCAGAGATGTCCCATAGGTATTGGAGTCACGTCTTTCCCCGGCATTTTACAGCTTTTTTCTAGCATAAAGCATTGCGGACTAAAGCGCTGTTATACACTGATTATACAAAACTTTAAGAACATAGACTGACCAGGTAAATCCAGGTGAAAGCTATGGTCCCTTATTGTTGTCACTTGTTAAATCCACTTCAATCAGTGTAGATGAAGGGGAGGAGACAGGTTAAAGGTGGATTTTTAAGCCTTGAGACAATTGAGGCGGATTTTGTATGTGTGCCATTCAGAGGGTAGATGGGCAAGAAAAAATATTTAAGTACCTTTGAATGGGGTATGGTAGTAGGTGCCAGGCGCACCGGTTTGTGTCAAGAACTGCAATCCTGCTGGGTTTTTCACGCTCAACAGTTTCCTGTGTGTATCAAGAATGGTCCACCACCCAAAAGACATCCAGCCAGCTTGACACAACTGTGGGAAGCATTGGCGTCAACATGGGCCAGCATCCCTGTGGAACACTTTCGACATCTTGCAGAGTCCATGCCCCGACGAACTGAGGCTGATCTGAGGGCAAAAGGGGGGGTGCATCTCAATATTAGGAAGGTGTTACTAATGATTTATATACCAGTGCATTCGGAAAGTATTCAGACCCCTTGACTTTTTCCACATTTTGTTATGTTACAACCTTATTCTAAAATGGATTCAATTGTTTTTTCCCCCTCATTAATCTACACACAGTATCCCATAATGACAAAGCAAAAACACGTAAAAAAAAAAAAGAAAAAAAAAGGAAATATCACATTTACATAAGTATTCAGACCCTTTACTCAGTACTTTGTTGAAGCACCTTTAGCAGCGATTACAGCCTCGAGTCTACTTGGGTATGACGCTAAAAGCTTGGACTACTGTATTTGGGGAGTTTCTCCCATTCTTCTCTGCAGATCCTCTCAAGCTCTGTTAGGTTGGATGGGGATTGTCGCTGCACAGCTATTTTCAGGTCTCTCCAGAGATATTTGATCGGGTTCAAGTCCGGGCTTTGGCTGGGCCACTCAAAGACATTCAGAGACTTGTCCCGAAGCCACTCCTGCATTGTCTTGGCTGTGTGCTTAGGGTCGTTGTCCTGTTGGAAGGTGAACCTTCGCCCCAGTCTGAGGTCCTGAGCACTCTGAAGCAGGTTTTCATCAATGATCTCTCTGTACTTTTTTCCATTAATCTTTCCCTCGATCCTGACTAATCTCCCAGTCCCTGCCGCTGAAAAACATCCCCACAGCATGATTCTGCCACCACCATGCTTCACCGTAGGGATAGTGCCAGGTTTCCTCCAGACGTGACGCTTGGCATTCAGGCCAAAGAGTTCAATCTTGGTTTCATCCGACCAGAGAATCTTGTTTCTCATGGTCTGAGAGTCATTTAGGTGCCTTTTGGAAAACTCCAAGCGGGCTGTCATGTACCTTTTACTGAGGAGTGGCTTCCGGCTGGCCACTCTACCATAAAGGCCTGATTCTCCCATCTCCACAGAGGAACTCTGGAGCTCTGTCAGAGTGTCCATTGGGTTCTTGGTCACCTTCCTGACCAAGGCCCTTCTCCCCCGATTGCTCAGATTGGCCGGGCGGCCAGCTCTTGGAAGAGTCTTGGTGGTTACAAACTTCTTCCATTAAAGAATGATGGAGGCCACTGTGTTCTTGGGGACCTTCAATGCTGCAGACATTTTTTGGTACCCTTCCCCAGATCTGTGCCTCGACACAATCCTGTCTCAGAGCTCTACGGACAATTTGTTCGACCTCATGGCTTGGTTTTTGCTCTCACATGCGCTGTCAACTGTGGGACCTTATATAGACAGGTGTGTGCCTTTCCAAATCATGTCCAATCAATTGAATTGACCACAGGTGGACTCCAATCAAGTTGTAGAAACATCTCAAAGATGACCAATGGAAACAGGATGCACCTGAGCTCAATTTCGAGTCTCATAGCAAAGGGTCTGAATACTTATGTAAATAAGGTATTTTTGTTTTTTATTTGTAATAAATGTTCAAACATTTCAAAAAACTTGTTTTTGCTTCATCATTATGGGGTATTGTGTGTAGATAGATGAGGAAAAAAATTTATTTAATCAATTTTAGAATAAGGCTGTAACAAAACAAAACGTGGAAAAAGTCAAGGGGTCTGAATACTTTCCGAATGCACTGTATATACTTTCAGCACCCATGCGCTGTCCATCTCTGCGGCTGCTGCTTCATAGTAATGTAAGTTATGTAAATTACTGGAGTATGGCTTATTGTGAGGTCAGTAACTCTGATAAATAGCTTCATTATGGGCAACAAAACATATTGTTTTCATTCAAATCAACTATAGCAGTAGCAAGCTTACCTCCGGTCCTCCTTCTCATCTCCGCCCTCTCCCAACTCAACAGGACATCAATATGCCTACTCTGACATGCCTACTATGCCTACTCTCGCACAGATATAGAATTTTTTGTACAAATAATACGTTATTTTCGGAAGAAGACTTTGATTCACCTTCTGAAGTGCCACCATACAGAACACAGCTATTAGTTTGGCAGCACAAAAGGGTTTACATCAACAAGAGCAGAGAAGGCCAGGGCTCATGATTTGGATAGCCTATCCATTGAAGTGTGTAATGCAGTGTCGTCTAGTTTTATATACACCATCCCAGCAGCGCAAAAACTCAGGAAGGAAGTACATTTTCTTAGAAACCTGTGCTTCTCCGATAATTGCTCTTCGTATAGCCTAGGCCTACAGCCTATAGTATAGGCTATGGATCATTTGATTTAGACCACACTTGATATTGTGCACCCAGCAGAGAGTCAGGGATGAGGGGCAGCATCGGGCACACATCGAGATATAATAAGCAACTAATTATCAAACCCTAAGCAATATGACATTTAATCGATTACAAATTACATGACCCTCCCCTGGAATAAAACAATATATATACTGCACCCTCGCCCTGACTGAAATTGAAAAAGCATGAACCTCCCACATTTTCCTCCAGGTAACAATTGTGTAAATTCCGTTCGCTTCCTTATGTGTCTAAGGGAGAAGCTCTGCAGGCGGCTTTGATTGATGGGTCCTTTTAGGTGGGTGTATTAGTTTGCTAATTATCTATGTCCATTCAGAAAGTTTCCTAAAATAGGCCTACCCTGTCTGGACTTCATGTCTTTAATCAGATAGAAAGAAAACTGTAGGCAGCAAGCATCATGATAGTCAGCATATGTGCGAGGAATCATGACAGGTGCTAGTTTTGCATTTCCTCTCTTATTAAACGGGGTGCAACTGAATGAAACGTAGCCAAGCTCCTTTAATGATTCATCCTATAGGATGAATAGCCTATCCTAATATTTTCAGTAGCATATACTTTTTCCAGTAGTATGTGATGTTTCTCTCATTACTGCATGCTCTCCATTCACTTTGAACAACATATTGCCACTGAGGATGACCGCAGCAGTGTTGGTTACATTATGCAAATTATTCATTTAGATAAAACAAAAAATAATTAATGGTTTAAGCAAAACCTCATAAGCATGTAGACACACTAACTAAAGCAATAACAAATTGAATAACAGATTTCTAAGTTGTTTCTAATTTGAGTTATTTAGTTGTTAGTACTGATACTGTGTTACTTTGTTATCCGGTCTTCTCTATGAGTTACCTTGCTTGGCAGAGGGACATTGGTATTTCTCATGTATGTGTTGTTACTATGTGGCATAACCATATCTGAAATAGACTTATTCAAGGTCTTAAGGCTTACATTTTCTGGTGGTCTCAGATAGAAGTTAGGAAAGGCTTTGTTGCTGCCTGCTGGTATTTGTCAATGGGTCCGCACAATTCATACACTCTTAGAAAAAAGGGTTCCAAAAGGGTTCTTTGGCTGTCCCCATGGAGGACTCTTTTTGGTTCTAGGTAGAACCCTTTTTGGTACCAGGTAGAACCATTTTTGGTTCCAGGTAGAACTCCTTTGGGTTCCATGTAGAACCCTACATGGAACCCAAAAGGGTTCTATCTGGAACCAAAAAGGGTTCTTCAAAGGGTTCTCCTATGGGGACAGCCGACGAACCCTTTTCGGTTCTTGATAGCGCCTTTCTTTCTAAGAGTGTATAAATGTACAATAATTAGCATGAAGTACTTCTAACAGCATTCAGAAAAAAAGCAGACAAGCTGTTGCTGTAATTTGTTGCACTCTTGCTGAACATATACAGTACCTGTAATACACTTGCAATAACACTGTCACAGAGGAATGCTCAGCTCACAAAATGTGCCTTTACTCTGTCTACCCCCACTGAAGCAGTATTCACTAACCTTTCTACTTGTAAGCCAACATTAGTACTCCTGTATCTTTGACAGCCAAATCTCTGTGTTCTTTCCTGCATCCTGGCTGGACCGTGTATGTGTGTGCACGTGCGGGTGCATGTTCACCTGTGTGTGTATATATTAGAGTATGTGAATATGCATGTGTGTGTGTCCATGTGTGCGTGCCTGTGTGAGTTGGGTTTGTTGCTCTCCCCACTGTGCTGGAGACGGAGCTTAAGAGAGTGAAAGAAAGAGAGCCTCCAGTCCACCCACACTGCTCGACACAGCACAGCAGCAGTGCACTTTTGTCATGTTTTAGTTCAGAGCCCCATGCGAACGTATGAATCTTTCATCTTATACGGCACTCTCACAAAGCTGTCTACACAGATCATTTTGATCCCTTGGGAATAACAGGAAACGTACAATAGAATGGAATTTGTAATGGCTTCCTATCTGCAAGGAGAGCCACGCTGCGTAATTATTTGCTTACTGACTGTGTGTTTGTGTGTGTGTGGGGGATTCTTTGTACTGCTATGTGCGTGGAACAAGACAGTCTTGTAGACCTGTCATACCCACAGTGTACTATGTCAACACCATGTCAACAACTAGATACAGTATGTCAACAATTCTATTATCTGTCTGTTGGAAGCAGAAGTGACAGATTGTTGACTACCACCCCTGTGTGTTTTTTTGTTTGTTTCAGTTTCATTCTAAAGAGGATTCTGCCGTACTGCAGCTACTGTATACTGTATGTTTAGTACAAGTATTGGTAGCATAACACTTTACATGAGCCTTTTGTCTTAATAAGGGCTACATAATCATGGTATAATACTGACACAATTGATGTCCTACACATTCATGACAGCTGATGTTAGCTTATGACAGCTGACAATACATTTTCTTGACACAAGCCGTTGTTTATCAGCAAAATATTCAGCACACATTCAGAGTGGAAGTTGTTTCAGTGAATTAGCTCCCCTTTCTGAACCCAATTGAGCTCTTCTAATACACCTTGCAGAATATTAACGCTGCCATTTCCAAAGCTGTTGAAGATAGTGAATAGTGTCATACAAACTTTGATAGAGTGGCAGATTCAGTCCTCCCATGAGATTTCTGTAGACTTTCGGTCTCTTCCTGTATGTATGGTGCATCTAAATGAGTTTTTTACTCTCTGTAATCTCGTTGCTTGCTGCTAGAGGGGACATTTTGGCCTTGCTTTTTTGTAGAATGTTCAATGACAAATGTCCTTGAAAGAAAACTGGTGTGTAGGCTACTGAAAGTCCCTCCTGACACAAACTAAAAGGAAAGGTGTACAGCATTGGGGTACAGCCTCTACCTAACAAAGCCAAAGTCCTACACAAAACACAAAGGCAACATGTCCCCCAGAACCATTTTGGACAGTGTTATTGGTCATTCCTCTTTTACACTTTTTATAGTCAGAACTATAACTGCAGTCAATTCCCATGCCAGATCGGATTCGAGTCCTATTTTAGAAATGGTGTCTACTATGCCATTGAGTTATTGTATGCACTGCCAAGGTTAACTCACTGTTGAACTGAAGGAGTAATACAGTCCTTCTTACAATGGCAGGATGAGAGGCATCAACCTCACTGTGTGTTGTATAGGGCTCTATGTCACATCAACAAAGCAGGGCCAACTCTCACTGAGGGCCACTCATTTCTTCTTAGTTATTTTTAAGTTCTCAA
Source organism: Coregonus clupeaformis (assembly GCF_020615455.1). Taxonomy (NCBI): domain Eukaryota; kingdom Metazoa; phylum Chordata; class Actinopteri; order Salmoniformes; family Salmonidae; genus Coregonus; species Coregonus clupeaformis. The sequence continues at coordinate 46,354,545 of NC_059215.1, read as the reverse complement.
GAACTTCTTCATTATGGCGAGGTCATATACACAGACACATGTACATGAATAGCCTACACAACTACACACACACACACTCCCAAACACACGCACACACACAAATCAAGCCACAGATTTCATTTCTCGAATATCGTGATTCAGGTGTCCAGAACCTTCAGTAAGTTAATTAGCCTGCGGTATTCTGCTTGAGACAGGCTGCTACAAACTGCGACCAGATGGGGACCGAATGATGCTTTGGGTGACCTATTTATCTCATTTTGCTTCATCTCCTGTCCAGCATGAGTGATTGAGATGGTTTACTTTTGACCTGAGGAAATGTGCATTGGTCTTGAAGAATGGGCACCGTATGATATTCCTGATGCACAGATGTGATAACCTAAAGCTGAACACTGCTTCATTGATGCTGCGCATAGACCTAATGATGTCTCACACAGCTCTGATACTGAAGTGCTCAGATGTGAAATGTAGGGCTGCGGTGTGGTGTTGGATAGCCTTAGTACACACTCTTTCACAACAGAGCAATCATCTCAGTCAGTAGGGAGCTAGCTGACTTGCTAGCGTTCTAATGGGGACAGGAAATGAGTCATGGTCATTAGGAATAGCCCATTAGTACATGAGCACGCCCTGTGGCCCTCGATGTCCACAGAACTGTTTATAGCTTATAAACCACAGAACATGGGACACTAGGTTAAATGTCAATGTTTCTCTCACAGGGGTTTATGTACTGTTGGCCCAATGTGCTGAAGACCAACCACAGGCCTTTATTGGTTGAATCTTAACATAAAATGGGCATGTGTAATTCAATTATTTGCACAAATATCTACTCAATATAAAACTAACACATTCCTTTTCTATTTCTCCTTCCTTCTGTCTTCCTGCAGGTAGTGCAGGCACGTCGGTTATGTTTAATAAAAACGGTGACGCCCCGGGACGCTACGACCTGTTCCAGTTTCAGATGACCAACTCCAGTGTTCCTGATTACAGGCCAATCGGACAGTGGGTGGAGACACTCCGACTCAGGGTAAGGTTATGGCCTGTAATCTTGGCTGGGACCAAGGCCACATGGTCCAAAAATCCTTATAATGCTTATAATGGCCTTATTTGATTATATTTATGATCTGTAGAGATACATTTAATTCATTTTAGAAAAATGTAAGTGGATAATAGGCAGAATCTACCACATACCCAAAGCTGATTAGTGAAGGTGCTGGAAGCAAGAGGCAAAACAGGAAAAAGTCGCTGCACACTTCCAGTCAGATGCACATTTCTTTGAATAGTAGCTTTCAGTCAGTCGACCTTCATCAGCGCATGCTCTGATGAAGTCTCTGATGAAGGTCGACTGACTGAAAGCTCAGCTACTATTTAAAGCAATTTGCATCGGACTGAAAGTGTGCAGAGACTTTTTATCAGAGAAATATAAGTGGCACTTGAGAAAATGGTGATTGATTGGCCACTAATTAGTACAAAACTTGTTTAGGAAGAGCAACGTAAAATCAAATTGAGGAATTAGCCTATAGGCCTGAGACTGTTGCGCTTGCTTTTTGGCAAGACAACGATTAGTTGTCTAAAGCAGAAAAAGACTGGCACCTGTCTAATGAAATATGTTTGTCAAGAAATATTGAGGAGACAGATGATGTTGATGATGTCATCTCTGATGAAGAGCTGCATCATAATGTGTGTGTCTAAATGCGGCTTAAATCTACCCTGACAACAACAAACCCAACGAACCACCCCTCTTCCCAAAATAATAAAGAAAGAGAAATAAATAAATTATAACTACAGCAGCCATATCAGTCCAAGGTGACAAATCTTGCTTTGTGGTCTCCATAGCAACAGTGGTGTTGGTCTCATTACTGTTTCCACCCGTAGAGTCAGTGTTTAATCAGGACCTGTTCCAGGGAGCAACATTGTCCACATAACAAATCACAGCCACAAGCCCCTGCACAGATAACTGAGAGCAGATCATAATCCACTGAGACAGCGTTGAGACAACACATTTGTCATACACGTGAGCTGCAGGACATGAGAGAGTAGCGTATACAGGAATGCTCACACACACACTGTAGTCATTGTAGGTATTGGCTTGCACTAAGGTATTGACCAGACAAAAGGAGTAGATTTGAAGACAGCTGAATCTTTTGGTGTGATAATCTCTGGTTGTGTAATATCTTAAAGCCCCAGCACAGACTTTAATGTGATTATTATCCGAGCAATTTACAGAATCATTCCAAATATGTCATGGTTTTTGGGAGCCAGAGATATGGGGAAAATTATACAAGTTGTGATGTTGGATGGCAAAGTGTAAGACAAAGAGTTGTTCTAGATGACTTGTACTGACTTTAAGGTTTAACATCAAGTCTGACTTTGTTAAACTAATATTGTCGTCAAATGCAATGCCAAAGAAATCCACAGGAGTGTTGAGGCTCAGTATGTTTTAAGTAATTCAGTAACCTTCTCTAAATTCTCTCTGTAGCCGACTCTACATCTTTGTGACAAAATAACAATTCTGAAGAGAAATTCCCCCTCTAAAACTGTTGTAAAATCAGCATTTTTAAGGCGGTAAATCTGATTCTCCTAAACGAATCCCATTTTTCATACCTCTCTGGCTTCTGCGCTCTTTATTAATCACATAACATACTGTATGTGTCTGGCATTTCATTGTTTTTCTCTTTTAAGTTTGTCACGCTCGTCTGAAGGAGGAGACCAATGCGCAGCGTTGCGAGTGAACATGATGACTTTATTAACTTAAAGCAACCACGAAGAAAACAACAAATGACGATCCGTGAAGTTCTATACTGAATACTACTAACAGCAACAAAGAAACATAGAACCCACAAAACAAAGGAGAAAACACACAGAATATATATGGCTCCCAATCAGAGATAACGAGCCGACAGCTGACACTCGTTACCTCTGATTGGGAGTCATCGACCAATCACCACATGACACAAACAAAATGAAACTCACCCATCCCCAACACCACCAAATGAAATACACCCAACACAAGAAAATGAACAACCCTGGCTCAATATAAACGTCCATAGAGCCAGAGTGTTACAAAGTTCTGTCTCCATGGTGATATGAATTACTCTTGAGTACGGAATAGGACACATGAAAGTATATTGGTTTATTTAGGATATTCTTAGCAATCTTATGATTGATGAAAGAGATATTGTATTCTCCGCTGCAACAACTCAATGGAGGTTATATTAAGTGTAATCTAGAGTATAGCACTTGCTGCAGTAGTAGCGAGTTAGCCAGTAAGACATGGTGTGACATGAGACATGTACCTCATCCTGTATGCACACACCAAGTCCAGGCCCATTTGCCTGTCAGGTAGATGTAAACCACTTCATCCCTATCGACCAGCCCTCTTATCTGAAGTGCTACCTCCACTGCTTACCTCCCTCTCACCCCGTGGCCTGTGTCCTCTCTCTCTCTCTCAGCTCGAGGAGATGCAGTGGCCAGAAGGGGAGCCGGATGTTCCTATCTCTGTGTGCAGTCTGCCCTGTAAGACAGGTGAGAGGAAGAAGAGGGTGAAGGGCATGCCATGCTGCTGGCACTGTGAGCTGTGTGATGGCTACCAGTACCAGTATGATGAGACCTCGTGCCGCCTGTGCTCCTACGACATGAGGCCCGACCCCAACCGGACGGCCTGCCAACCTATCCCCATCGTCAAGCTGGAGTGGCACTCCCCCTGGGCCGTTATTCCCGTCTTCCTCGCCATGCTGGGCATCATCGCCACCATCTTCGTCATGGCAACGTTCATACGCTACAATGACACACCCATTGTGCGGGCATCGGGCCGCGAGCTGAGCTATGTGCTGCTGACGGGCATATTCCTGTGTTACATCATCACCTTCCTGATGATTGCCAAGCCCGATGTGGGCGTGTGCTCCTTCCGGAGGATCTTCCTGGGCCTGGGGATGTGCATCAGCTACGCCGCGCTGCTCACCAAGACCAACCGCATCTACCGGATCTTTGAGCAGGGCAAGCAGACGGTGACCGCCCCACGTTTCATCAGCCCCACCTCCCAGATCGCTATCACCTCCTCCCTCATCTGCCTGCAGCTGCTGGGCGTGCTCATCTGGTTCGCCGTGGACCCACCCAACACCATCATTGACTACGACGAGCAGAAGACCATGAACCCCAACCTGGCGCGTGGCGTGCTGAAGTGTGACATCACGGACCTGCAGATGATCTGTTCGCTGGGCTACAGCATCCTTCTCATGGTCACATGTACCATCTACGCCATCAAGACCCGGGACGTGCCAGAAGACTTCAACGAGGCCAAGCCCATCGGCTTTACCATGTACACCACCTGTATCGTCTGGCTGGCCTTCATCCCCATCTTCTTTGGCACAGCCCAGTCTGCAGAGAAGGTGAGTCATCCCTCTCTCCCTCTCCCTCCGGCTGCGCTGCTTCCTCTCCTTCCAGCCTGTGTTTTATCTCATGCAAACACACACACTGACACTGACACACACATAGAGACGCAAGAACAGGCACACACATAAGCAAACACACACACACAGTGGCTGTGTGTGTTCAAGACTCATTTTCTTTTGATTTCAAATTCATATGGCTTAGATGTGCATAAAAAACCCACACAAGGACCGCAGGAGACGTAAATAGGCATTGTAAAGGGGAGGGGGATATTCTAAGAAGATGAATGCCTGAGGAGAGCATGGAAAGGAGGGGGGTAGTAATTATCTTAGCTCTCAAGCCTGGGGCTCAACACTATTATGCCTCATCCTGTGGAGGAAGAGGTGGAGGAGGAGGAGGAGGAGGAGGAGGAGGAGGAGGAGGAGGAGGAGGAGGTGGAATAGGAGAAGGAGGAGGAGGAGGAGGAGGAGGAGGATGAGGAGGAGGAGGAGGAGGAGAAGAAAAAGGGGGATAAATCGTCTGACTCACGACATTCCATTCCTTGACAAGGTGCACTCTAGAAATGCACTTGACATCAGCAGCTACTGGAGTTGATTGATAATCCTGACCCTCTGTGCTAGTCATTGCTTATCTGAACAGTATTGGACAGAATACAGACGCATTTATCTGCTCTATTCAGGAGCTGCGTGTGATGCTTGGCAGGCCTTCTGTACATGATGTAGCTGAGTGGATGTTTTCCACTGACAGAATATCGACGTCGACAGGAAAGTGTTACTCCTAACCTTTTGAGAGTCGCACCGTTCAATATCCTTTCTGCTAGGCTACAGAAAGAGAGAGATCACAAAATGATTTTCCTCATCAATTTGCCTCTGATTTCATAGTTGAATTACGCTCTCAGAAGCGATTAGGAGTACATTATGTTACGCGCAGTGACTAGAGAGCCTGTAATGTGTTTATCTATCTTGATGCAGTTAACTCTTACAGAACACTGGCTATCGTCTTACACACTCCTAAGCCTCAAAGAAAGTGCTAGCCTCTTGATGCAAGGCTCTTTGTAGGCCCACTCCTGTGGCCTTCAGCAGATAGGGAGGAGTGGTTTACAGGGACCCCTCCATTACCCCTTAAGTGTTTGTGTGTCTGTGTGTTTGTTTGTGTGTGCATTTGCGCATGTACACATGTGTGTGTTTGCTATGTGCACAGGGTCTGATTGCTATATTTGACCAGGCTCCTTATCTCAAAATGACCTTGCACTTGTTGCTTGTGACTGATAAACCCCCCCCCCCCCAGTTTGATTTAGATTTATCTTGGCCATTCAGGGACTCCCATTATCTAAAGATGTGTGGCAACATGGTGGCGATACGATGCCAGGGAACTCCTAATATTGAGTCTGAGATTGAGATATCCAGTTGACCTTATGTTATTGTATCCCGCTTTGATCGCACAGCCAAAGCTCTGTTGCCGTATTGACTGAATTCTCTGCAGCTCCGCGCCATTCCGATGCCTGCCCTTATTTTTCCGCACCTGTGCCTCCCCCACACCCAAACCCATGTTGTGTGAAGCCATGCACACACGGCAACAAAAGATCACACAGCGGTCTCTCTACACCTGCATTCTCCCAGTCAGCCACTCATCAGTCAGCACACAGGCTAATGACTGTGAGAATCACCAGCTTCCAAATCCAACTTGTTTAATGTGCCACTGCCTTCCACTCACTAGGAATGGGGAATGATCCAACAGTATGTAACTGTTGGAATAGAACTACTTGTAAGGGATTGTGAATAATCCTGTAATAAGAATGTGCACCTGTGTTTAATTCAAGCAAAGCCGCAAATAACATTGGAAAATGTGGGTATTAACTGTCATATTGTCTGCTGTTTTTTACAAGAATTTAAAACATTCTGGAGTGATCAGGTATCAGGTTCCAGGTTTACCCATTGTATTTGAATGTTTCAAGAATCTCTAAGTAATCTCTAACTGTGTATCATTCATTACATTTGACCAAGTGAAAACCACCTTTGTGAAGAACTCTGTGGTGACTCTTGACACCAAACATCACACAACCAAACTTTTCCCTGAAAGTATAGAAACTTCGATAAGAGTTAACCACACTCGGAAATGGAAACTCATGTTAAACCAAACTTTAATACCTCAACACGTCTTAGAAGCACTTAAAGTCTTGTAAGACGTCACTTGTGTTTATATGAACTTCTTAAAGGGTTATTAAAGATGTCTGGCAAGAAGCATTTCCTCCTTCAACTTTTAAGGGGGCGGAAAAATAGCATCTTCTGCAGCAGCATCTCCCGATCTGCTTGTATTTCAGCAAATAATTTTTTGGGACAAGAGTTAGACATGACATTTTCTTTGTCAAGGCGCTCTGCATTCCTGAATTGATACTCTGGATGCCTACTGACTGTGTCTGCCTGGGATTGCAATCTGGAACCTCAAACAACATGCAATGCTCGCCAAAGCTTTACAATCAACAGAAGGAGAACTGCGGGAACCAGGGGCATTAAGTTAAGCCTTATCCTTATTATAGTGGTTAGAGATTGAGAATGTCTTCTGAAAGGGGGGATATATTTTTAACAAGAAAGCACCAGGCCAAGAGGGTAACCTAAAAGGATGCAATAAGCTGAGCACATGCCGATAATAACTGGAAATCATTGTAGGTAGCCTATAGTAACAGCATCAAGTCAGTATATTCAAGTCAATACTTCACATTGTATAAATAGACATTCCCATTGAGCACATCTCAGTTTTGGCGTGTTTAATAAACAGCCTCCTCTGATCAAGGCATCACAGGTTTTATTTATTTAATTTTTTTTAGAGATATTTGCAGCAGAACAAGGCAGATGTTTGATCGCCTCCTGTAATATCCCAAAACATAATCTCTGTGCCATTGTCATCTACACCGGCCCAGGCATGGGCATTTGCAGCAGGTGAGTGACAGCCAATTAGAGAGTTTATGAGAGGCCCATTCATAAGCAGAGGGAGAAGTGGGTCCCCATAGCAGCACGCAGACACACTTCCTTTTGAACTGACTGAGCTGAGCCAGGCTGGGAAAGTAGGCCACCCAAAGCAGCAAGAGACTTCCAGGTAGATGAGTGGAGAATGCAAATCCCCCAGATCCATTATTGAAGGCGTTCTCCACCAGGGCAGGAGAGCATCCTAATTGTCACTTTTCTGAATGGTGTCTTTATCTCTGTGTGCATTTATAATCCCCATCTTATACCATACAACATTGCCTGTGCTTTAAGTACATCCCTAGTGGGCATAATTATCTAAAAACCTTTCACCAGCTTTTTGTCCGGGTAGATAGAAGGCGGTTGGTGGATTGGTTTCCTGTTACATGGATGTTGGCATTTGGCGATGCTCTTCATTGAGATGGTAAAACTCAGGCTCAAGCATTTGATTCCTGATTAGAATCTGAATAAATCATTACTGCAGCTATAAATAGAGAGTTGCCAAGCAGTTGTAAAATTTACTTCATGTATTTATTTATGTTAAAGCAACAGGAATTAATTATAAATGCTCTGTGACAAGCTAAACATTCATGTGGTGGGTGAGAGGGAATGCGAATTTGGGTCAAGCTCCCACTGAAGCACTCTGAAAAACCCTGTCTGTGTGACAGAAGCTTGGACAGCTAACTACCAAAATTGTGTTAACGTGTGTGTGTGAGTGTGTGTGTGTGTGTGAGTGTGTGTGTGCGTGTCTGTGCATGTGCATGCATGCATTTGTGTGTGTATGACTCTTACACTTCTTGTGGGCTACTGTAGAAAAATCTCTTACGTAGTAAAAAGTCTCTTACATAGTCAATGAATCTATTTTGATAGGGTCAGCATTGCAGTAGATCATCTCATTACAAGTTTATTTTAGTGGTGTTTTAGTAGCTTGCACCAAACTCTGTGGTGGTGATGCTGGTGGTCTTGCTATGGATACCAAACATGGAAACATAGCGAGGGGTGGAGATCCTCTGGTGATGAGTGATTACAAAGCATGGAGCGCTGCAGGCTTTGATCAGTGGCCCCTATAGCCAATCACACACGCTGTAAATTGACAGCAATCCGGAAAACACACACAACAATTCCATTCTCTTCTGTTTACAATGGTGCGGAAAAGTAAGGCGCTGAGAGGAGCATGATATGAGCACCATGGTATTCACACGGTTATTAATGCATGGTGAGCCAGATCTCTCGCTCTGATGTTTCTCCGCAGAGAGAGAGAGAGAGAGAGAGAGAGAGAGAGAGAGAGAGAGAGAGAGAGAGAGAGAGAGAGAGAGAGAGAGAGAGAGAGAGAGAGAGAGAGAGAGAGAGAGAGAGAGAGAGAGAGAGAGAGAGAGAGAGAGAGAGAGAGAGAGAGAGAGAGAGAGAGAGAGAGAGAGAGAGAGAGAGAGAGAGGGAGAGAGGGAGAGAGGGAGAGAGGGAGAGATGGAGAGATGGAGAGATGGAGAGATGGAGAGGGAGAAAGGGGAGAGATAGAGAGGGAGAGAGTGCGCAAAGGAGAGAGGAGAGAGTGATAAACAGTGTGAACGAGAGAGGAGGCAATAGAAGAAGCTATTGGCATGCAGATGATATTGGTATTTGAATGAGTTGCGGAGATCTGATGCCATGACTGGCATGTAAATGTCTCTCTGTAGATTGGGTGCAAGGCGTTACTACAGCTGGTGCTATTTACTGTGGAAAACACTATGCAAATGGTGCAAATGGTGACATTTCCTCTCCAACAGATTCATAGTTGTACTACCATGCAGACCTTTACAACTGTATCCTCTTTGCTACAGGGTGTCAGAAAAGGTACAAGAGTGGCATTTCACTCTTTCAAGTGCCATAGCTTAGGTTTGAGTAGCTTTTGGTGGACTTCTCTTGAAACACAGAGATGTGTTTCAGCCTAATCTAAGACTATGGAAGGACCTCTTGCAGGTCTGTGAACTACGTGGCTGATTGAAGGACGATTACCTTTTAATAATAGGGTTACATAATTCAGAACAAACCAAAGATATAGCCCAGAGTGTTTAACATTCAAGTATAAATGGTGTTATGTAAGTTTAGAAAAAAAAATATGGGATAAAAGCAGCTAGTGGTATTTATACACTTCTGACAAACATGAGTGACATGAGTGATGTGATGATTTTGTGAAATAATACTAAACCGCCCACTACAGTACATGCCTTTGGTCTTTGACTGTTGCTTGAAAACTGCAAGCCTATATGTGTTTATGTATCTTAATCTTCTTAAAGAGGCAGTGCAGTTAAAAACATGATTTTCCTGTGTCCTGTGTGTTATATATATTTCCACACTATGAGGTTGGAATAATACTGTGAAATTGTGAAAATTATGAAAAACCACCTGAAATATCAGCTTGTTTTCCATGGGTGGGGTTTTGGACCGCCTGGCGACATAACCAGGCAGTATAAGTTAATAGACCAATAACAAAGAGTGTTCGCCTCCTCTCTGCAATAACAGCAAGTTTTCAGGTTACATATCCCTCCAATTAAGCTCCTCCAATTATGCCCCTCATTCAGACCACTCCCAGACAGTCCTAGCAAAATTATTGTTTGAGAAATAGCTTTTAGCTAAGAAGCTATTTTAGTTTATTTTGTAACAAAACATTTTTTTACAATCACATTAAGGTAATTGTTACCCAGAAATGATTCGATATTGAGATAAAAACGGCTGCATTGGACCTTTAAATGTACAGTTAAATACATCAGTCAGACCTAGGCCAGTCCAATGACTAATCTGAAGGTGGTTAAATTTGCTAATTCAGTTCTTTCAGGTCAAGGGTCACCAAGGAGTGCGGTGAAGGAAGAAAGTCGTATAACGGCATATAGCATCCACCATTTTCAGCTATCGCAGTGGAGAGGCAATTAGGACACAGCCAACTGCTCAGTTACTGCTGCTACATACACTACGGATACAGTAGTTAGTGCCTCATAAATGCTACAGGAGTACGAGTGGTATATTTTCCCCCACAGCATCAGAACGCACACATAGAACCACCAATGGAGAAATGAACGATAAGTAAATGTGTGGTGCTTTACAGTAGCTAAGGGCAATTTTCTTTATAGGCGGTTTTACTGCATGAGAGTGTAATCTAACTAGTGTGGCCTCTCTCTCTCTCTCTCTCTCTCTCTCTCTCTCTCTCTCTCTCTCTCCCCCTTCTCTCCCCCCTCCCACTCCACAGCTGTACATTCAGACGACTACCCTCACCATCTCTATGAACCTCAGTGCCTCTGTAGCTCTCGGGATGCTCTACATGCCCAAGGTATACGTCATCATCTTCCACCCGGAGCTCAACGTGCAGAAGAGGAAGAGGAGCTTCAAGGCCGTGGTCACTGCCGCAACCATGTCCTCCCGTCTCTCTGTGAAGCCCAGCGAGAGGCCCAATGGAGAGGCCAAGACTGAGCTGTGTGAAAACCCACCCGCCGCACCCACCGACCCCATGAGTGAGTCAGGCAAATGGCCATTAACTTACTCGTAAACAACAACAATTTGACTGCGTAGTATCTCCAGTAGTTTAAGTAGCAGCACAGACTCTTTTGCAATTTAGTTATTTATATTCATAGTTGCTGTGTACATGTAACTCCATGGTATTTGTTACATTCCATGACACATACTGAGAGGAGTGAGAACCCTGCTCACCATGAGTCAGTCATGTAGCAGAGCCCACTGTGCCTAGAATGAGATAATATGGTATCAGACAGAGATAAATTCATCTAAAGGTTCAAGAAGTGCACACGGGAGCCTGCTATTCCATTCATATTTGACTGCTTAATTGATGTTTATCTAGTTAAATGCACAAATTAGCCTAAGATTAGCAGAGACCAAGACGAGACCAATATGGTGGCCTTTTCTGTAGATTGACATGAATAGGCCTTTTGCAGTGGTGTAGCTGGTAGCTAAGAGCACAGAAGGTCTGTGTTAAAGACTAGTAATGGGGAATGATTATCTATGACACCAGCTGTGCGATGTTGACACCGCACTGCACTACTGTTTGTGTGGTAAAGTAAGCTTGATGGTGTTAATAATGATAACATACTGATAACATCATGAGGTTGAAATGCAGAGACCAACATTTATTTATATATTTTATTTAACCTTTATTTAACCAGGTAAGCCACGTGAGAACAAGTTCTCATTTACAACTACGACCTGGCCAAGATAAAGCAAAGCAGTGCGATAAAAACAACAACACAGAGTTACATGTGGGGTAAAACAAAACATAAAGTCAAAAATACAACAGAAAATATATATACAGTGTGTTCAAATGTAGCAAGTTATGGAGGTAAGGCAATAAATAGGCCATAGTGCAAAATAATTACAATTAGTATTAACACTGGAATGACAGATGTGCAAGAGATGATGTGCAAATAGAGATACTGGGGTGCAAATTAGCAAAATAAATAACAATATGGAGATAAGGTAGTTGGGTGGACTAATTTCAGATGGGCTATGTACAGGTGCAGTGATCGGTAAGGTGCTCTGACAACTGATGCTTAAAGTTAGTGAGGGAGATAAGAGTCTCCAGCTTCAGAGATTTTTGCAATTCGTTCCAGTCATTGGCAGCAGAGAACTGGAAGGAATGGCGGCCAAAGGAGGTGTTGGCATTGGGGATGACCAGTGAGATATACCTGCTGGAGCGCATACTACGGGTGGGTGTTGCTATGGTGACCAATGAGCTAAGATAAGGTGGGGATTTGCCTAGCAGTGATTTATAGATGGCCTGGAGCCAGTGGGTTTGGCGACGAATATGTAGTGAGGACCAGCCAACAAGAGCGTACAGGTCACAGTGGTGGGTAGTATATGGGGCTTTGGTGACAAAACGGATGGCACTGTGATAGACTACATCCAATTTGTTGCGAAATAGGAAGCCAATTCTAGATTTAACTTTGGATTGGAGATGCTTAATGTGAGTCTGGAAGGAGAGTTTACAGAGTCTAACCAGACACCTAGGTATTTGTAGTTGTCCACATACTCTAGGTCAGACCCGTCGAGAGTAGTGATTCTAGTCGGGTGGGCGGGTGCCAGCAGCATTCGATTCAAGAGCATGCATTTAGTTTTACTAGTGTTTAAGAGCAGTTGGAGGCTACTGAAGGAGTGTTGTATGGCATTGAAGCTCTATTGGAGGTTTGTTAACACAGTGTCCAATGAAGGGCCAGATGTATACAAAATGGTGTCATCTGCGTAGAGGTGGATCTGAGAGTCACCAGCAGCAAGAGCGACATCATTGATATACACAGAGAAAAGAGTCGGCCCAAGAATTGAACCCTGTGGCACCCCCATAGAGACTGCCATAGGTCCAGACAACAGGCTCTCCGATTTGACACATTGAACTCTATCTGAGAAGTAGTTGGTGAACCAGGCAAGGCAGTCATTTGAGAAACCAAGGTTATTTAGTCTGCCAATAAGAATGTGGTGGTTGACAGAGTCGAAAGCCTTGGCCAGGTCGATGAAGACGGCTGCACAGTACTGTCTATTATCGATCGCGGTTATAATATCGTTTAGGACCTTGAGCGTGGCTGAGGTGCACCCATGACCAGCTCGGAAACCGGATTGCATAGCGGAGAAGGTACGGTGGGATTCGAAATTGTCGGTGATCTGTTTGTCAACTTGGCTTTCAAAAACTTTCGAAAGGCAGGGCAGGATGGATATAGGTCTGTAACAGTTTGGATCTAGAGTGTCACCCCCTTTGAAGAGGGGGATGACCGCGGCAGCTTTCCAGTCTCTGGGGATTTCAGACGTTACGAAAGAGAGGTTGAACAGGCTAGTAATAGGGGTTGCGACAATTTCGGCAGCTAGTTTTAGAAAGAAAGGGTCCAGATTGTCTAGCCCAGATTATTTGTAGGGGTCCACATGACCACATGACTGGTAGGGATTAAGATAATGATATAATACCTGTGATGGGCAGGAATAATGTAAACCATGAATCTCCAATTTACACTGAGTGTACAATAATATTGAGTTGCACTTCCGTTTGCCCTCAGAACAGCCTCAATTCGTCGGGGCATAGACTCTACAAGGTGTCGAAAGCGTTCCACAGGGATGCTGGCCCATGTTGACTCCAATGATTCCCACAGTTGTGTGAAGTTGGCTGGATATGATTTGGGTGGTGGACCATTCTTCATAGACACGGGAAACTGTAGAGCGTTAAAAACCCAGCAGCGTTGCAGTTATTGACACACTCAAACAAGTTCTCCTGGCACCTACTATCATACCCCGTTCAAAGGCACTTTTGTCTTGTCCATTAACCCTCTGAATGGCACACATACACAATCCATGTCTCAATTGTCTCAAGGCTTAAAAATCCTTCTTTAACTGGTCTACACAGATTGAAGAGTGACATCAATAAGAGATCATAGCTTTCACCTGGATTCACCTGGTCAGTCTATGTCATGGAAAGTACACTCAGCGTATATCGCCCTATGAGCTCCATGCTTGTCTTATTTTTTTACACTAAATCAAGAAATTATTGACAGGCCATGGTAATAACACATCACGGTTCCCATCGGCCCTATATCTCTACTAATCACATTGTACACCAATAGGGTTGCAAAATTCCTGCTTATTCCCTCATGATTCCAGGAATCCTCCAATTCTTCCAGGAATTTTGCAACCTTACACACCACACATGGCATCCACAGGTGTGCCCCTCTCTCAATTACGGCTCTGATATGACTGCTGTCCATGGGAATTCCTCCACACGCCCTGTGATGTTCATTGTCATCTGTGTAATGAGCTGGAGTGTGTGTGTGTTATGTGTGTAATTGTGTGAGTGTGTGTGTGAGAGAGAGAGAGAGAGAGAGAGAGAGAGAGAGAGAGAGAGAGAGAGAGAGAGAGAGAGAGAGAGAGAGGAGAGAGAGAGAGAGAGAGAGAGGGTTTGCGTCAGGAGAGTAACATCGTCTCCCTGCCAGTCACACATGTGGCTCGTGGAGCGAACACACTGCGTAGGGGGCCGACAGCTGTCGTAGCAGCGCATCCAAAGTCCCCAAGCAGGGCGAACGGAGCTCATCTCCGAGAGGCCTTTCTAAATGTACACTGTGTCATCTGCTCTGAGCATCTCTCACCTTCTGCCTCCCCACATTTCTCACCTCCCCTCTCCTCCCCTCGCCCCATCTATCTCCTCCCCTCGCCCTTCTATTTTAGCGGCAGTGGAAATTACATTTACTAATGGCGAATATATGTGGATGACCGCCCCGAAACTTGAACTGCGGCTCCCTGGCCCCTGGAGACTGTCCGTCAGCCTCTGTAACCGTCACAGCGCCAAATAGTGCCTTTCAGGGTGGATCACCTCTCTGACTGATCTGACTCGTAATGATTTAGAGTTATTAAGTAAGAGCATTAGTAGCGCTGATGATTCTACAGTACATCACTATCGATATCAGTCCTAATATCTCTATGATTATCCCTTACAGAGATGTGAGTATTTGCCCTGTAATTTTGAGAGATTGGAGATGTCTCCTCACTGTGGAGTGTGGATGAAGTGTGGATGAATTTAAGATTTTTAGGTCAATTTTGATATAATGACCAATCAAGGGAATTATCACCCAACCGTGACCGAGAAGAGAGAGGCTGAGAGAGATAGAGAAAAAAGTCAGTACTATCCAGTGAGCTGAATTCACTGCACTATATTTTTGAAGGTTAAAAAGATATGTAGATATCTACATTTACCACACACACACACACACACACACACACACACACACACACAGCAAAATCATTGCTTTCTCCTTCAAAATATTAGCTTTTTTTTTATACCAACCGCACACACATACATCTACAGTAAGCCTGCTTATTGGCTAACTGCAAAAATATATTGTACATTTATTCATCATAGTCACTGGCCAAGACTACAAAATAATACTGTAGGGAAGTGGCAAGACTAATTGCACATCCCACGGGAGTTCACCATGGCAACATTTACAGCATTAATAAGAGGAGTTTACAGAGCTACAGTATGTGTCTGCTTTAAGAAGTGCAATGTGCATCGACCTTCTCCGCTAGGCAGGAGAGATAACACTGCATAGGTGGAGTCATACACAGTACACAACACATACCACAGTACCTACTTTGATGCTCGGCAACAGTCTGGTCCGTTTCCATGGCAATATAGAGACTGGGTTCACATCACATGCCCTAGCGTTTGTTAGGTGACCACTAGTGTGGTGTTTGTGTGCGTTTTTTATTACTAGTTAGTATCTTAAAATAGAAACCAGAGTTTGACTCAGTCGTGTTGCTGAAGTGAAACAATGCACTAAAGGCAGCCATTGTGCAATGATTGTGAACAGTGTATGTTCACTTGCATGAATGTATGATAGAGTTGGAGGGTATTTATATATTATACATGTAAATATCTTATTTTATGTATGTCTGTGTATGTTTGTGCTTACTGTACTGTATTTTGTTGCGCTGTTTGATGCCATTATAATCTTTGACCTACCTCGCTTCTCAGGTCAAGCTACGAAGAAAACATATGTGAGTTACAACAACCTCAGGATCTGATGGGCTCCCAGGGAATGCTGCATGTCCTTCCTCTGGGATGATGACCAAGACTCGGGATCACAGGAAGAGAAAACTGGGACAGGGACACTACCTACCTATGCACTCCAGGACTGTGGTTGGTGTCAACCTTTATCATTTTTGTCTTCTGAAGAGGAGGATGGCGGGGGGAAAGGGAAAACGGAGGGATGGAGATATTTGACATGAGGAGTGAATGAATGATGAACATACAATCACAGCTGTAAAATGGTAGCTGGGCCCTGATCTGTTCTAGAACCAGACTCTAGAACCTCTCTGTAGTGTGCTCCCTTCTCTCTGAAACAGTCAGTGAACAACCTCTGTGATACAGGTGTCGGACTAAGCAATCGTTTAAAAAATAAGTCTGGACAGTTTATTTCAACAGTTTTCAAGTGATTTTTTGTAATATCCATTAAAGCCATATTCTCTTACAGTGCCCATGGTTTGTTTTTAAGTTAAGTGAGGTTTCTTCTGAGTTCCTTGTGCCTGATCTTTCATTTTTTTCTGACATAACATTATGTTGAATTTTGACTTTGATTGAATAACTTTGATTAGTAAGCTCCGCCACATGCGTTTTGTTTTATGAAATCAACTCATATCAGTCATTTTAACAGTAATAACTATGTCAGAGTGACGGGCAATGTATCTATATTTTTTTGTAAATATCTGAGAGTATTTTCATGTTTGGATTAAAGCAAGAAATATATCCAGTCTATGTTTGATTGGCTTTGGATGGTAATGAAAAAGCAGCACAAAGTGTTCACATTGCATGTGCCAATGTATGTCTGTTCTATTTGATGTAAAGCAAAGAAAAGATACATTAATTCTTAAAATGTCTATGATGTTAAGCATCCTTCTGCAGTTTATTCAGTTATTTTAAAGAAATTACCTGATTCATAACAGAATATGGCTTTAATCTGTTATTAAAATGGACCCCTCTGCATCTGTAAGCATGTTTGTTTTATATAGTTTTGTACAGAGTACATTATGTTTAATTATCAATGGTGTGTGAAAAAAACATTAATATCGGAACATTCATGCAAGTATGTTGTGATGTTGTCTGTCCAATTATCAACATGTAATAAAATCATTTTGTTATCTTTTATACAATTAAACAAGGCAGAACCTAATCATTATTTGTGTGCACGTGTGTGAGTGGGTGTGTGTTTGTGTTTGTCAATATTCGGTTGGTTCTGTTTAGGTGTGGACCCATACTGATTGGGACCATCCTCATTGGGCAGAACATGTTGCACCTGTCACCTCAATAGTCAGTCGTTAGTTTCACCTGTGCTGGTACAGGTGATATTTAAGCACTCTAGAGGCAATGCTCCAGGGGGCATGAGAGATGTTGGAAGAGCTAGCCCACTGGGCACACCACGTCATTTCAACGTGGAAATGTGGGTAATTCTTGGGTGAGACATTGATCAATGAGATTTCAACCTTTATTCACCCACTCAAAAAGACAGCCAGAAGTTTGTTGAATTCCCAATACATTTTCACTATGCTTTCAACCATCTAAAAGCACAACCAAATTCCAATAGAAAAACAACGTCGGATTATTTATTTCGTTGTCATCTAAATGTGTTTTTACTGCACTTTCAAACATTTAAAAGCACAACAAATTTCAAATGGGAATACAATGTCAGACATTTTGTATTTATACAACAACTTGATATGTTATCACTGTGCTTCATCTAAAAGCACAACCAAATGACCTGGATTGCAGTTGAGATTACATTAAAAGTGCAAGTGATCGATGCTGTTCGAAGATCTCCACAGACCTGCGACCTTTGCGACCTTTGCATTCTGTCTTTGAACATGCACGCTTTCTATGATTACATAATAATAGTTACAGTAACCTCTAAATGTGGCCATGGATGAGTTACTCATTTTAATGTTAAATAATAACTATTACATTACTTTGTAAGATAGCCTTAACTTTAGGCTATTTACCGTATTACAAAAGTCATATTGAATTGTGTTAGGTTGACAAATATAACAATTTAAAGGAGATAGTTTCATATGAGAAACTGGCTTAATCCTACTCTTTAACTTTTATTTTTGGTTTAGTTGGAGAAGTGCATTCGGAAAGTATTCAAACCCCTTGACCTTTTCCACATTTTGTTACGTTACAGCCTTATTCTAAAATGTATTAAAACAAACAAAAAAATATCATCAACCTACACACAATACCCCCAAATGACGAAGCAAAAGCAAGTTTTTAGAAATTCTTGCAAATTTATAAATACAGTGCCTTGCAAAAGTATTCATCCCCCTTGGTTTTTTTCATATTTTGTTGCATTACAACCTGTAATTTAAATGGATTTTTATTTGGATTTCATGTAAAAAATTACTTGTTTCAAATAATTCTAAAAAATAAATAACGGAAAAGTGGTGCATGCATATATATTCACCCCCTTTGCTATGTAGCCCCTAAATAAGATCTGGTGCAACCAATTGCCTTCAGAAGTCACATAATTAGTTAAATAAAGTCCACCTGTGTGCAAACTAAGTGTCACAGGATCTGTCACATGATCTCAGTATATATACACCTGTTCTGAAAGGCCCCAGAGTCTGCAACACCACCAAGCAAGCGGCACCATGAAGACCAAGGAGCTCTCCAAACAGGTCAGGGACAAAGTTGTGGAGAAGTACAGATCAGGGTTGGGTTATAAAAAAATATCTGAAACTTTGAACATCCCACGGAGCACCATTAAATCCATTATTAAAAAATGGAAAGAATATGGCAACACAACAAAACTGCCAAGAGAGGGCCGCCCACCAAAACTCAAGGACCAGGCAAGGAGGGCTTTAATCAGAGGCAACAAAGAGACCAAAGATAACCCTGAAGGAGATGCAAAGCTCCACAGCGGAGATTGGAGTATCTATCCATAGGACCACTTTAAGCCATACACTCCACAGAGCTGGGCTTTACGGAAGAGTGGCCAGAAAAAAGCCATTGCTTAAAGAAAAAAATAAGCAAACACGTTTGGTGTTCGCCAAAAGCCATGTAGGAGACTCCCCAAACATATGGAAGAAGGTACTCTGGTCAGATGAGAATAAAATTAAGCTTTTTGGTCATCAAGGAAAACGCCATGTCTGGAGCAAACCCAACACCTCTCATCACCCCGAGAACACCATCCCCACAGTGAAGCATGGTGGTGGCAGCATCATGCTGTGGGGATGTTTTTCATCGGCAGGGACTGGGAAACTGGTCAGAATTGAAGGAATGATGGATGGCGCTAAATACAGGGAAATTCTTGAGGGAAACCTGTTTCAATCTTCCAAAGATTTGAGACTGGGATGGAGATTCACCTTCCAGCAGGACAATGACCCTAAGCATACTGCTAAAGCAACACTCGAGTGGTTTAAGGGGAAATATTTAAATGTCTTGGAATGGCCTAGTCAAAGCCCAGACCTCAATCTAATTGAGAATCTGTGGTATGACTTAAAGATTGCTGTACACCAGCGGAACCCATCCAACTTGAAGGAGCTGGAGCATTATTGCCTTGAAGAATGGGCAAAAATACCAGTAGCTAGATGTGCCAAGCTTATAGAGACATACCCCAAAAGACTTGCAGCTGTAATTGCTACAAAAGGTGGTTCTAAAAAGTATTGACTTTGGGGGGGTGAATAGTTATGCACGCTCAAATTTTCTGTTTTTTGTCTTATTTCTTGTTTGTTTCACAATAAAAAATATGTTGCATCGTCAAAGTGGTAGGCATGTTGTGTAAATCAAATGATACATTTTAATTTCAGGTTGTAAGGCAACAAAATAGGAAAAATGCCAAGGGGGGTGAATACTTTTGCAAGCCACTGTAAATTAAAACCTGAAATATTACATTTACATAAGTATTCCGACCCTTTACTCAGTACATTGTTGAAGCACCTTAAGTAGCGATTACAGCCTCAAGTGTTCTTGGGTATGACGCTTCAAGTTTGGCACTTGTGTATTTGGGGAGATTCTCCCATTCTTCTACGCAGATCCTCTCAAACGCTGTCAGGATGGATGGGGAGCGTTTTTTTCAGGTCTCTCCAGAGATTGGGTTCAAGTCTGGGATCTGGCTGGGCCACTCAAGGACATTCAGAGACTTGCCCCGAAGCCACTCCTGCGTTGTCTTGGCTGTGTGCTTAGGGTCATTGTCCTGTTGGAAGGTGAACCTTCACCCCAGTCTGAGGTCCTGAGTGCTCTGGAGCAGGTTTTGATCAAGGATCTCTCTGTACTTTGCTCCGTTAATCTTTCCCTCGATCCTGACTAGTCTCCCAGTCCCTGCCACTGAAAAACATCCCAACAACATGATGCTGCCACTACCATGCTTCACCGTAGGGATAGTGCCAGGTTTCCTCCAGACGTGACGCTTGGCATTCAGACCAGAGAATCTTGTTTCTCATGGTCTGAGAGTCTTTAGGTGTCTTTTGGCTCCAAGCGGGCTGTCATTTGCCTTTAACTGAGGAGTGGCTTCCGTCTGGCCACTCTACCATAAAGGCCTGATTGGTGGAGTGCTGCAGAGATGGTTGTCCTTCTGGAAGGTTCTCCCATCTCCACAGAGGAACTTTGGAGCTCTATCAGAGTGACCATCGGGTTCTTGGTCACCTCCCTGACCAAGGCCTTTTTCCCCTGATTGCTCAATTTGGCCGGGTGGCCAGCTCTAGGAAGAGTTGGTGGTTACAAACTTCTTCCATTAAATGATGGAGGCCATTGTGTTCTTGGGGACCTTCAATTCTGCAGACATTTTTTGGTACCCTTCCCCAGATCTGTGCCTCGACACAATCCTATCTCGGAGCTCTACGCACAATTCCTTCGACCTCATGGCTTGGTTTTTACTCTGACATTGGTTTTACTCTATTCCTGGTTTGTCAGCTCTCTATCCTCATGGTTGCAAAAGCCTATGTCAATCTAGCACCCTCACATTTTATCTTTCAATGAATAAGATAATTTAATTCTAAAACTCCTGAGAATGGTCGGTTGTATTTGCCTGAGTCATTTTCCAATTTATTTAATCTTTAATTCTGGCTAAGTTTCTAAGATCTTTGCACACGTGGATTGTACAATATTTGCACTTTTTTTTTTTTTTTATTCTTCAAGCTCTGTCATGTTGGTTGTTGATCATTGCTACACAGCCATTTTGAAGTATTGCCATAGATTTTCGAGTCGATTTAAGTCAAAACTGTAACTAGGCCACTCAGGAACATTCAATGTCATCTTGGTAAGCAACTCCAGTGAATATTTGGCCTTGTGTTTAAGGTTACTGTCCTGTTGAAAGGGGAATTTGTCTCCTAGTGTCTATTGGAAAGCTGAACCAGATTTTCCTCTAGCATTGTGCCTATGCTTAGCTCTATTCTGTTTATTTTTCTCTAATAAAAATCCCTAGTCCTTGCCGATGACAAGCGTACCCATAACATGATGCAGCCACCACCATGATTGAAAATATGAAGAGTGGTACTCAGTGGTGTGTTGTGTTGGATTTGCCCCAAATATAACACTTCGTATTCAGGACATAAAGTTCATTTCTTTGCCACCTTTTTTGCAGTTTTACTTTAGGGCCTTATTTAGAGGATGCATGTTTTGGAATATTTGTGTTCTGTACAGGCTTCCTTCTTTTCACTCTGTCATTTAGGTTAGTATTGGGGAGTAACTACAATGTTGTTGATCCATCCTCAGTTTTCTCCTATCACAGCCATTAAACTCTGTAACTGTTTTAAAGTCACCATTGGCCTCATTGTGAAATCCCTGAGCGGTTTCCTTCCTCTCCGCCAACTGAGTTAGGAAGGACGCCTGTATCTTTGTAGTGAGTGGGTGAATTGATACACCATCCAAATTGTAATTAATAACTTCGCCATGCTCAAAGGGATATTCAATGTCTGCTTTTTTATTTGTACCAATCTACCAATATGTGCCCTTTGTGAGGCATTGGAAAACATCCCTGGTCTTTGTGGTTGAATCTGTGTTTGAAATTTACTGCTCGACTGAGGGACCTTACAGATAATTGTATGTGTGGGCTATAGAGATGAGGTAGTCATTCCAAAATCATGTTAAACACCATTATTGCACACAGAGTGAGTCCATGCATCTTATTATGTGACTTGTTAAACACATTTTTACACCTGAACTTATTTAGGCTTGCCATAACAAAGGGGTTGAATACTTATTGACTCAAGATATTTCAGCTTTCCATTTTTTATTAATTTGTTAAAATTTCTAAAAACATAATTCCACTTTGATATTATGGGGTATTGTGTATAGGCCAGTGACACAAAATCTCAATTTAATCTATTTTAAATTCAGGTTGTAGCACAACAAATTATGGAAAAAGTCAAGGATGTGAATACTTTCTGAAGGTACTGTCAATAAAATCTTGAATTGATTATTTGTGGCATTGACTTCATTTGCGAGTGATTGGGTTCTTGCCGTTCCAGAGTTTCTCAGCTATTCAGAATGGTTCCCATTCCGACTTATGAAATTACGCCTTTCTTCTACTACCTTTCATACACACTTCTCAATAGTTGGTATTCAGACTTACAGTAACGTATTAAGGTGCGGAACAGGCTTTGCAGGCGTGGTTCTCTTGCACCGGCTGAATAAATGTTTTCATTCAATAGGGGTTCAGTACATTTATCTTAAGCCATCCCTTTAAATACAGTGTACCTTTTAGTTTGAATTTTGTCAACAGACTCAATAGAACATGTTCAGAATATTTGGGATCAATGAAAGATAGCCATCTAAATATATGCATATTCATCGCTGTTTCAGCACCAATTGGTAGATTTAAAAAATACTTTCATCTTGCAGATTATTTAGGGTTAGGAAAGTATTTATGAATCATAAAAAACTGGTTTGGAGAGCCTTTACCCACGAAAGAAAGAAAACGGCGCTTTGATTCATTCAGAAAATTGCCATATTTAGTTATTTAACCCATGGCAATGTCAAAACATTAGTGTACATAGAATTATAACAGGGAGAATAGTGTACAATAATAGGATATACCCTCGTCTATTGCTTGCACTAACCATGGAACTGTGTGATGAAGTACTACGCCATGCGTCGGATTCAAACTGTTACGGCGTAGTCTGCGCTCTGCTCCATTACCATTTAATTAGCAAATGGAGGTAAACGAAACAATGGAATTAAATAGAATTCTATAGAAGGCTATACCAACTAAAGAGAACTAACAGTAAATTGGCAGTTGAATATGTATTGTTATTAGGCCTACTGACAGTCGATACTGATAGTGGCTAATATTTAACATTATAGAAATAGGTGTTATTTATTTATATTGGGAAAAATTAAGTACATCCTTTTTCCACTTGGAACCGATGGGTTTACTAGACCTTATTCATGGTTTCCTAGTGCATAAAGTTGATGGAATTATTAGGGAATTAAGTCAAGGTCAGAATACGGCGTATCTGTAGACCCACCTCCACCCCAACTGCATTTATTAAATCTCCATCCAAAATGAATAGCAGGTGAATAGCACGCTCTTCTCATTCTTAAATTCAAGGTCAGAATACGCATAGAGAGAAAAGTGCATAAAAAGGGAATTATGTTTCATATACGTGCTCTTAACTAGGGTCGGAATCAGGCCCAATGAGAATATAGTAAAATTGACTGTTGATTATATTGTTGATATAGAATTAAGCTATAACTGTTAATGATAAGTACTGATAGAGTTAATTCAAGGGTTTCTCTATATCCAACACTTAATTACATTTACATTTTAGTCATTTAGCAGACGCTCTTATCCAGAGCGACTTACAGGAGCAATTAGGGTTAAGTGCCTTGCTCAAGGGCACAACGACAGATTTTTCACCTAGTCGGCTCGGGGATTAGAACCAGCGACCTTTCGGTTACTGGCACAACGCTCTTAACCACTAAGCTACCTGCCGCCCCAACTTAATGTTGCCCCTATTAGATTAATTTGGATTGGATATCCAAATAATCAAATAAATCATATCAATTAATTATTACAGTAATTAATCAGTAATCTATATTGAATATTAAGTAGCCAAAAGTCACACAAATCTAATAAAACTTTAAATGCACTTTAAATAAAGTTTTATTTGATTTAGTCAAATTCTTTAACTTAGATTTTTGATTGAAATGGAGACGTGAATCCAACATATTCATTACTAACTTCAAGATTATATTTGACATCAACCAAAGCTTCAAACCCTAGGCCTATTATGTCCTGTCTATTTTCAGTTGAACCCTGGATTGAATTGAAACAATATCTGTTGATGACTTCGCAAATGCTACAGTATATAGGCCTAAATACACTAGTTAGTATCATTGATGATGTATGATTTATAGGGCAAGTTTCCCGGACACAGATTAAGCCTAGTCTTGGACTACAAAGCAAACTCAATGGATAATCTCTATTGAAAATAGTTTTTAGTCCAGGACTAGTCTTAATCTGTATCCAAGTAATCGGCCCATAGAGTATGGTTACATTTCATTTGCTATCCTTTGGAATGACTTCGATACAAACAGTGAATATGTTTAGTTATTAAGAGATCTCTTAATAATCCTTCTCACTATAGGACATTGGTAGAAGTTAGTGACAAATATCAAAGCTGAGCTTGGTTAAACCCTAGATGGGAGACCAAATGGATAGCTGTAGATCAGGGTTCTTCAATTCCGGTCCTGGAGGGCTGAAACACCTCTGTTTTTCATCCTCTCCTTCTAATCAGGGGCTAATTCAGACCTGGGACACCAGGTGAGTGCAATTCACCTGGTGAACAGAAGTGTTTCGGCCCTCCAGGACCGGAATTGAAGAACCCTGCTGTAGATGGATCAACTCTCCAGTAGGAGGTGCTATTGTTTTTTTTCTGATAATGGACATAATATTGAAGATCTGATGTTGTTTTAAAGGTACAAATTCAACATATTTTATAACAAGTTTGTCTATGTTGAAAGTTGGTTACCATGATGACATAATTCTGTGGCTGAAATTTGACCCTCAAAACAAATATTGCAAATCAAACGTATTTTCCACACAGATTCCACGTCACAATACATTGACAAATTAGGTTGAAACAATGTTTATTCAACCAGTTTGTGCCCAGTGGAGACCGCTGTTTAGCTCTCCCTCTTTAAGTTTGTGAAAACAAAGACTTTTATTTTGTCTCCCTATTCGGTTTCCTCCACTTTCTTTTCACTCCATATTATAAGTTGGTGTGGGTTTTTATTTTCAGTAGCCTTTTCTTGGGCAAATTTAGTGGTCACTTATGGCTTGCAACTTTTAGTGGACACCCCCAATAGTGTATTTGAGAACCCCATAGAAAACCCTACCTGTTTCATTTTGGTTGTTATTAGTGACTGTTTGTGTGTGTGTGTGTGTGTGTGTGTGTGTGTGTGTGTGTGTGTGTGTGTGTGCGTGTGCGTGTGTGTGCGTGCTTGCATTCACATGCATGAGTTTGTGTTTGTGCTTGCATGTGTCTAATAGAGACCGAGAGCTTTAAATCAGTGTTTTGTTTATGGCTTCCTGTAAACTGATGAAAATGTAATGTGCTCATCTTGTGTTTCACCCCATGAATGCCACATGATCAGGCTCACTGAGCTATGCTGTCATGCAGAGGAGATGGGTTCCTGGGAGAGAGTAAGAGAAAGGATTCCCACTAGCCGGCCCATGTGTTCCACTACCCCTCTCTATCGCTCTCTATTCATCATCTCTCTCTCTCTCTCTCTCTTCCACCCTCTCTTCCTTTTCCAACCTCTCCACCACCCCTTCTCCAAACACCAATGTACTGTATGTTGAAATGAAATATGGCAGAACAATTTGTCCATGTACAAAAAACAAAGCCTACACTGTTCACGGCTTGTTTGCAACTGAAAATGTACATTATTATTTATTGATTACAATGCATCATAGCTACATCCCCTGAGAAACACATGTATGAAGGAAACCTGTTTGCTTACCATGTAAGACACCATGGAGTCGATTACATAGACACATAACATGACATATGAATGGTCATGATGCTACTTCTGCTGAGTCTTCTGCATGTGTGTGAGAGAGTTGGAGAAAGGATATCCATTCCCAGCACAGAGTTTCTGTTGTTTCATGTTAGCTGCATCTGGCAACTCCCAGGTTCCTTTGGGTCTTTACTTCTCAAACGCATAGTCTGTTATTCCTCTCGTGTGGAGCCAAGACAAATCCCACTTATGCTCAATTAAGACAAGCCTCTCTCTCCTCCACCAAATTAATTGCCTGTGTCACATGTGCGGAGGCAATCAGTAGGGGACCGACCATGTTTGGATTTGTGGGCCTCTGAGGAAAAAACAAAACAAAAACAAATCAAACAAACTCTGAGAGCAATAATGAAAGAACAAATAAAACAAAAGACAGGCATTTTACCTGACAAAAAAAAAGAAAATCTGCACCTCAAACAATACTGTATCTCAATAACAAGCCACAGACAGACTCCCGTGTGGCGCAGTGGTCTGTCTGTCTGTGGCTTGTTATTGAGATACAGTATTGTTTGAGGTGCAGATTTTCTTTTTTTTTATCAGGTAAAATGCCTGTCTTTTGTTTTATTTGTTCTTTCATTATTGCTCTCAGAGTTTGTTTGATTTGTTTTTGTTTTGTTTTTTCCTCAGAGGCCCACAAATCCAAACATGGTCGGTCCCCTACTGATTGCCTCCACTATAGATCCTGGTTCGAATCCAGGCTCTGTCGTAGCCGGCCGCGACCGGGAGACCCATGGGGTGGCGCACAATTGGCCCAGGGTAGGGGAGGGAATGGCCGGCAGGGATGTAGCTCAGTTGGTAGAGCATGGCGTTTGCAACGCCAGGGTTGTGGGTTCGATTCCCACGGGG
This sequence comes from Coregonus clupeaformis, assembly GCF_020615455.1. Classification (NCBI taxonomy): domain Eukaryota; kingdom Metazoa; phylum Chordata; class Actinopteri; order Salmoniformes; family Salmonidae; genus Coregonus; species Coregonus clupeaformis. The sequence continues at coordinate 46,327,836 of NC_059215.1, read as the reverse complement.
GGCCAGTATGAAGAAAAAAAAATGTAATAATGCATGCACTCACTAACTGTAAGTCGCTCTGGATAAGAGCGTCTGCTAAATGACTAAAATGTCAATGTAAAGAGATGACAGTACATGGAAATTCAAGACAAGTCAGCAATCGTTCAAAACAAGTTGGCATTCTGGACAGTCCTGCCACTTCAGAACAATTGAAATCAGGTTCCTTTTTTGTTCCACACTCTAAAGACACTTAAGTGCTGAATGCGCTTAAGAGCTCGTTTTGTAGACAGTCACGTGGGAGATTCAAGTGGGCTGAGATTAAATCAAATGGTAACGCTTTACATTAAGTTGCCCCTATTAGTATGTAACTAACACAGTAATAACTGTGTTAACAGCAATGTAGTTACATACGATATATTTGTAATTATCATGTACCTACCCAGGAGAAAGCAACTTAATGTAAAGTGAAACCCAGTAGGGTATAACCTTTATAATTACTATACAGTTACAATGTAACAACTTTTGCAGACAATAGGTTAACGAGGAGAAATTTGGAGACAGGACAACATTAGGTATAACTCTTTTAGTTAAATTGTACTTACAATGTAACAATCTTTAACAACCAACTCTGAAATTACAATGTTCTTACAAGGGATAGATATGTATTTACAGTGCACTTACCCAGGAGCAAGCAATTTACCGTAAAGTGAAGTGACATTTTAATTACGTTGTAGTTACAATGTAACAACCTTTGCAGACAATAGGCTAACCAGGAGAAATAAGGACAGGAGAACATTTTTCAGTTGGACTTTTCTTTAATGGATTTGACAAAGATTCATATTTAAACTATTCAAATTCAATTCCCCATTTCTCAAAGCAATAACTATTTTAGCTAGTAAAAAAAACAGGGTGGTAAAGCTAGCTAGCATTTCTCCATCATTTATCATTCACTAATGTAGCTAGCCTAATGTCAACACATTTTCCACGTTAATAAACGTTACTAAATCATCACAAAACTCATGAAACATTTAGTTTACAATGTTATGTCACTATTTTGAGACTTACATTGCACTTTTGCACATCACAAACCTTTAAAAACACAACAACACATTTGAGACAGAAATAGCAAACACAGTATATTATAAAGATAGACAGAAACTGCTTCTCCAATAGAAATCCCCGATCACAGTTGTAGGCGGGGTTGGGGAGTAAGGGATGACATGTAATCCATTATATGTAACAGATTATTTAAAAAACTGTAACTGTAATCTTACATTACCAACAAAAATATTGTAATCAGATTACAGATACTTTTGAAAAGCTAGATGATTACTTCTAGGATAACTTCTAAATTCAGAAAGGATGTTTGCAAAAAAAAAATGCTTTACTCCTTTCGGTTTTCTCAATGACATTCATTGGTATTAAAAAAAGGCGCAAGTTTAAATTGGTTCCACCTGAGAGAGTCTGAGCACAAGTCATATACTGTATATAAACCTAGGATTGCTGATGCTATGTTTTGGCCATTGAGAGACTTTGAAGCCTCCGGTCGGCCATATTGGCACTCCCCAGTAGGAGCAGTCCGCCATAGGAATGAATGGAATTCTACTGTATTTCAATAAAATGTTTGAAGGACAAAATTATATGTATTTAAGTACCATTATTAATGTAGAAAAATTATACTTTAATCCTATCAGTCGGCTTTTCATTTATCTGACTTGCATTTTGCTGCGTGTCCAGCTCTTATATTTAGCCTCACAATTAAGTGTTTTAGCATTTTCTTTTCAGGACAACCAGGGCTACAAGTAGAACACAAAACAATTTGACGTACACAGTTCCATTCATATGACTTTTAATGACAAATGTCAATAAAATAAAAAAATCTGTCAAAGCAAAATACCTGATAAAAATGTATTTATATGAATGCTGTAAGTAAATAAATGGTTTGCTCACTGGGAAATTAATATCCAACTAGTCAGTGTGAGAGACTCATCTTTTCATGGATAGCTTTTAATAGTTTGTAGCTCAAACCATTCAGACTTTACAGACGTTTTTGTAAAAAGACCAGGCCTGAGCCTTTTCAGGACCCGCCCTTGTCTCACAAACAACGCTCTAACTCAGCCCCCCGTTAAACACACAGACTAATGGACGAATCCAATGCTACAACCCAGATGTCTGTAGCTTAAACACGTTTAATTCTTAAAAGTCTAAGCTGTTGGGGGACGGGTTCTAAGCTGATATATGGAATTGTTTTAAGATGGTCATACTATGGATCATTTAGCTATTTGATTTAGAATTGTAGGGCCACTTTAGGTATTATTAAAATAGTGTTTATCCTATATCTAGGAGATATAACAGAGTTCAGGAAATATATATATTTTTTATAAATACTGTATTTAACCCCTTTTTTGGGTAGGCACAAAACTACCTTCATACTTCCATAAAAAAAATGTACGGTACCGGTTACCTTCAGAGGAGTCCTGTGACACATTAGTTTGTAGCCCAAACGGTTCGGACACTACAAACAGAAGTTGGCACATCGACGATACCGACTTCAGACGAGTCCCCTGACACTTGTGGGGGTCGTAGAGCAAAACGGAGGACACCATCGTGTTCATGAGAGTGGTCATAATAGATTTTAGGTCAAACCGTTCGGATGCTATAGATGTTTTTAGTGAGAAGACCAATTTTCGGGATGTCTCATGGTCTGACAAACATCGCTCTAGCTCTGCCACCGTTCACTGCAGCTGCAGAAGTGGATTTTTGTATTATGTTACTTAAATTTGTCACGCCCTGACTCAGGGGACTCTTATATGTTGAGTCAGGGTGGGAATATTCTATGTTGTGTTTTCTATGTTGCAGTCTAGGTGTTGTATATCTATGTTTGGCCGGGTGTGATTCCCAATCAGAGACAGGTGTCGCTCGTTGTCTCTGATTGGGGAGCATACTTAGGCAGCCTGTTAGCATGCATTAGTTGTGGGATCTTGTTCCGTGAGTAGGCTTGTTTTGTGTGTAGCCTTAGGACTTCACGTTTCGTTGGTTTGTTGTTTTGTTGTGTGTTTATCAGTTAAATAAACATGTACATTTACATTTGCATTTACGTCATTTAGCAGACGCTCTTATCCAGAGCGACTTACAAATTGGTGCATTCACCTTATAGCCAGTGGGATAACCACTTTACAATATGTTTATTTTTTATTTTTTTTGGGGGGGGGTGGGGTAAGGGGGGGTAGAAGGATTACTTTATCCTATCCCAGGTATTCCTTAAAGAGGTGGGGTTTCAAGTGTCTCCGGAAGGTGGTGAGTGACTCCGCTGTCCTGACGTCGTGAGGGAGCTTGTTCCACCATTGGGGTGCCAGAGCAGCGAACAGTTTTGACTGGGCTGAGCGGGAACTGTGCTTCCGCAGAGGTAGGGGGGCCAGCAGGCCAGAGGTGGATGAATGCAATGCCCTCGTTTGGGTGTAGGGACTGATCAGAGCCTGAAGGTATGGAGGTGCCGTTCCCCTCACAGCTCCGTAGGCAAGCACCATGGTCTTGTAGCAGATGCAAGCTTCAACTGGAAGCCAGTGGAGTGTGCGGAGGAGCGGGGTGACGTGAGAGAACTTGGGAAGGTTGAACACCAGACGGGCTGCGTCATTCTGGTGTAACGATCCCGGCAGTCTGAGTCGGGTCCTGTCTGGTGGCTAGTTTTTCTGTTCGTGATCTCCAGTTTCCCGAGGGTTCGGGAACGCTCCGGGGAGCTCTCTTGATTTCCGCACCTGCATCCCATCAGCAATCTGCACACCTGGTCCTGATCATCACCCTTCTTAGGCTCTGGCCTAACATCCAGTCCCTGCCGGATCGTTAGCCATGAACAGTAGGTTTACCAGAGTATCAGTTTTAGAGCCTAGCGTTAGTTTTGTTGGTTTTGCACCTTGTTGGTTGGTTGCTTACTTACCCCCGTTTTGTTCCACCTGCAGTCACCCGTCCGGAACCTTCATCCAACCTCTGCCTGGTGGTCGGCGGCTGCCGACCCAGGATGGGATCAACCACTGCACCCCCAACAACTAATCAACGCCGCCCGCTCTGTTCCCTGGATTATTCAGCATCACTCTTGAATTTGTAATAAACACTCACCTTCGTTTCAACTTACCTTGTCCTGGTCTGCTTCTGGGTTCTGGCTTAGCAACTCGTGACAGAACGATCCGGCCAGTAATGAACCCAGCGGACCTGGACTCTGTTCGCCATGCCATTACCCATCAGGAGAAGATGTTGGGCCATCATAGCACGGTACTACAGGAGATCGCGTTGTCAGTTCGGAACCTTTCTACCGGTCTGACGGAGGTCCAGAACCAACGCAAGGTTCCGGTGGAGGATCCACTACCGGTTTCACCCATCTCGCCTGCCGCTTCTGGAGCTGTGTCCTTCCGTGAGCCCAAGGTTCCGACGCCGGATAGATATGAGGGGGAGCTGGGAAGATGCCGTTCCTTCCTTATGCAGTGTGGATTAGTGTTCGATCTACAGCCCTACTCTTATGCCACAGACAAGGCTAGGATAGCCTTTGTGATTGCGTTGCTGCGTGGTCGAGCGCTGGAGTGGGCTTCAGCCGTTTGGGAACGACAAGACCCCTGCATGGCTTCATACCAGGGGTTCACGGCCGAGATGAGGAAGCTCTTCGACCATTCCGTCCGAGGGAGGGACGCAGCTAGGCGCCTGTTTTCGCTTCACCAAGGAACTCGCAGCGTGGCCGACTTCGTGATCGAGTTCAAGACGTTGGCTGTGGAGAGTGGGTGGAACGAGGAGTCTCTGCAAGCGGCCTTTTACCAGGGTCTGTCGGAGCAGCTCAAGGATGAGTTGATCTCCTATCCGGAGCCTAGTGACCTGGACAGCTTGGTAGCCTTGTCTATTCGGGTGGATAATCGAGTCCGAGAGCGAAGGAGGGAGAAGCAATGGGGTCCGTCCAATCGATCAGCTTCTCAGTTCCCAGTCGGGTCGGGTGGTGGACCAGAACACGTCGATCATTCTCCACCACAAAGGATTAGTGGAGAGGTCCTCTCTCCCGATTCTGAACCCATGCAAGTGGGGCGGCACGGGTTAACCAAGGAGGAGCGTCAACATAGACGTAAGACCAACTGCTGCCTCTACTGTGGTAGCTCGGGACATTACATCTCCACTTGTTCCCGGCGGTCGTCAAACTGCCCGGCTCGCTAAAGTTGGGAGGACTTTTAGCGAGCCAGTTTCAACCTCTCAGTACCTCTGTCAGACCCCGTTTCCGGCTACCCTTGTGAACAGGAATCAGAGCTTAGCGATTAACGCTTTATCGATTCAGGTGCCGGCGGAAGCTTTCTTGATGCCGAGTTGGTGGAACAGCTGGGGCTTTCCAAGGAGCAATTGCCGGAAGCCATTGAAGCGACCACTCTGAACGGCAGTAGTCTGGCACGTATCACGATGAGGACGGAACCGGTTAAGATGCGGTTGTCGGGGAATCATTCTGAGATGATTTCATTCTTCATTCTGCCGTCTTCCCATGTTCCTCTGGTCCTTGGATACCCCTGGCTGAAGGAACACAATCCCACGTTCGATTGGGTGACGGGCAAGGTAACGAGTTGGAGCCTTGATTGTCATGCTAACTGTCTCAAGACTGCCTGCCCCCATTCGGTTCCCAGTCAGGTGATTGAGGCTAAACCCCCAGATTTGTCCCTGGTTCCCGAGACATATCACGATTTGGGGGAAGTTTTCAGTAAGCAGAAGGCTCTGTCACTCCCTCCCCACCGACCATATGATTGTGCCATCAACCTGTTCCCTGGAGCTGTCTACCCCAAGGGAAGGTTATACAGTATCTCCCGACCTGAACGTGAGGCTTTGGAGACCTACATCAAGGAGTCCCTAGCTGCTGGTCTCGTTCGTCCCTCGTCATCACCCCCTGGGGGCAGGATTCTTCTTTGTGGGTAAGAAGGATGGCTCTCTTCGACCGTGTATTGATTATCGGGGGTTGAATGACATCACGGTCAAGAACAAGTATCCCCTGCCCTTGATGAGTTCTGCCTTCGACTCCTTACAGGGTGCTACGGTGTTCACCAAGCTAGACCTACGCAATGCGTATCACATGGTCCGGATCAGAGAGGGGGACGAGTGGTTGACGGGTTTCAATACACCGATGGGTCACTCGAGTATCAGGTGATGCCGTTTGGACTGACCAATGCTCCAGCGGTATTCCAGAGTATGGTGAACGACGTCCTGAGAGATATGATCGGTCTCTTTGTGTTTGTTTACCTGGATGACATTCTGATCTTCTCGAAGGAACCTTCCGACCACGTCCAGCATGTCCGGCAGGTTCTGCAGCGATTGTTGGAGAATCGCCTGTTCGTGAAGGCCGAGAAGTGCGAGTTTCACGCCCACACGACATCCTTTCTCGGGTACATCATCTCCAGGGAGAGATTAGGATGGACCAGGAGAAGGTTAGAGCGGTTCTGGAATGGGCCCAGCCCGGTACGAGATTGCAGCTCCAGAGATTTTTGGGGTTTGCGAATTTCTACCGCAGATTCATCCGGGATTACAGCCGTGTGGCCGCTCCGTTAACTGCCTTGACTTCCAGTATCAGGACCTTCAAGTGGAATCCGGAGGCGGATCGAGCGTTTCTGGATTTGAAGAGGCGATTCGCCAACGCACCGATTCTCTCTCAACCGGACACGGCCCGTCAGTTCGTCGTTGAAGTGGACGCGTCTGATGTGGGAGTTGGCGCCATCCTGTCGCAGCGATGCTCCACGGACAGTAAACTCCATCCCTGCGCCTACTACTCTCGTCGCCTTTCGCCTGCGGAGAGGAATTACGATGTGGGTAACCGGGAGCTTCTCGCGGTGAAACTTGCCTTGGAGGAGTGGCGCCACTGGTTGGAGGGGGCGGAGCAACCGTTTATTGTCTGGACTGACCACAAGAATCTTGCTTACGTGCAATCGGCTAAACGTCTCAACTCCCGTCAGGCCAGGTGGGCGTTGTTTTTCGGACGATTCAAGTTTTCCCTGACGTTCCGACCTGGATCTAAGAACGGCAAGGCGGACGCCTTGTCCCGGATGTTCTCCAAGACGGAGGAGAGTGGGTCCAAGACCGAGACAATTCTCCCCCGGAACTGCGTCGTGGGAGCAGTTATGTGGAAGATTGAGGAGGAGGTGCTGGCGGCCCTTCGGACTCAGCCCGGTCCCGGTAACGGTCCACCCGGTCGGTTGTTTGTGCCTGAGTCGGTTCGTCCTGCTGTCCTCAAATGGTCCCACGCCAGCAAGATGGCTTGTCACCCTGGCGTGGCTCGGACAATGGCGTTTCTTCGCAGACGTTTTTGGTGGCCTGCCATGGCCGAGGATACTCGGGGGTTTTGTTGCTGCCTGTCCAGTGTGTGCGCAGAATAAGAGTACCAATCGGCCCAGCTCTGGACTACTTCACCCCCCTTCCTATTCCCCGGCGACCATGGTCGCATCTGGCCCTGGACTTCGTCACTGGGTTGCCCGCTTCTGAGGGGAACACGGTCGTTCTGACTATCGTGGACAGATTCAGCAAGTTCGCCCACTTTGTGCCAATTGCCAAGCTTCCCTCTGCCTCGGAGACGTCCGAGATCCTGGTTAGGGGAGGTTTTCAGGGTCCACGGTTTGCCCAGTGATATCGTTTCCGACCGTGGCCCTCAGTTTACCTCTGCTGTCTGGAAGTCCTTCTGTTTGGCCATTGGAGCTACAGTCAGTCTCACATCTGGTTTTCACCCCCAATCCAATGGTCAGGCGGAGAGAGCCAACCAGAAGATGGAATCCACGCTACGCTGTCTGGTCTCTTCCAACCCCACCTCCTGGGTCTCTCAGTTGCCTTGGGTTGAGTATGCCCACAATACTCTCCCTACATCTGCCACTGGGATGTCTCCCTTCCAGTGCCTGTATGGCTACCAACCTCCCCTGTTTCCTTCTCAGGAGAAGGAGCTCTCTGTGCCTTCTGTTCAGGCCCATATTCGTCGTTGCCACCGGACCTGGCATCGGGCCAGAAAGGCACTCCTTAGAGTTTCGGACCGGTATCAGCTCCAGGCGAATCGTCGCCGGATCCCCGCTCCCACCTATACCATCGGAGATAGGGTTTGGTTGGCCACACGGGATCTTCCGTTACGGACTGAGTCTAGGAAGTTGTTACCGAAGTTCATTGGTCCGTTTGTGGTGGAGAAGGTGATCAATCCAGTGGCAGTTCGACTCAAACTACCGAGGACGCTCAGAGTCCATCCCACCTTTCATGTCTCCTGCCTCAAGCCTGTCTTCCTCAGTCCTCTGTTGCCTCCTCCGCCTCCTCCTCCTCCTCCTCGGATGATCGGAGGTGGTCCTGCCTACACGGTGCGTCGCATCATGGATTCCAGACGGCGGGGCCGGGGTTTCCAGTATCTCGTGGACTGGGAGGGGTATGGTCCTGAAGAGAGGAGTTGGATTCCGCGGCGACAGGTCCTAGATGCTGACCTCATCAGTGACTTCTACCGCCTCCATCCTGGCGCTCCGGGAGTCCGCCCGGTGGCGTTCGGTCGGAGGGGGGGTACTGTAACGATCCCGGCAGTCTGAGTCGGGTCCTGTCTGGTGGCTAGTTTTTCTGTTCGTGATCTCCAGTTTCCCGAGGGTTCGGGAACGCTCCGGGGAGCTCTCTTGATTTCCGCACCTGCATCCCATCAGCAATCTGCACACCTGGTCCTGATCATCACCCTTCTTAGGCTCTGGCCTAACATCCAGTCCCTGCCGGATCGTTAGCCATGAACAGTAGGTTTACCAGAGTATCAGTTTTAGAGCCTAGCGTTAGTTTTGTTGTTTTTGCACCTTGTTGGTTGGTTGCTTACTTACCCCCGTTTTGTTCCACCTGCAGTCACCCGTCCGGAACCTTCATCCAACCTCTGCCTGGTGGTCGGCGGCTGCCGACCCAGGATGGGATCAACCACTGCACCCCCAACAACTAATCAACGCCGCCCGCTCTGTTCCCTGGATTATTCAGCATCACTCTTGAATTTGTAATAAACACTCACCTTCGTTTCAACTTACCTTGTCCTGGTCTGCTTCTGGGTTCTGGCTTAGCAACTCGTGACATCTGGATGAGTTGTAGGGGTTTAATGGCACAGGCAGGGAGCCCAGCCAACAGCGAGTTACAGTAATCCAGACGGGAGATGACAAGTGCCTGGATTAGGACCTGTGCCGCCTCCTGTGTAAGGCAGGGGCGTACTCTCCGAATGTTGTAGAGCATGAATCTACAGGATCGGGTCACCGCCTTGATGTTAGCGGAGAACGACAGGGTGTTGTCCAGGGTCACGCCAAGGCTCTTCGCACTCTAAGAGGAGGACACAACGGAGTTGTCAACCCTGATGGCGAGATCATGGAATGGGCAGTCCTTCCCCGGGAGGAAGAGCAGCTCCGTCTTTCCGAGGTTCAGCTTGAGGTGGTGATCCGTCATCCACACTGATATGTCTGCCAGACATGCAGAGATGCGATTCGCCACCTGGTTATCAGAAGGGGGAAAGGAGAAGATTAGTTGTGTGTCGTCTGCGTAGCAATGATAGGAGAGGCCATGTGAGGATATGACAGAGCCAAGTGACTTGGTGTATAGCGAGAATAGGAGAGGGCCTAGAACTGAGCCCTGGGGGACACCAGTGGTGAGAGCACATGGTGCGGAGACAGATTCTCGCCACGCCACTTGGTAGGAGCGACCGGTCAGGTAGGACGCAATCCAAGAGTGAGCCGCGCCGGAGATGCCCAACTCGGAGAGGGTGGAGAGGAGGATCTGATGGTTCACAGTATCAAAGGCAGCAGACAGGTCTAGAAGGACAAGAGCAGAGGAGAGAGAGTTAGCTTTAGCAGTGCGGAGACACAGAGCAGTCTCAGTTGAATGACCAGTCTTGAAACCTGACTGGTTTGGATCAAGAAGGTCATTCTGAGAGAGATAGCAAGAGAGTTGGCTAAAGACGGCACACTCAAGAGTTTTGGAGAGAAAAGAAAGAAGGGATACTGGTCTGTAGTTGTTGATATCAGAGGGATCGAGTGTTGTTTTTTTGAGAAGGGGTGCAACTCTCGCTCTCTTGAAGACGGAAGGGACATAGCCAGTGGTCAAGGATGAGTTGATGAGCGAGGTGAGGTAAGGGAGAAGGTCACCGGAGATGGTCTGGAGAAGAGAGGAGGGGATAGGGTCAAGCGGGCAGGTTGTTGGGCGGCCGGCCGTCACAAGTCGCAAGATTTCATCTGGAGAGAGAGGGGAGAAAGAAGTCAAAGCATAGGGTAGGGCAGTGTGAGCAGGACCAGCAGTGTCATTTGACTTAACAAACGAGGATCGGATGTCATCAACCTTCTTTTCAAAATGGTTGACGAAGTCATCCACAGAGAGGGGGGGGGGATTCAGCAGGGAGGAGAAGGTGGCAAAGAGCTTCCTAGGGTTAGAGGCAGATGCTTGGAATTTAGAATGGTAGAAAGTGGCTTTAGCAGCAGAAACAGATGAAGAAAATGTAGAGAGGAGGGAGTGAAAAGATTCCAGGTCCACAGGGAGTCTAGTTTTCCTCCATTTCCGCTTGGCTGCTCGGAGCCCTGTTCTGTGAGCTCGCAATGAGTCGTCAAGCCACAGAGGAGGAGGGGAGGACCGAGCCGGCCGGGAGGATAGGGGACATAGAGAGTCAAAGGATGCAGAAACGGAGGAGAGGAGGGTTGAGGAGGCAGAATCAGGAGATTGGAGGGAGAAGGATTGAGCAGAGGGAAGAGATGATAGGATGGAATAGGAGAGAGTAGCGGGAGAGAGAGAGCGAAGGTTGCGACGGCGCATTACCATCTGAGTAGGGGCAGAGTGAGTAGTGTTGGAGGAGAGTGAGAGAGAAAAGGATACAAAGTAATGTTCAGAGACATGGAGGGGAGTTGCAGTGAGATTAGTAGAAGAACAGCATCTAGTAAAGACGAGGTCAAGCGTATTACCTGCCTTGTGAGTAGGGGGGGATGGTGAGAGGGTGAGGTCGAAAGAGGAGAGGAGTGGAAAGAAGGAGGCAGAGAAAAATTAGTCAAAGGTAGACGTAGGGAGGTTGAAGTCACCCAGAACTATGAGGGGTGAGCCATCCTCAGGAAAGGAACTTATCAAGGCGTCAAGCTCATTGATGAACTCTCCAAGGGAACCTGGAGGTCGATAAATGACAAGGATGTTAAGCTTGAATGGGCTAGTGACTGTGACAGCATGGAATTCAAATGAGGAGATAGACAGATGGGTTAGGGGAAAAATAGAGAATGTCCACTTGGGAGAGATGAGGATTCCTGTGCCACCACCCCGCTGACCAGATGCTCTCGGGGTATGCGAGAACACATGGTCAGATGGGGAGAGAGCAGTAGGAGTAGCAGAGTTTTCAGTGGTAATCCATGTTTCCGTCAGCGCCAAGAAGTCGAGGGACTGGAGGGTAGCATAGGTTGAGATTAACTCTGCCTTGTTGGCAGCAGAACGGCAGTTCCTGAGGCTTCCGGAGACCTGGAACTCCACGTGGGTCGTGCGTGTAGGGACCACCAGGTTAGAGAGGCAGCAGCCACGCGGTGTGAGGCGTTTGTATAGCCTGTGCGGAGAGGAGAGAACAGGGATAGACAGAGGCATAGTTGACAGGCTACAGAAAATGGCTACAATAATGCAAAGTAGATCGGAATGAAATGAACTAAACATCTGGGAAAGGGAGAGAGCGGGGCCTCCCTCACTTACGTTTCACTGAAACACCCAAATATAACTCTCCCAACTTCCACCTCAGAAACTATAATTGTTGTAAACTACAGCGGTTCAATGTTTTCTAGGAATATACTAACTTAGTTTATTCAGCTCGCTAACCTGGTACAGTATTCTTCCGTGAAAACCGTCCAGGGCACCTAGTCATATGACGCCACAGCCAACTAGCATGCCGGACTCCAACAACACGGTTTAGCACCAATACTCGGCCACAACAAACCACCAGTGTGTCAACACGGCAGGCAGATCATTCATGTCCGTGTCTAACGTTGTGGGTTAGTCCCGACAGCTTGAGCGAGTCCGTCGTCAACTTATTCAGCCAGTTAGTTAGCTAGAATAGTTAGCACACTAGCTAGCCATTGCTTTCTGCCAACGAAGAAACCCCTCCTCCCACGGCACGAACACACAGAGAGAGCCAAGCTAACGTTAACTAGTCGCCCATGTCCCGAATTCCCTTGAACGACTCTGGCTACCAGTATGTAAAAACAAAACACAAATGTAGGTTATAACTTACCCCTAGCAGCTACTGTTAGCTAGCCAAGTGCAAAGCTAGCCACTGAATTGACTCAGCCAGTTTGCGTCTGTTCGCTAGGTCGTTCCAGCTATTGTTTAGTAGCTATCCAGGTAGCAACAAGCTAGCTACATTTCGAGCACAGTAGCCACTTACTACCTAACATTAACGCTTCAGACAATGAGGTTAGAAAAACAGCTGAATGGTAGGCATTATTGTATGTAATTATTGTAGGCAGCTAGCTGGCGTAATTACAGGTACTCTCAGGCGTGAAACAACTATCCACAGTTGCTAATAGTTACCAGTAGCTACCCGCTAGCTAGTCCAGGTAGTGGGTTAGCTAGCTTCGTGCTTCACCAGGCTCAGCCGAATACAATACTTACCTACAATAATTACAAACAACAACCCACGATAACTACCTACAATACCTAACTACAATCTAAATACATAGATTAAGCTTTACTCGACAAAGCTTAAACTATGTATATAAGCCATATAAGCCAATATAAGCCAAGCTTACCTCCCGCCAGAGAGAGACACAACCTCACCCGACGACGACCACGCATTTCACGCTGCGCCTTGGTCTGACCCATCCTTAAACGAACGTGGCAAAATTGATGCTTCGGTGTGTCAATCGACTCCAGGGTTTTTTAAAAGGGGTTGGAAGTCCAAAACGCGCCGACATTACGGTTTAGTAAAAAAATATATATAGAGTATTTATTATAATTGTTTGATTTTTTTATGTTTAGCTCACATAATATCATTTCAAAGTATGCATTAACCCAGTAATGGTTGAATTGGGGCGGCAGGTAGTTTAGTGGTTAAGAGCGTTGTGTCAGTAACCGAAAGGTCGCTGGTTCTAATCCCCGAGCTGACTAGGTGAAACATCTGTCGATGTGCCTTTGAGCAAGGTACTTAATCCTAATTGCTCCTGTAAGTCGCTCTGGATAAGAGGGTCTGCTAAATGACTAAAATGTAAAATTGAAGACGTTTAAGTTGCCTATCAATCATTGTTTTTGCGACCAGGGGGGTAGCCTATTCATTACGGAAACCTTTAACCATTTAAGAACCAAATGGAAGCAAACAGAGCAAAACTAGAGTTTCTATTGGACAAATTCAGGTAGGTCCCTCCCCGTTTCCTTCCGTTTAAGAAACATTTTGCAACAGAATCAGCGCAATGAATAAGCACCAGTGGACAGCCGGTGAAAAATGCGCTCTTGCAACAGCTGCATAGTGTGGATCACAGCCTATGGAATAAACTCCCCCCATGGTATTGTGCTCCATACTGTAAAACATTTGTTTATTTTAAGAATACCACGAGTGGGGCTTTTATTGCTCAATCTAATTTGTGCCGATTCAAAAACAAATCCATAGGCCTAACAGACACATGCTCACATTTTCACACTTTTGATGGAATTAAACAGCTACAGAAACTCAAGCAATAGGCCTATAGCAAATGCACCAAATGGAATACACTTTTCACATGTAAATAGCAATTTTCGGTAGTGCTCAAAGCATGCCATTCCGAGAGCATAATTTACTTTTCAACTTGACGCAATGAGCCCAATCAGTCCCAATCAGTCCTCCATGACAACAAAATCATAATCATAAATCATAAACAACAGAGTAGTTTAGTTCATTTTTGGGTTAGCTCAGGTAAAACAATTAGGCTAATCTATATTTCCATATTTCAATGGGTATTAAATTAATTGGAATGACAGAAAATCTGACAGACTCTGTTGTTTGTTTTATGTGAAGATATAACCTAATCATATTATTATCTGTAGTAGAAAGCAATGGGTTTGAAGAAGCCTACATAACCAACCCGTAAAGTAAAACGTAACATCCATTTATGGCCAGCTATGTAAACTCTAACATTGATTAATCCTGCAATAGATGTTCAATTGGTAATATTTCTAATGCCTCTTAAGCAGGTTGATGTTTATTGGGACGAGTCTTGTCCTTGAGGCAGAACTGAGTGATTTCCCCTATTTGGGCCAGCTGCAATGTCCAAATTTGCTATTTTGTAAAAATTTATGGAAACAAAAATGTGATTTTTGGTCTTAATTTAAGGTTGAGGGTAGGCATTAGGGTTAGCAGTGTGGTTAAAGGTGCTACACGTTGATTTATCTACACCCCAAGTCCCGCTCAGGTAATCCCAACCATAAATTATCAGCGTTATCATCATATTGCAGGCCCGCAACAGGAAACCATCATTGACTCTTGTTTTAACCCACGTCCTCGCTTGAGGCATAGGCACAATAAATGGTACAGTTCTTGACAATCTTGAATCTATACCAATTCAAGCTAGCCCTATGGTATTTTCAAATAAGGGGTAACCAACTGAGCATAGTAGCTTGTATTAGAGACTCCGTCTGATCTGAAATCCCGCAGCTGCGGCATTGGACTGATTCATGTGAATGATCTCGAAAATGGACTTTATTATAACTCTGGCCTCTCAAACCAACGTGGACATTCTGGTAATATCTGAAACTTGGCTAAATAATTATGTGCCGGATACTGATGTGTCTCTGACTGGTTATAATGTTTTAGATCTGACAGAGTTGGCAGATGTTGAATTCTAGTGGGAATGTATTGCCCTCCCGCTGCTTCAACATGTGCTCTTAGCCGATTGTCTGACTTGCCATCTAACTATGCTAAATCTGAATTATTAATTTAGGGGGATCTTTACTTGGATTAGTTGATGCCAGCTTCTGATATGCTGAAAGATATTTGCGTTGAGCTAAATCTAACTCAGCTGATAACTTAACCAACCCGCCCCAACTTTAAATACCCGGAAAAATCTTCTATTTTAGATATTCTTTTGATAAACACCCCTCATAAGTACTGTATACAGCCAATGGAACGTTTGCTAATGAGTTCAGTGACCTTTGTCCCATTGCCTGCATAAGAGACTCAAAGCTACCTAAATCTCACCCTTGCATTATTACAAAGAGAAATTATAGGAATATTAATTAACAACAATTATTGTCTGATCTGGGTTTGTATGGATGGGAGGTTGTGTCAGATATCTCTGACTTGGATCCAGCACTAAATTGATTTACTTACTTGCTCAACTATATTGCAGATAAGCATGCACCATTCAAGAAATGAAGGGTAAAGCATAGAGCTAATCCCTGGTTCACACGTTAACTATTAGAGAAACTTCAGGAGAGAAATTTAGCTTGGGCTAAGGATAGACTGACTGATTCTACGTCTGACTGGCAGTCCTTCAGATGCTTGAGAAATAGATGTCTATCCCTCCTTAGAAAAGCAAAATTGACATACAGTACTTCTTGAACTGTGTATCTAAGAATGGTGGGAATCCAGCTGCCTTCTGGAAGGTAGTCAAATCTCTGAAACAAAACTCCACACCCTCATTACCCCAGCAGGTTATGACAGCCTCTGGTCACATAACAGATGAGATGGAAATTTGTGGTGCTTTTAATAACCACTTTGCCTCAGTGGGCCACCTATTTGATAGAATAGCTTCTGAAAACTCTGATCCCAGTAGAGGGAGTCCTTTACTCACCTCGATTCAGGTTGAAGATCGATACATGCCCAGATACACATCCCTCATTTTCATTTCAACCATTTGATGTCTATGATGTACTAAGTGCCTTATTGAAGAGCAATGTAATAAAAAAATTTTGACTCACTTGATCCCTTTTTGCTACAGTTTTCTGCCCAAGCTATTGCAGAATCATTAACCTATAATTTTAAACTTGACTATTGTTTCTGGGGTTATTCCTAAAATCTTGAAAACGCCACACAAAGGTGGCAATCCTTCTGACTTGGATAACTGCCATCGAATTTCCAAGCTATCTTGCCTTGCCAAAGTTTTAGTCTCTGGCCAACTCTCAGCTTATAACTTTTTTATATTCTTAATGAGCACCAATCTGGTTTTAGACCTGGACATAACACTGTTTCAGCAGCTACACTTGTCTTTGATTATGTCCTTATTGTTTAGACCATAAAAATCATTGTGCTGCCGTATTTATTGACCTGTCGAAGGCGTTTAATACAGTTGACCATTATTTACTTTTTCAAAGGTTGTCTGAAATTGGCCTAGATCAGGCATCATGCAATTGGTTCAATAACTATCTATCGGACAGGACACAAATTAGTTTCCTCAATATTACGAAAGGTGTGCCGCAGGGGTCGATTTTGGGCCCCAGTCTCTTCACTATTTCAATACATAATATTGGTCTGTCTGTTAAAACCTGTAACATTCATCTCTACACAGATGATACAGTTATTTACTCCTGTGTACAGCAGGCCATTCATGACCTTGAACATACTTTGACTCAATTCAAAAATCACTTACTGATCTTAAACTAGTGCTAAATGCTAATAAAAACGAATTTATGTTGTTCTCTAGGTCTCGTAATATTGACCCTGAGGACCTGCATATTTGAACATTAAAGGGAGCCAAAAAGTTGGCAGGGTATATCACAATTTCTGTAGTAGTATTGTAATTGCAATGTTTCTACACAGGAACTAGCAACTTCATGTAAAGTGAAACACATTGTAAATTACTCAAGTAATTACTATGCAGTTACTATGTGACAACGATGGCAGACACCCATTACAGTACTTGTAGTTGTGGTCAATGGGAATCCATCTCAATCTAGGAAAAACTTTGTTACAGCAAGTGTAATTACTATTTACTTTCAATATTATTACATATTTGGCAGGGTATATATAAAGTTTAGTTATTACAATGTCATTATAAAGAAAAGTATTGTAAATACAATGTTTCTACATAGGAACAAGCAACTTCATGTAAACCTAATGTCTGTGAAACGTGTACAGACTGCTCTCTCCACTGCACATCATCTGGAGCAAGCGTCAACCACTCACAATATTTGGTTTATTTTTGTTTAGAACTTACTGCCAGAACATGCTGTATCCTTAACAGTTAAACATAAATGTGTGCAAAATCACGTTTATAGGGGATATGGAGCAGTTCCATGAGTCTCATTTCAGAAAACAAACTAACACATTTTATCTTATTTTTTTTGCGGGAACACACTTTATCTTACTCTTACTTTCTCTCACATTATCTCTACCTAGTGTGTGTGTGTGTGTGTGTGTGTGTGTGCGTGTGTGTGTGTGTGTGTGTGTGTGTGTGTGTGTGTGTGTGTGTGTAAATTAGTGTTCATAATCAGTGTTTATTTGAACTTATAAGTGATAGGGAGCAGTTCATCATGCCTCTTCTCTTTTATAGCGTCGCTCACCTCTGCTGTTGCATTTTTGGTGATCCTTCTTGCATATTGGTTGAGCGTCTCCCTTCTTTTTGTAGGTTGCCAGGACCTTCTTGTACCTTTTTGCTATGTCGTCTGAGGTTTTGGCTGTTAACAAATCGAATCAAATCAAATTTTATTTGCCACATGCGCCAAATACAACAGGTGTAGACATTACAGTGAAATGCTTACTTACAAGCCCTTAACCAACAATGCATTTTTTATGTAAGAAAAATTAAAGCAAATAACTAAAGAGCAGCAGTAAAATAAAATAACAGTAGGGAGGCTATATACAGGGGGGTACCGGTGCAGAGTCAATGTGCAGGGGCACCGGCTAGTCGAGGTAATTTAGGTAATATGTACATGTGGGTAGAGTTAAAGTGACTATGCATAAATAATAGACAGAGTAGCAGCAGCGTAAAAGAGGGGGGTGGGGGGGGGGGGGGGGGCAGTACAAAAAGTCTGGGTAGCAATGGTTAGCTGTTCAGGAGTCTTATGGCTTGGGGGTAGAAGCTGTTGAGAAGCCTTTTGGACCTAGACTTGGCGCTCCGGTACCGCTTGCCGTGCGGTAGCAGAGAGAACAGTCTATGACTAGGGTGGCTGGAGTCTTTGACAATTTTGAAGGCCTTCCTCTGACACCGCCTGGTATAGAGGTCCTGGATGGCAGGAAGCTTGGCCCCAGTGATGTACTGGGCCGTACGCACTACCCTCTGTAGTGCGTTGTTGTCGGAGGCCGAGCATTTGCCATACCAGGCGGTGATGCAACCAGTCAGGATGCTCTCGATGGTGCAGCTGTAGAACCTTTTGAGGATCTGAGGACCCATGCCAAATCTTTTCAGTCTCCATATGTGCTTGATGAAATCTGAACACAATAGTATTTATTCTAAACATACATACAGTATTTACAGTGGGGGAAAAAAGTATTTAGTCAGCCACCAATTGTGCAAGTTCTCCCACTTAAAAAGATGAGAGAGGCCTGTAATTTTCATCATAGGTACACGTCAACTATGACAGACAAATTGAGAAAAAAAAACAGAAAATCACATTGTAGGATTTTTAATGAATTTATTTGCAAATTATGGTGGAAAATAAGTATTTGGTCACCTACAAACAAGCAAGATTTCTGTCTCTCACAGACCTGTAACTTCTTCTTTAAGAGGCTCCTCTGTCCTCCACTCGTTACCTGTATTAATGGCACCTGTTTGAACTTGTTATCAGTATAAAAGACACCTGTCCACAACCTCAAACAGTCACACTCCAAACTCCACTATGGCCAAGACCAAAGAGCTGTCAAAGGACACCAGAAACAAAATTGTAGACCTGCACCAGGCTGGGAAGACTGAATCTGCAATAGGTAAGCAGCTTGGTTTGAAGAAATCAACTGTGGGAGCAATTATTAGGAAATGGAAGACATACAAGACCACTGATAATCTCCCTCGATCTGGGGCTCCACGCAAGATCTCACCCCGTTGGGTCAAAATGATCACAAGAACGGTGAGCAAAAATCCCAGAACCACACGGGGGGACCTAGTGAATGACCTGCAGAGAGCTGCGACCAAAGTAACAAAGCCTACCATCAGTAACACACTACGCCGCCAGGGACTCAAATCCTGCAGTGCCAGACGTGTCCCCCTGCTTAAGCCAGTACATATCCAGGCCCGTCTGAAGTTTGCTAGAGTGCATTTGGATGATCCAGAAGAGGATTGGGAGAATGTCATATGGTCAGATGAAACCAAAATATAACTTTTGGGTAAAAACTCAACTCGTCGTGTTTGGAGGACAAAGAATGCTGAGTTGCATCCAAAGAACACCATACCTACTGTGAAGCATGGGGGTGGAAACATCATGCTTTGGGGCTGTTTTTCTGCAAAGGGACCAGGACGACTGATCCGTGTAAAGGAAAGAATGAATGGGGCCATGTATCGTGAGATTTTGAGTGAAAACCTCCTTCCATCAGCAAGGCCATTGAAGATGAAACGTGGCTGGGTCTTTCAGCATGACAATGATCCCAAACACACCGCCCGGGCAACGAAGGAGTGGCTTCGTAAGAAGCATTTCAAGGTCCTGGAGTGGCCTAGCCAGTCTCCAGATCTCAACCCCATAGAACATCTTTGGAGGGAGTTGAAAGTCCATGTTGCCCAGCGACAGCCCCAAAACATCACTGCTCTAGAGGAGATCTGCATGGAGGAATGGGCCAAAATACCAGCAACAGTGTGTGAAAACCTTGTGAAGACTTACAGAAAACGTTTGACCTTTGTCATTGCCAACAAAGGGTATATAACAAAGTATTGAGAAACTTTTGTTATTGACCAAATACTTATTTTCCACCATAATATGCAAATAAACTCATAAAAAATCCTACAATGTGACTTTCTGGAAAAAAAATTCTCATTTTGTCTGTCATAGTTGACGTGTACCTATGACGAATATTACAGGCCTCTCTCATCTTTTTAAGTGGGAGAACTTGCACAATTGGTGGCTGACTAAATACTTTTTTCCCCCACTGTATATATATATATATATTAAAGACACTTAAAGGCTCTGGAAATTTAAATGGAGTCTCTAGCTTAATCAATGAGCATGTGACGATTTAAAAGCATATCGTTCGGGTATTTAGAGTAGCTGGGGCAGTTGGGGTATTTACGGTAGAGAAAGAAAGAAAGAAAGAAAGTAGAAAACAACTGGTATCAAAGTGGGAGTTAAGCAGCCCTTAAAGTACTCAAGAGCTGTTTTAATTTGAAATTACAAGAGATAGAACTCAGCAGAAACCTCTTAAATGTAAAGTCCCCATATTTGGGGATCCTATTTGATTTGTTTTATTCAATTCAGTCTGATATGAGAACGGTAGCCCCTATCTGCAAAAGCATGGTATGACTTACTACCATATATGGGCATACTAATTTATAAGGGCAGGCCGAGCCGATGACCTCATTTCAAGATGGCTGCTACCTACATTCCAGTTAGCGTTGTGAAGCATAAACGAAATAAACACATAATACGTTGATACACATCAAAAGCCGGGACTCCACAGATCATGAGGATATCTTATTTGTCTGCCTGTGACCTACCATTATTGATCACAAGCCCCGAGAGTCAAAATGTTTATTTTACACAACGTTTTCACCAAACAGCAAACATCTTACAAGGTAAGCTTCGATTTGGTCTGTGTTTGAGCTATAGCTACATGGGGGGTATCAAATTAATCCTTAGGTTGGTAGGAACAAATCTAGCCTATTGCCAATTTTATCTTACGCGCTGTAGGCATCCATATCCCCTGTATGTCCCCCGACACCACCACAATGTTGTAGAGAGGTTGTTGTTGTAGAAATTTCGGTTTTATAGTGAACAATAACTTTTAGGCACATCCAGTGTGCAAAAACAGAGCAATTACCACATTCGGACACTTTGGAGAGGTTGAAAGGACACTTGAATGTACCCTGGATATCCCATAACACCACCACAATGTTTGAGTGAGGTTGATATGGTAGAAATTGTGTTTTTGTTCTGAAAAAATAGCATTTAGGGATTGCAAGTATGTAATAGCACTGGAATTTTTTAATTTACAGACATATGCTACTTTGGAGAGGTTTAGGGACGCTTGGAAACATCCCGTGATCACACCTGACACCACTTACTATCTGCCCATTTCTAGTTGTTTGGTCTATCAATCCCATTTTTCTTTCTGATATTGTTCACATGTTGTGGAAGCCATCTGATGTGTTTCCAGCTCTAGTCATCAATAATTTACTTATAGCTTGCCAATGAAAGATGACTTTCAAAATAAATAAAAATAAAAAAAATGGTTATTTTGTGTGTGCTTGATCTTGTGTATTCTGAACTATGTAAGTCATATCTATCTTCTGATCATTTCCTCATAATCTCCCAGATGTCTTCTTTCCAAATATACCACGTTTTTGCATGTCAGGCAGCACATTTCTGCTAAAATTGGATCATGAATTAATGCGTTTGCATACCTGGGCCCGCCCCTTTTGTGATGTGCAATGACACATTCATGACTAGCTGTGTTCAAGTCGCATACACAAAGTCATATTTGCCTAATTTGGTGTGAACAAAACCAAGACACTTAGGAAGACTTCTTAAACCCTGTCTGAGGAAACAAGGTCGGAGGAACTTGTAGCTATCATCTTTATCAACACGACTGGTTTGCCGACGAAATAGTCTGATGTGGTTTCAACAGGCTTCCCGTTGCGACGACCACGAAGATCCATCTGCCAGCCCCGGCCCGCTAGCACACGCAAACTACAACTGTGCTCCCTGCTAGCTGTGCTGAAGCACCAATTTGAACTGCTCTCGGACTCACATATTGCTGTTCACTGGACCTTATGATCACTCAGCTGCACAGCTGATGCCTGCTGGACTGTTCCTTTACACGGTACCCTGTCCTGTTTATTCTGTTTAGTCTTAGCCCAAACGTTATCGCTATTTCCAGTTGTGTCTTAGCTCTCTCTAATAACACATGTGACTGCTTTATGCCTCTCTCCCATGTCAATTATGCCTTGCCTATTGCTGTTTGGGTTAGTTCTTATTATACAATTTCAATGTAGAACCCCTAGTCCCTCTCAAGCTGCCTCATATAGTTCCTTTGTTCCTCCCCCCATACACGCCGAGACCGGCTCAATCGATGCCTCCAATGACGCTATCTCTTTCATTGTTACCCAACGCTTAGGGTTACCTGAACTGTACTCATATCCTTCCATATCCTTTTCTGTACATAATGCCCTGAATCTTTTCTACAACGCCCGGAGAACTGCCCCCTTTATTCTATGTACCCAACGCACTAGAAGACCAGTTCTTAAAGCCTTTAGTCGTATCCTTATTCTAGTCCTCCTGTGTTCCTCTGGTGATGTAGAGGCTAACCCAGGCCCTGCAGCCCCCAGTATCACTCCTACTCCCCAGGAGCTATCATTTGTTGACTTCTGTAACCGTAAAAGTCTTGGTTTTCTGCACATAAATATCAGAAGCCTCCTTCCTAAGTTTGAGTTATTCACTGCGTTAGCACACTCCGCCAACCCTGATGTTCTAGCAGTGTCTGAATCCTGGCTTAGGAAGGCCACCAAAAATTCTGAAATTTCCATCCCCAACTATAACATTTTCCGTCTAGATAGAACTGCCAAAGGGGGTGGAGTTGCAATCTACTGTAGAGATAGCCTGCAGAGCTCCATCATACTATCCAGGTCTGTGCCCAAACAGTTTGAGCTTCTACTTCTAAAAATCCACCTTTCCAGAAATAAATCTCTCACTGTTGCCGCTTGCTACAGACCCCCGTCAGCCCCCCAGCTGTGCCCTGGACACCATATGTGAATTGATTGCCCCCCATCTATCCTCAGAGTTCGTACTGCTTGGTGACCTAAATTGGGATATGCTTAACACCCCGGCCATCCTACAATCTAAACTAGATGCCCTCAATCTCACACAAATTATCAACGAACCTACCAGGTACAACCCTAAATCCGTAAACATGGGTACCCTCATAGATATCATCCTGACTAACTTACCCTCTAAATACACCTCCGCTGTCTTCAACCAGGATCTCAGCGATCACTGCCTTATTGCCTGCGTCCGTACGGGTCCGCGGTCAAACGACCACCCCTCATCACTGTCAAACGCTCCCAAAAACACTTCAGCGAGCAGGCCTTCCTAATTGACCTGGCCCAGGTATCCTGGATGGATATAGATCTCATTCCGTCAGTAGAGGATGCCTGGTTGTTCTTTAAAAGTAATTTCCTCTCAATCTTAAATAGACATGCCCCATTCAAAAAATACAGAACTAAGAACAGATATAGCCCCTGGTTCTCCTCAGACTTGACTGCCCTTGACCAGCACAAAAACATCCTGTGGCGTACTGCATTAGCATCAAATAGCCCCCGCGATATGCAACTTTTCAGGGAAGTTAGGAACCAATATACACAAGCAGTTAGGAAAGCAAAGGCTAACTTTTTCAAACAGAAATTTGCATCCTGTAGCACTAACTCCAAAAAGTTTTGGGACACTGTAAAGTCCATGGAAAATAAGAGCACTTCCTCCCAGCTGCCCACTGCACTGAGGCTAGGAAACACTATCACCACCGATAAATCTACAATAATCGAGAATTTCAACAAGCATTTTGCTACGGCTGGCCATGCTTGCCACCTGGCTACCACTACCCCGGCCACCAGCTCTGCACCCTCCGCTGCAACTTGCCCATGCCCCCCCCGCTTCTCCTTCACACAAATCCAGACAGCTGATGTTCTAAAAGAGCTGCAAAATCTGGACCCCTACAAATCATCTGGGCTAGACAATCTGGACCCTTTCTTTCTAAAACTAGCCGCCGAAATTGTCGCAACCCCTATTACTAGCCTGTTCAACCTCTCTTTCGTAACGTCTGAGATCCCCAGAGATTGGAAAGCTGCCGCGGTCATCCCCCTCTTCAAAGGGGGGTGACACTCTAGATCCAAACTGTTACAGACCCATATCCATCCTGCCCTGCCTTTCAAAAGTTTTTGAAAGCCAAGTCAACAAACAGATCACCGACCATTTCGAATCCCACCGTACCTTCTCCGCTATGCAATCCGGTTTCCGAGCTGGTCATGGGTGCACTTCAGCCACGCTCAAGGTCCTAAACGATATTATAACCGCGATCGATAATAGACAGTACTGGGCAGCCGTTTTCATTGACCTGGCCAAGGCTTTCGACTCTGTCAACCACCGCATTCTTATTGGCAGACTAAATAGCCTTGGTTTCTCAAATGACTGCCTCGCCTGGTTCACCAACTACTTCTCAGATAGAGTTCAATGTGTCAAATCGGAGGGCCTGTTGTCTGGACCTATGGCAGTCTCTATGGGGGTGCCACAGGGTTCAATTCTTGGGCCAACTCTTTTCTCTGTGTATATCAATGACGTCGCTCTTGCTGCTGGTGACTCTCAGATCCACCTCTACGCAGACGACACCATTTTTGTATACATCTGGCCCTTCATTGGACACTGTGTTAACAAACCTCCAAACGAGCTTCAATTCCATACAACACTCCTTCAGTAGCCTCCAACTGCTCTTAAACACTAGTAAAACTAAATGCATGCTCTTCAACCGAACGCTGCTTGCACCCGCCCACCCGACTAGAATCACTACTCTAGACGGGTCTGACCTAGAGTATGTGGACAACTACAAATATCTAGGTGTCTGGTTAGACTGTAAACTCTCCTTCCAGATTCACATTAAGAATCTCCAATCCAAAGTTAAATCTAGAATCGGTTTCCTATTTCGCAACAAAGCCTCCTTCACTCATGCTGCCAAACATGCCCTCGTAAAACTGACTATCCTACCGATCCTTGACTTGGCGATGTCATTTACAAAATAGCCTCCAACACTCTACTCAGCAAATTGGATGTAGTCTATCACAGTGCCATCCGTTTTGTCTCCAAAGCCCCATATAATACCCACCACTGTGACCTGTACGCTCTTGTTGGCTGGTCCTCACTACATATTCGTCGCCAAACCCACTGGCTCCAGGCCATCTATAAATCACTGCTAGGCAAATCCCCGCCTTATCTTAGCTCATTGGTCACCATAGCAACACCCACCCGTAGTCTGCACTCCAGCGGGTATATCTCACTGGTCATCCCCAAAGCCAACACCTCCTTTGGCCGCAATTCCTTCCAGTTCTCTGCTGCCAATGACTGGAACAAATTGCAAAAATCTCTGAAGCTGGAGACACTTATCTCCCTCACTAACTTTAAGCATCAGTTGTCAGAGCACCTTACCGATCACTGCACCTGTACACAGCCCATCTGAAATTAGCCCGCCCAACTACCTCATCCCTATATTGTTATTTATTTTGCTCATTTGTACCCCAGTATCTCTATTTGCACATCATCTCTTGCACATCATTCCAGTGTTAATACTAAATTGTAATTATTTTGCACTATAGCCTATTTTATTGCCTTACCTCCATAACTTGCTAAATTTGCACACTGTATATTATATGTATTTCTGTTGTATTTTTGACTTTGTTTTGTTTTACCCCATATGTAACTCTGTGTTGTTGTTTTTATCGCACTGCTTTGCTTTATCTTGGCCAGGTCGCAGTTGTAAATGAGAACTTGTTCTCAACTGGTTTACCTGGTTAAATAAAGGTGAAATAAAAAATAAATAAAAATCACCATCTCACTTACTATCACTCTTATTGTATGTGAAAGGTCTCTGTCCCTTACTTTAAAACAAAACTTTAAAGATGCCATTAAACAATACAAATAAACTTAGCGACAGAAGAGGCAGGACCTGGTCCTAGGGAGAGAGTCTGATCCCCTTGTCCTACAGTAAAGGGAGAAACAAAGAGAACATTCAGGCTAATGTCAGCCAACAGATGATTGGTTACAGTCATTATCAGTGACTGTCTGTGATATAAGCCACCTTCTCTTCTTTAATTACAAATTGGGTTGGCTTGACAGAAATTATTTTGGCAAAAACCCACAGATATGGAAACAGACTACTGACATTATCTTACCATACAAATGGTTAACAGTTTTGCGGAGGATGTCCCGCTCTTCTTCCAAAGCCTCCATCTTGATCCTCAGAATCTCCATTTTCAGTTGCATGGTCAGAGGGACTTGATACAGACACAAAAATTCAAACAAAGAGCATTCGTCACAACGTTATAAGATATTCTACAGAACAATTGTTTAAAGATGTCATTAAACAATGCAAACACACTGACCAACAGATGAGGCAGGACTTGGTTGTCCTAGGGAGGGAGTCTGACCCCCGTGTCCTAAAGGGAGAAACAAAGAGAACATTCAGGCTAATGTCAGCCAACAGATTATTGGTTACAGCAGGGATTCCCAACCACTAAGCCGTGGACCGGCCTGCCCTTTTTATAGTTTATAGCCTGGCTGATGCACAGATCTGAGATACACAAGAACAGGTTGGATAACCATTCTTTCCTCTGGACTATTCAAAACACAAACAATCAAGATGAATTTAGGGCCTACCTAATAACATGTGTAAAACATGGGTGAGCCGTTGGTCTGTATGGGTTGATCTGTGTTCACTGACCCGTAGTCAGTAATGTCCAAGCGCAACAGCACTACTTGTGTGCTGAACAGGTCTTTTCCATGATCGGCCCTGCATGCTTATTAACTGTGTCGTAGGTTTAGTATGAATGGGTCTGACACAGGTTAGACCCACTTCAAATGTACAGGGTAAAACCCTGGTTCTTGGTGTGAAAGGGGTATAAGTATTTGCATGAGGTGAGGCTCCCACCACCCTCTCTAATCAATTAATTGTTGCTGCACTTCTGAACTGAAATATGCACTGAAGCTTACTTACAAAGGTTCTACCAACTATCTAGCTCTTTGCAGTGTCAATATTACAGACTCGTCACATCAACAATATCAAAGAGCCAACAAAGTCTGGTGCTTTGGTCGGGTCAGATATTTAACTTTCTCCCCAAAATAATTGTATTGATGATGAATGATGAAGAATCAAGCAATACTTACCATCTATGGGAGGTATTTCATCATCTAGAGCAACCACAGTTGGTTCCTGTACCTCTTGTTCAGGGATCTTCTAGCATTGTTTGTTGGTCCTTTTACGTGACATTTTATGGATGAACAAAGAACACATTTTCAGTGTAAACCAAAGTACTGTTGAAAAATGTGTCATGCACTCCAAAAGGAATCCATTATAAATGTGTGGGACATACAAACACGGTTTTCAGAATCACTAAGGGTCTAGCGAGCTCTCATTTAAAAAGGTACTAAAATGAACTTTTATGTAATTGCAGCTATGGTTATTACTGCAACACTGCATAATACTTCCAAGGCCAATTATATTAATACATCAGGTATTACTGTAGGAATGCATACATATGTCCTATCACATAGGAGCTATTACTGTATGTCTACATTGTATATTATTTTTGTTGTATTAGGTTATTATTTATTTGGAAATTGGTATATTAAGTAACTACATTTTAGTCATTTAGCAGACACTTTTATCCAGAGTGATTTACAATAGTGAGTGCATCATTATTTCATATTTGTTCGTACTGGTCTCCCGTGGGAATTGAACCCACAACCCTGGCGTTGCAAGTGCCATGCTGTACCAACTGAGCCACACGGGACCACCAATGACTACAATGCTGGTAACAACGTCTAATGAGCTGGCTAGAGCTATAACATACAACTAGCTAGCAAGCTAAAGCAGCCAGCTTGTCTAGCTAACAGTAACTATCAGCAAATGGTTAGGCTAAGCTAACCTTAGCTAGCACCACACTGACAGTAGTCTAGCCTAGCTAGTAACATTAACCTTAGTTAGCTTATTAATTGAGGTTGCTAGCTAGCTAGCTAACTAGGCTACTGTACAGGCTAGTGACTTTAAATTTGCTTATGAAGGGCAATTAGATCTGGATGATTTGAGTGTGCTTGAAATGCCAAACTATAGCCAGGCTAAACATGACAAATGGCTATACATGGCCAAGCTATAGCCAGGCTCCTAGCTAATGCAATTATAATGTAATTAGCTAGCTATCTACTGTAGTTCCCGGCTGATCGAACATCTCTGGAGAGACCTGAAAATAGCTGTGCAGCGACGCTCCCCATCCAACCTGACAGAACTTGAGAGGATCTGCAGAGAAGAATGGGAGAAGCTCCCCAAATACAGGTGTGTCAAGCTTGTAGCATCATACCAAAGAAGACTCGAGCCTGTAATCACTGCCAAAGATGCTTCAACAAAGTACTGAGTGAAGGGTCTGAATACTTATGTAAATGTGTTTTTTTAATTAGCAAACATTTCTAAAAACCTGTTTTTGCTTTATGTCATTATGGGGTATTGTATGTAGATTGATGAGGAAAAAAACAATTTACTCAATTTTAGAACAAGTACCAAGTCAATGTGCGGGGCTACAGGTTAGTCGATGTAATTTGTACATGTAGGTAGGGGTAGAGTGACTATGCATAGATAATAAACAGCGAGTAGCAGCAGTGTAAAAACAAAGAAGGGGGGGTCAATGTAAATAGTCCTGGTGGCCATTTTATTAACTGTTCAGCAGTCTAATGGATTGGGGTAGAAGCTGTTAAGGAGCTTTTTGGGCCTAGACTTGGCACTCCGGTACCGCTTGCCATGCGATAGCAGAGAGAACAGTCTATGACTTTTTTTGGGCCTTCCTCTGACACCGCCTAGTATATAGGTCCTGTATGGCAGGAAGCTTGTCCCCAGTGATGTACTGGGCTGTATGCATTACCCTCTGCAGTGCCTTACGGTCGGATGCCGAGCAGTTGCCATACCAGGTGGTGATGCAACCGGTCAGGATGCTCTCGATGGTGCAGCTGTTGAACTTTTTGAGGATCTGGGGACCCATGCCAAATATTTTCAGTCTCCTGAGGGGGAAAAGGCGTTGTCGCGGCCTCTTCACGACTTTCTTGGTGTGTTTGGACCATGATGTTGGTGATGTGGAAACCAAGGAAGTTGAAACTCTTGACCCGTTCCACTACAGCCCGTCGATGTGAATGGGGGCATATTCGGTCCTCCTTTTCCTGTAGTCCACGATCATCTCCTTTGTCTTGGTCACGTTGAGGGAGAAGGTGTTGTCCTGGCACCACACTGCAGGTGTCCTCCTCCCTATAGGCTGTCTCATCGTTGTCAGTGATCAGGCCTACCACCGTTGTGTCGTCAGCAAACTTAGTGGTTACAGTGAGGGAAAAAAGTATTTGATCCCCTGCTGATTTTGTACTTTTGCCCACTGACAAAGACATGATCAGTCTATCATTTTAATGGTAGGTTTATTTGAACAGTGAGAGACAGAATAACAACAAAAAAATCCAGAAAAACGCATGTCAAAAATGTTATAAATTGATTTGCATTTTAATGAGGGTAATAGGTATTTGACCCCTCTCCAAAACATGACTTAGTACTTGATGGCAAAACCCTTGTTGGCAATCACAGAGGTCAGACGTTTCTTGTAGTTGGCCACCAGGTTTGCACACATCTCAGGAGGGATTTTGTCCCACTCCTCTTTGCAGATATTCTCCAAGTCATTAAGGTTTCGAGGCTGACGTTTGGCAACTCGAACCTTCAGCTCCCTCTACAGATTTTCTATGGGATTAAGGTCTGGAGACTGGCTAGGCCACTCCAGGACCTTAATGTGCTTCTTCTTGAGCCACTCCTTTGTTGCCTTGGCCGTGTGTTTTGGGTCATTGTCATGCTGGAATACCCACCACGACCCATTTTCAATGCCCTGGCTGAGGGAAGGAGGTTCTCACCCAAGATTTGACGGTACATGGCCCGTTCATCGTCCCTTTGATGCGGTGAAGTTGTCCTGTCCCCTTAGCAGAAAAACACCCCCAAAGCATAATGTTTCCACCTCCATGTTTGACGGTGGGGATGGTGTTCTTGGGGTCATAGGCAGCATTTTTCCTCCTCCAAACACGGCGAGTTGAGTTGATGCCAAAGAGCTCCATTTTGGTCTCATCTGACCACAACACTTTCACTCAGTTCTCCTCTGAATCATTCAGATGTTCATTGGCAAACTTCAGACGGGCCTTTATATGTGCTTTCTTGAGCAGGGGGACCTTGCAGGCACTGCAGGATTTCAGTCCTTCACGGCGTAGTGTGTTACCAATTGTTTTCTTGGTGACTATGGTCACAGCTGCCTTGAGATCATTGACAAGATACTCCTGTGTAGTTCTGGGATGATTCCTCACCGTTCTCATGATCATTGCAACTCCACGAGGTGAGATCTTGCATGGAGCCCCAGGCCGAGGGAGATTGACAGTTCTTCCATTTGCGAATAACCGCACCAACTGTTGTCACCTTCTCACCAAGCTGCTTGCCGATGGTCTTGTAGCCCATTCCAGCCTTGTGTAGGTCTACAATCTTGTCCCTGACATCCTTGAAGAGCTCTTTGGTCTTGGCCATGGTGGAGAGTTTGGAATCTGATTGATTGATTGCTTCTGTGGACAGGTGTCTTTTATACAGGTAACAAACTGAGATTAGGAGCACTCCCTTTAAGAGTGTGCTCCTAATCTCAGCTCATTACCTGTATAAAAGACACCTTGGAGCCAGAAATCTTTCTGATGGAGAGGGGGTCAAATACTTATTTTCCTCATTAAAATGCAAATCAATTGCAAAAAATGAAGGCTATTCCATGAGAGAAATTGCCAAGAAACTGAAGATCTCGTACAGCGCTGTGTACGACTCCCTTCAATAATCAGCATGACAGTTTTCAGCTGTGCTAACATAATTGCAAAGGGGTTTTCCAATGATCAATTAGCCTTTTAAAATGATAAACATGGATTAGCAAACACAACGTGCCATTGGAACACAGGATTGATGGTTGCTGATAATGGACCTCTGTACGCCTATGTAGATATTCCATTAAAAAATCAGCCATTTCCAGCTACAATAGCCATTTACAACATGAACAATGTCTACACTATATTTCTGATGCAGTACTCCATCACACTCCTTGGTAAGATAGCACTTGCACAGCCTGGAGGTGTGTTGGGTCATTGTCCTGTTGAAAAACAAATGATAGTGCCACTAAGCCCAAACCAGATGGGATGGCGTATCGCTGCAGAATGCTGTGGAAGCCATGCTGGTTAAGTGTGCCTTGAATTCTAAATAAATCACAGACAGTGTCACCAGCAAAGCAACCCCACACCATAACACCTCCTCCTCCATGCTTTACGGTGGGAACTACACATGCAGAGATCATCAGTTCACCCACACCGCTTCTCACAAAGACAAGTCAGTTTGAACCAAAAATCTCAAATTTGGACTCCAGACCATAGGACAAATCTCCACCGGTCTAATGTCCGTTGCTCGTGTTTCTTGGCCCAAGCAGATCTCTTATTCTTATTGCTGTCCTTTAGTAGTGGTTTCTTTGCAGCAATTCGACCATGAAGTCCTGATTCACACAGTACCCCTGAACAGTTGATGTTGAGATGTGTCTGTTACTTGAACTCTGTGAAGCATTTGTTTTGGATGCAATTTCTGAGGCTGGTAACTGAAATTAGTAACATATTTTCTTCAAAATTCTGAAAACTAAATGATACTTTAATCAAATTATGGTAAATGAGCTTTTTAGTACTAATGTGGATTGTACTTTGGAAAAAAGATGCACATTATATGTAGGAAAAATTTATATTTTTGTTTTACAGAATATGCTAATTCACTGTAATTTTGAGTGGGAGTGACCTGGCTCGAGGCTTTCAACTGTTACATTGACTGTTACATTAGAATGCAATCTTCACTTGTGTCTGTTGTTTCCTTATGCCACATCTAAGTTCACAAACACAACACAAGCTTCTCGTTCGGTCTCCACGTCTCAGTTTCTTCCAGCACTGCCTTGTCAGAACTCTGATGTGCTCTTTCACAGACAATTTACAGAGGCAGAGTCCAGATTAGCTCTGTTTCATTGCTCCTGCTCTGTCCTCTCTCCTATCTCTCCATAAATGTCAAATTATCCAACTCCAGCTGGAGTGAAACCTTATCTGCTTCCCATCACTGGACGACTTGGCCAGATAGAACAACTTCCTGTGGATTAAGCCACTCTTCCGTTTTCTCTTTATTTCTCTTTCTCTGTATCCCTTTGTCTCTCCCCATCTATCTTTATCTATGTATATACAGTGGGGAGAACAAGTATTTGATACACTGCTGATTTTGCAGGTTTTCCTACTTACAAAGCATGTAGAGGTCTGTAATTTTTATCATAGGTACACTTCAACTGTGAGAGACGGAATCTAAAACAAAAATCCAGAAAATCACATTGTATGATTTTTAAGTATTTAATTTGCATTTTATTGCATGACATAAGTATTTGATACATCCGAAAAGCAGAACTTAATATTTGGTACAGAAACCTTTGTTTGCAATTACAGAGATCATACGTTTCCTGTAGGTCTTGACCAGGTTTGCACACACTGCAGCAGGGATTTTGGCCCACTCCTCCATACAGACCTTCTCCAGATCCTTCAGGTTTCGGGGCTATCGCTGGGCAATACGGACTTTCAGCTCCCTCCAAAGAATTTCTATTGGGTTCAGGTCTGGAGACTGGCTAGGCCACTCCAGGACCTTGAGATGCTTCTTACGGAGCCATTCCTTAGTTGCCCTAGCTGTGTGTTTCGGGTTGTTGTCATGCTAGAAGACCCAGCCACGACCCATCTTCAATGCTCTTACTGAGGGAAGGAGGTTGTTGGCCAAGATCTCGCGATACATGGCCCCATCCATCCTCCCCTCAATACGGTGCAGTCGTCCTGTCCCCTTTGCAGAAAAGCATCCCCAAAGAATGATGTTTCCACCTCCATGCTTCACAGTTGGGATGGTGTTCTTGGGGTTGTACTCATCCTTCTTCTTCCTACAAACACAGCGAGTGGAGTTTAGACCAAAAAGCTCTATTTTTGTCTCATCAGACCACATGACCTTCTCCCATTCCTCCTCTGGATCATCCAGATGGTCATTGGCAAACTTCAGACGGGCCTGGACATGCGCTGGCTTGAGCAGGGGGGACCTTGCGTGCGCTGCAGGATTTTAATCCATGACGGCGTAGTGTGTTACTAATGGTTTTCTTTGAGACTGTGGTCCCAGCTCTCTTCAGGTCATTGACCAGGTCCTGCCGTGTAGTTCTGGGCTGATCCCTCACCTTCCTCATGATCATTGATGCCCCACGTGGTGAGATCTTGCATGGATCCCCAGACCGAGGGTGATTGACCGTCATCTTGAACTTCTTCCATTTTCTAATAATTGCGCCAACAGTTGTTGCCTTCTCACCAAGCTGCTTGCCTATTGTCCTGTAGCCCATCCCAGCCTTGTGCAGGTCTACAATTTTATCCCTGATGTCCTTACACAGCTCTCTGGTCTTGGCCATTGTGGAGAGGTTGGAGTCTGTTTGATTGAGTGTGTGGACAGGTGTCTTTTATACAGGTAACGAGTTCAAACAGGTGCAGTTAATACAGGTAATGAGTAGAGAACAGGAGGCCTTCTTAAAGAAAAACTAACAGGTCTGTGAGAGCCGGAATTCTAACTGGTTGGTAGGTGATCAAATACTTATGTCATGCAATAAAATGCAAATTAATTACTTAAAAATCATACAATGTGATTTTCTGGATTTTTGTTTTAGATTCCGTCTCTCACAGTTGAAGTGTACCTATGATAAAAGACCTCTACATGCTTTGTAAGTAGGAAAACCTGCAACATTGGCAGTGTATCAAATACTTGTTCTCCCCACTGTAGCTATCCGTTAGTTGTAAAATGTTCTATTTTTGATGGAGGTCCTTTGAAGGTGCTTACCATACTGTAAACACATTAGCTGAGTAGAATCACCCAGTTGCCCCGTTTCCCATTAAAGGCCCAATGCAGCCATTTGTATATCAGTATCATATGGCTAACAATTAAATACCTTACTGTAATATATTTCCATTAAAATTGGCAAAAATTGCTTTTTTTTGGCAAAAAAGTATTTCTCAAGCATGAATTTTGCTAGGACTGTCTGGGAGTGGTCTGAGTGGGGAGGGGAAAACTGTAATTAGCTGTTATTGGAAGAGAGGTTTGGAACTCTCTGTGTTATTGGTCTATTAACCAATTTACCACATGGTGATGTCACCATGGAAAGCCGAAACTCCCGCCCATGCAAACCTGCTGATTACAAGGTCCTGTGTAGACTGTATTTTCAACCAGCAACTATCAGGAATAACACTGGTCACATTTCTTCACACTTTACAGTGTTTATTTCATCAGCTGTTGTACAATATGATACAAAACACAGGAAAACAGAATGTTGATTGCACTGAGCCTTTAATAGAATTCCACATATCAGTTTAAATAAATGAATGATGAAGAAAATGCTCAGGGCATAGGGATCGCTAATTGAGCAATACCAGAGAAAGTTCCCTCTTTACCCTCCACCTTTCAGTGTATATTAATGTCTGTGCGGTCATCTTGTGTCAGCCCTTATATCCCCTGGTCCACTCATCCACTCCTTTTCTGCTGAGACTGTACAGAGAATGTGTCATAACGTTATTGTTTTGTTAATCAAGGGAAGGGAGCAGGCATTGTTCTCATCACATTACTGTCTTCTGGTATTTATTTATTTGTCTCTCCTACTCCCTTTGCTCCTGAGAGGAGTTTAGTGGGTGGGGAGAATACATTTGAAATCTGTTAGTTTGACTGTCATTAGAGATATGGATTGTGACAGTCTACAATTAACTCAGTCATCCCTTTATCGTCACCCCGGCTTGGCTGCTTGGCTGGGAGGCTCTTCTGCTCTGTATGGACGAGAGGATGGGTTTCTCATCTCACTCTCACTCTCATTTTCGCTCTCACTCTCTCCCAACAGTGAACATACGTACATACCCCAACCAGAAGCCATGGAATAGAGGCAACATCCGCACTGAGCTAAAGGCTTAAGCTGCCGCTTTCAAGGAGCGGGACACTAATAAACTATCACGGATTACAAAGGGAAACGCAGCCGCGAGCTCCCCAGGTGTGCGATCCTAACAGATGAGCTATATGCCATCTATGCTCGCTTCAAGGCAAGCAACACTGAACCATGCAGGAGATCACCAGCTGTTCGGGTTGATTGTGTGATCTTGGCCTATGTGAGTAAGACCTTTAAACAGGTTAACATTTGCAAGGCCGCAGGGGCAGACGGAATGCCAGGACGTGAACTCGGAGCATGCGCTGACCAGCTGGCAAGTGTCTTTACTGACATTTTCAACCTATCCCTGACCCGGTCTGTAATACCAACTTGTTTCTAGCAGACCACCATAGTCCCCATGCCCAAGAACGCCAAGGTAACCTGCCTAAATGACTATCGCCCCGTAGCACTCACATCTATAGCCATGAAATGCTTTGAAAGGCTGGTCATGGCACACATCAACACCATCATCCCAGACACCCTGGATCCACTCCAATTCACATACTGCCCCAACTGATCTACAGATGACGTAATCTCTATTGCACTCCACACTGCCCTCACCCACCTAGACAAAAGGAATACCTACAGTGCCTTCAGAAAATATTCATACCCCTTGACTTATTCCACATTTTGTTGTGTTACAGCCTGAATTCAAAATGGATTAAATTGATTTTATTTTCTCTACACACAAACCCCATAATGACAAAGTGAAAACATGTTTTTAGAAATGTTTGCAAATGTATTGAAAATTTAATACAGAAATATGTAATTTACGTAAGTGTTCACACCCCTGAGTCAATACATGTTAGAATCACCTTTGGCTACGATTACAGTTTTTCTCGATTGCTAAGACACATTTCTTGAAAGCTGCTCTCCTTTTCTCTTAACTGTGAACACAAAACCCAATTTTCAAGCTACATTCACAAAACTTCAGACTCTTCTTGCAAAACCAAACTTTCACCTCAAAACAGCTCAATCTGTGCTCAAAACTGAACTATGTTGTCAAATCGTGCCCCGAGTCAATCAAAATAAAAAACACTACTGAACAGTCACTAAACACTACGTAGAAAAATAGAAAACACAATGCTCAGGACATGAAGCTGGATAAATAAATGTTTATTGTTCACTGTAGGCTAAATGCATGTTGCAAAACAAAAAAAACTGTGCATTTAGCACTTGTACAAAAATACAAAACAGAAATCTTGTGCATTTACATGTAGCACTTGTAAAAACAAACAGAAATCTTATGAGTTTGCCACTTGTGTACAGTAAGCCCATGTAAAAATAAAGTACAAAAATATACAAATAAGTGCATTACTCAGCCACAGCATCATGTCTCTGTACTGGGTCAGGCCACAGGACTTCATTCACATCACAGGCCACATTTTGTCTGGCCAGGCAACGGGGGAAAAAACCCTGGCATGCCGTATCCAGGCTTGGCATGCCTCCACACCTATGTCACCACAGGCAAGTCCCATGGCTTGCAGGAGATTTACCCTGGTGTAAGGTTGGCGTTCATATACCTTCCACCACCATGAGGAGAATAATTCCTCAATGAGGTTTAGGAAAGGGGAGTACGGTGGAAGGCAAAGATTGATAAAACCTTGGTTCATATTGTACCACTCTCTAACCTTGAGGGCTCTGTGAAAACTCACATTGTCCCAAACAACAACATAGATGGGATGCTCATCCTGCTTCCCTAACAAAGCATCTCGCATGTGATTGAGGAAAATGAGGAGCTGGTGAGTGTTGTAGGGCCCCAGGTTGGCATGATGGTGGACAACCCCATGATTGCTGATGGCAGCACATAATGTGACATTGCCACCACGCTGCCCAGGAACACCAACAATGGCCCGATGGCCAATCACATTACGGCCTCTCCTTCTCCTTTTGGTGAGATTAAACCCAGCTTCATCCATGTAGATGTATTGATGGGGTCTTTCCATTGCATCCAGTTGAAAAACCCTCTGTGTTTTGTAAGTGATACGGAAAAAGTGATTTAGGCCACTACAGTAAATCACTACTTAGAGTAATCAACATTGAATGTGTCTGGATATATGCCAACCTGTACATACTGGAATCTTTGCTCTTTGACTCTGTCTGAGCTGCGATCAAAGGGCACTCTGTATAGCTGTTTCATGCGCAGTCTGTTGCGCTTGAGGACACGATCAACAGTTGAGAGGCTGACACTGTTGATACCCTCAAAATGTAAATGGTCCTCAATGATCTTCTGCTGAATTTCACTCAGTTTAATGGCATTGTTCTCACGGACCATATCAACAATTAGGGTCTCTTGGTGTGGGGAGAACATACCTGTCCTCCCACCCCCATGTGGCAGTCTTTCAATTCTACAAAAGAGAACATGGAGTTACAAAAATATACATGGAATACTAGGCCTACAAACAGTTAGACCAACCCTCCATTACAATACTACAGTACATTGGTACAGTGATGTACTGAAACATATATTTACTTACAGTATACTGTGGTACAGTATATAGTATGTCATACAGTAATTGCTGTCAACATTTACATACTGTACTATAATGTCAAAAAAAGGTAATTACCTGTTCTCTTCTCTAAATCTTCGGATTATGGTGGACACAGTGAATCTACTGATGTTTGGTTGTACCCTTTGTCCAGCCTCCCTCATGCTCATACCATGGACAAGAACATGGTCAATCACAGTAGCTCTGATTTCATCAGATATTACTGTTCTTTGTCTTCGCTGACCACCTCGACCACCTCGACCTCCACTCACATGAACTCTTCCTCTCAGATTTCTATCCATTGTAGGGCCTCACAAACCAGTGCTCTCTGAACTGGCTTACTTTTTATGTTCCCTCACATCATTAGCCACAAGTGTGATCAATTTTGAGTTGTTGTGTTCAAGTGGTGACACCTGTGCTCTAATTGTGTTTGACTTTTGTCACCTGTGCTCACCATTATGCAGCACGGGTGCATCACAATGAAAATGTGTTGGCAAGTTATGTCTAAACAGATGAAAAGTGCTTATGGTTTTGCCAAAAGAGTGATTGATTCAATCAGTGGGTTCAGGCAACTGAGCATTTGGTTCAGACAATAGGGTTTAGTGTTTTAGCAATTGAGAAAAACTGTAAAGCTGAGAGTCTTTCTGGGTAAGTCTCTAAGGGCTTTGCACACGTGGATTGTACAATATTTGCACATTATTATTTTAAAAATTCTTCCAGCACTGTCAAGTTGTTTGTTGATCATTGCTAGACAGCCAGTCTTGCCATAGATTTTCAAGACGATTTAAGTCAAAACTAAGCCACTCAGGAACATTCAATGTCATCTTGGTAAGCAACTCCAGTGTATATTTGGCCTTGTGTTTTAGGTTATTGTCCTGCTGAAAGGTGAATTTGTTTACCTCTAGGATTTTGCCTGTGATTAGGTCTATTCAGTTTATTTTTATCCTAAAAAACTCCCTAGTCCTTGCCAATAACAAGTATACCAATAATATGTTGCAGCCACCACCATGCTTGAAAATATGAAGAGGGTACTCAGCGATGTATTGTGTTGGATTTGCCCCAAACATATGCTTAGTATTCAGGACATCAAGTTAATTTATTTGCCACATTTTTTGCAGTTTTACTTTAGTGCCTTATTGCAAACAGGATGCATGTTATGGAATATTTGTATTCTGTACAGGCTTCCTTATTTTCACTCTGTCATTTAGGCAGTGGTGGAAAAAGTACCTAATTGTCATACTTGAGTAAAAGTAAAGATACCTTAATAGAAAATGAGTCAAGTAAATGTGAAAGTCACGCAGTAAAATATTATTTGAATAAAAGTATTTGGTTTTAAATATACTGAAGTATCAAAAGTAAATGTAATTGCTAAAATATACTTAAGTATCAAAGTAAAAGTATAAGTATATGTCATTTCAAATTCCTTATATTAAACCAGATGGCACAATTGTCTTGTTTTTTACATTTACGGATAGCCAGGGGTGCTCTCCAAAACTCAGACATAATTTATAAACGAAGCATTCGTGTTTCATAAGTCCGCCATATCAATTTTATCCCTGATGTCCTTACACAGCTCTCTGGTCTTGGCCACTGTGGAGAGGTTGGAGTCTGTTTGATTGAGTGTGTGGACAGGTGCCTTTTATACAGGTAACGAGTTGAAACAGGTGCAGTTAATACAGGTAATGAGTGGAGAACAGGAGGGCTTCTTAAAGAAAAACTAACAGGTCTGTGAGAGCTGGAATTCTTACTGGTTGGTAGGTGATCAAATACTTATGTCATGCAATAAAATGCAAATTAATTACTTAAAAATCATACAATGTGATTTTCTGGATTCTCACAGTTAAAGTGTACCTATGATAAAAATTACAGACCTCTACATGCTTTGTAAGTAGGAAAACCTGCAAAATCGGCAGTGTATCAAAAACTTGTTCTCCCCACTGTACTTAATAATATATGTGTGAAATGTATTTTGAGCTACAGGGGGGAGGGAAATACAGTCCCCTGTAGCTCAGTTGGTTGAGCATGGTGTTTGTAACGCCAGGGTTGTGGGTTTGTTTCA
This sequence comes from Coregonus clupeaformis, assembly GCF_020615455.1. Classification (NCBI taxonomy): domain Eukaryota; kingdom Metazoa; phylum Chordata; class Actinopteri; order Salmoniformes; family Salmonidae; genus Coregonus; species Coregonus clupeaformis. Next base: position 46,288,441 of record NC_059215.1, on the reverse strand, counting down.
CACGGGGGGCCAGTATGAAAATGTATGCACTCACTAACTGTAAGTCGCTCTGGATAAGGGCGTCTGCTACATGACTAAAAATGTAAATGTAATCTATTCACATAAATAGCAAATGGAGGACACTTTTCCCATGTTTCATTTTTATGCCAGCCAGGTAGGCTATACTCCTGTTGTAAAGAGAAGCAATGTGCTTAATATTAGGAAAGTTGAGAAATAAATATAGTAGGCCTAGCATATAGAAAGTTGATGGGATCATCCTCTTTTTAATAGAGGCCATCAAAACTCTGTTTTCTCATGCATTTGCATAGCCTATGGAAATGTTGCACAACATGAGTTCATGGGCTGTCATGAATTGTTTGATTAGATTTTGATTACATTTGCATTGATGTCAGAGTGATTAGAGGTACAATAGAGTGCTGAGCACCAGGCAGTTAGCAGCATCAGAGCTTGGAGAAACCTAATTACCATGACTAGAAGAAGAAGAAGAAATGCCATTTAGCAGACGCTTTTATCCAAAGCAACTTACAGTCATGCGTGCATACATTTTTTTGTGTATGGGTGGTCCCGGGGATCAAACCCACTACCTTGGCGTTACAAGCGCCGTGCTCTACCAGCTGAGCTACAGAGGACCACACTTGGAATTCGACTGCCGTCATGACTCTTGACCGCCGGTGTGGCGGTAATATGGTCACCGTAACAGCCCTTGTCCACACACACCGACACGGTTGTGAAGAGGGCAGGACAGCGCCTCTTCCCCCTCAGGAGGCTGAAAATAGTAGTCATGGGTCCTCAGATCCTCAAAAAGTTTTACAGTTGCACCATTGAGAGCATCTTGACTGGATGCATCACCGCTTGGTATGGCAACTGAAAGGCATCTGACCACAAGGCACTACAGAGGGTTGTGAGTACGGCCCAGTACATCACTGTGGCTGAGCTCCCTGCCATCCAGGACCTCTATACCAGGCGGTGTTAGGCCCAACATTTCTTCAAAGAATCCAGCCACCCAACCCATACACTGTTCTCTCTGCTACCGCACAGCAAACGGTATCAGTGCACCAAGTCTGGAACCAACATGACCCTGAACAGCTTCTACCCACAAGCCATAAGACTGCTAAACAAGACTGCTAAATTGTTAATCAAATGGCTACCCAGACAACCTGCATTGACCCTTGCACTGACTCTATGCACACACACTGGATTCTACCCACACACTTAGACATACTTACACCGACACCCCAACACACACATATACACACACATACACACTACATACACCCACACACACATAACATGTGCACACATGCATTCTGACACCACACACACACACAAACACACACTTTCACACTCGCCACATACGCTGCTGCTACTGCTCCTCATACGCTGCTGCTACAGGCTATTATCTATCCTGTTGCCTAGTCACTTTAACCCTACCTATATGTACAGTCGGAAGTTTACATAAACCTTAGCCAAATACATTTAAACTAAGTTTTTCACAATTCCTGACATTTAATCCTAGAAAAAGTCCCTGTCTTAGGTCAGTTAGGATCATCACTTTATTTTAAGAAAGAAATGTCAGAATAATAGTAGAGAAAATGATTTATTTCAGCTTTTATTTCTTTCATCACATTCCCAGTGGGTCAGAAGTTTACATACACTCAATTAGTATTTGATAGCATTGCCTTTAAATTGTTTAACTTGGGTCAAACGTTTCGGGTAGCCTTCCACAAGCTTCCCACAATTAGTTGGGTGAATTTTTGCCCATTCCTCCAGACAGAGCTGGTGTAACTGAGTCAGGTTTGTAGGCCTCCTTGCTCGCACACGCTTTTTCAGTTCTGCCCACACATTTTCTATAGGATTGAGGTCAGGGCTTTGTGATGGCCACTACAATACCTTGACTTTGTTGTCCTTAAGCCATTTTGCCACAACTTTGGAAGTATGCTTGTGGTCATTGTCCATTTGGAAGACCCATTTGCGACCAAGCTTTAACTTCCTGACTGATGTCTTGAGATGTTGCTTTAATATATCCACATAGTTTTCCTTCCTCATGATGCCATCTATTTTGTGAAGTGCACCAGTCCCTCCTGCAGCAAAGCACCCCCACAGCATGATGCTGCCACCCCCGTGCTTCACGGTTGGGATGGTGTTCTTCGGCTTGCAATACCCTTTTTCCTCCAAACATAACGATGGTCATTATGGCCAAACAGTTCTATATTTGTTTCATCAGACCTGAGGACATTTCTCCAAAAAGTACGATCTTTGTCCCCATGTGCAGTTGCAAACTGTAGTCTGGCTTTTTTATGGCGGTTTTGGAGCAGTGGCTTCTTCCTTGCTGAGTGTCTTTCAGGTTATGTCGATGTAGGACTCGTTTTACTGTGGATATAGATACTTTTGTTACCTGTTTCCTCCAGCATCTTCATAAGGTCCTTTGCTGTTGTTCTGGGATTGATTTGCACTTTTCGCATCAAAGTACGTTCATCTCTTGGAGACAGAACGCGTCTCCTTCCTGAGCGGTATGACGGCTGCGTGGTCCCATGGAGTTTATACTTGCGTACTATTGTTTTCAAATACATCTTGCTCTTCGACACTGAGGCCTTCCATTTACAACACTGCATGATTTATGTGAACGTTTGAGTTATGTGCTCCTATAATACCAGTCTGGATTTGGCCATGAAATGTACTGTACTGTCAAATTGAAATACAGCAGTTCCAAATCCAAATAATTATCTTCTATTGTGCACTCAAATGTAATTGATAACAGTGTGACTCATTTTTCAGTGGTCTCAGAAGTACAGATCACTCTAGATTTGAATAAACTCTTCCCAAAGGCTACAGTAATTATGTATCATCACAATGGAGGTAATGGACTACAGTACTATGTAGTTGAAGATGACTTGTCAAAAATTCATGATTTCAAATATCAAATTATTGTGAGAAAAAATAAGAAACCCACACACTGCTCTTCCTAGTATCAATGCTCTTTAGCTTTATAAAGAGCAGTGATACTAGGAAGAGCAGTGTGTGGGTTTCTTCTTTTTACCCTCATGTTATTCAATTGTTACCATGCACCTGCAACAAAGATTGCTCAGATGTGCGAGTGCCTTTTGAATTTAAAATATCAAATTATTGGAATGGAGCAATATTCCACATCATCTGTGAAAAATTAGAGTGAGTAGAGTTTTCATTCATATTCTCTATTCTGTATATGCTAACCATACTCTGTCTTTAGTTCTTTCACTGATCATTTACGTGCAGTATTTTTAATCTAGCATTAAGTCATATCCTTATGTAATGATATTTGTGTGTGCTTGTGTGTGTGTGTGTGTGCTTGTGTGTGTGTGTGTGTCGTTCTCTGTGATCCATCCATCCTCTGATCCAGCTTCTAAAGTCCTGTTCCCCAGGGTTGCGGTCCCCTGAGTGGCCCCACACAGAGAACAGAAGGGGCCTGGCGAAGCCCCATCTCCACACTCACTGACCCACACATACCCATCTGGTCATCAGGGCACCGGGAAACAGAGAGGACACACATGAAAGCACTGTGCAAACATGGCACAGGAGGGTGGACCTTTACACAGTACAATACTGTAGGTGAAAATGGGCAATATTTTTGTGTTGAGTAACTAATCTAATGCCAGATTAAACTCACTACAGTAAATTTGCTGGAGGAAAATGTGCAGGATTTTGTTTTGAGACGCACAGGACAACCTTCCTAAAATATGTCGATGTTGGGGGGATAAATTTGGTTTAATATCTAAAAAGTAAGTAGACTGTAAACACGTTGCAATAGTGATGATTTGTTGGACATCATTTCTAAAGGTTAAAGATGGTGTTCTCCTCCCCCTGTTGTACTCTCAAGCAAATATTCCCAATAACCTTTCACATGACAGTTTGCACTGTTGCTTCAAACTCGTGCCGTGGCCTCCAATAAGGTATTGTATCATTCGGAATGCAGCTCACGCCTTATAAATCAGGGGGAGAAGTCAGTACAACCAAGACTACAGGTACGTCATGTTTTCTCTTCCCGTTGCTTATCGTATCCAAGCCCCCTTCCAAGAATATTCCACAGACAATTCAAACCTTTCATATGAATGGGAGCTTTCCTGTTCATCTACGAGTGACAAAAAAGTATTCTCTCCAGTCTCTGGAATGGATCCAATTTAGAAGATAAGGGGAAATGCAATTAGCCTAAACTTTCTAAATCAGTAACAGAATTAGAGGGAGTCTCACAGTTGTTCCAATTGATCACATTTGTCTAATTATAACTGTCACCCCGGAGATTACTTTACACTTGTTATTGTGTGCTGAATTAAATGAGGATCATTTCATTATTTATAGGCTATTATTAACAAATAATTCATTTCAGGCACACATATTTTGAGGTGAATGGTAAAATAAGTGATATCCTGACAAAATGTCATCATTGAACACCAAGGCCCACTGGGTAATACAGCCCTGTTGCTTTTCGATGAAATAAAGACTACAAAAGTTGTTTTTAATGAAATTGACAGTCAGACTTGTAAAGTTAGAGGAACAAAAAAAAAATATGTATGTATGCCCTCACTAACTGTAAGTCGCTCTGGATAAGAGCGTCTGCTAAATGACTAAAATGTAAATGTAAATGTAAAATAATTATAATCTACATTATTAATACATGTCAATCAATCCCAGTTCCTACTGCTGTTATCCATTTCAGTGTGACTATGGCATGTCTTGTCATGTTCTGATGTTATTTCTGAAGTACTGGATTTTATAACTGACTGTCATACAAACGATTATTTAGGGTTTTGTTCAGTGTTGCTTGGCTTTGGAATCCTCTCCACTCTCTTTCAAAGGTGTGTTACTGCCATCTTCTGGTTTGTGAGTTTCAGTAATAATATATAGGGGTGAGCAAAGTATTTATGTAATGTCTACACTAGATGGCACTACGTTCACTATCGATAGATTATCATTCAAGCCAATATGGTCTATGATTCAATCACTATAGATAGTCTACAACTTCTTTCTAGTTATGTTCTGAGTGTCCACCCTTTTCTAGAAGTGTGCGCATGGGTTTAAAACCATATGAATGGTGTAAGCATTGGCAGTTTCCATCCACCATTGTAAAATCCATGCAAGAAAGTGTTTAAGTGCACACTTTAGGAGAATGGTGGATAATTGATATGCAGCTACTAATGGTCTCCTGAAAAGAGTGTTTTGTGAATTTAAATATCTGATTTAAAAAAAAATCGGAATGGGATTAAAGTTGGTCAATTATCAAATGTAATTTATTCTTCTTCTTCTTCTTCTTCTTCTTCTTTCTTTTTGTTTTCCCTCGACATAACCTGAAGATTATCAATTATACAGATTAATGGGCTAATAAATCTGTGCCATAAAAATGCCTTATAAGCAGAAAACCTCCAAGGGGATATTCGATACTGTTCAGAACTTTACAGCAGACGTCTAATGACCATAACTGACAAGATTATTCATTATGTGGAAGAAAGAGGACTGTGCACTTAATACATCACACCTTATGCAATATCTTAAACGTCATGCACTACTGAATAACAAAGACATTGAAGAACATCAAATAATAGGTAAGCAATAAAAACATGAAAGCCAATGCACCCCAGTTAAAACACTGCACTATACCCCAACCCAAACACTGCATCAGCAAGGCAGAATGAAAAATACTTACACTGGTTCAGAGAGGAGTCAGTGCACCACATCACCAAGTAGAGCGCTGCTTTTATTGGCAAGGAACTGATACATCCATCTCTGACATCAGGAGAGCAAAGGTCAACAACAACCCATGGAGCTAGACCAAGGGCTCTATTCAATCTGTATCGCTGAAGCGTTACAAATTGCGTGCTTGAAATGTAAAGGTAATTTCTGATTGAGCCGACATATGCAGCGTTTACCGTGAATGCAGTCTCCGCTAACGCGGGAACATTGCCTTTAAATTTGAATCACGCTGTAACGCTGAACTTCTGCAATACTGATTGAATAGATCCCCAAATTATATATAATCTGTTCCAAATTACACCCTATTTAAAAGTAGTGCACTAAATGGAGAATAGGGTGTAATTTGAGACAAAGGCTGCCATACAGGTACTGCATTACCAGCAATGTTAATTATGAGATCAGCTATAATTGTCTTTTTAGAATAATTTGAGAGTTTGTGTCAATGGGAGAGAGAGAGCGAGAGAGAGCGCATTATTACAGTGGAATAATTACCCAGCCACTCTCAGGGAGAGGTTGCCCTGGTTGCACCATGTGGCTAATGAGCATTTGTTATGATTCCAGAGAATCAGCCGAACACTTAAAAATAAAGATTTTATTTGCGTCAGTTAATCCGACCCTGAAAAAACATATTTTTTAATGTACTGTATTATACCTAATGGTGAAACTAACAAAAAACCTATTCTCATATAGTAGATTTATCTGTGGTTTAATGAGTTTGTGTGTTTTGTTGTTCAAACTCATTGCTCAAAGGCTTGTAAGTTCATACAGTACGTTCTGTGTGTAATATAGTGTTATAATGGTTCCTTTCCCAAGTGGTATGTAGCTGATAAATCACAATTTATTTTGGCTCAACTCATTTAATGTAGCCCAACACACATTTTACATTTTTAGTCATTTAGCAGACACTCTTATCCAGAGCGACTTACAGTTAGTGAATGCATACATGTTTTTGATTTTTATATACTGGCCCCCCGTGGGAAACGAACCCACATCGCTGCCGGCCAAACCCTCCCCTACCTTGGACGACGCTGGACCAATTGTGCGCCGCTCATGGGTCTCCCGGTCGCGGCCGGCTGCGACAGAGCCTGGACTCGAACCAGGATCTCTAGTGGCACAGCTAGCACTGCGATGCAGTGCCTTAGACCACTGCGCCACTCGGGAGACAACATAAATGTTGTTAGTGGATCTACAGGGTTAGGGCTGTTGTACGTTCACTTAGGGAAAATCTGAATCAACTCATGTCTTGTGACTGGTGACAATAATGCTACAGTACAGTGATGGATTAAAATGGTGGGTTTTGTGCACAGAACTGTAAAAAGGGACCAAAACAGGACCGGCCCAACCTGCCAAGAGCCAGTGCATCAGAGGCATTGACAACTGAAAGGTCAGCTCTGCATAGGTTCTCATAAAACTCATTCATATTTCATCACATACATTAACCTTCATTCTCAGTACATTATTTATGAGTGCATTTTGGATGAAGTGCGGAGTGGCGGGGCATGAAAAAGACGAATCTCTTTTTGACACAATTTCCCAACCCACCACTGCATTTTAGCTACAGCACAGTGCAGCGCTGCACAGGCAGTCTGACAAACTGCTCATTCTTCATCTACAAGAACAGATTATTCTATTATCCATAAGTCATTCCATGAAGCAATTTCATAAAATGATCATGTTAATTTACTTTGAATGGCATTCTGATCAAATCAGTTGACAATTCAGAAAAAGAGACCTGATTCAACTGTGAGGTGAAAAGGTCAGAAAGTGGAAGATACTGCAGAAATTTAATTAATAGAGCTGACATGATTAATACTTATTCTACATGACAGATAATCATATGTGTTCTGCACAATTCATTTCTATCTGAATTCTTTGTGACGCTGGACCCTCTTGCGGGCCCCTGATGTGTATTGCATGGACATAACACACAGAAGTGGATGTATGTGGGTTCTAAGACGGAGTGGAGGACCAACATGAAAATTTACTCCTAATAGCCCCTGGACTTTTGAATAATCGATTCAACAAGTGGATAAGTGCATCAAAGGCATCATATATAACTCACTGCAAGTGTACACTAGATTAGGGTTGCAAAGCTACTGCTAATTTACCAAAGTTATCGCAATCTTCAATAATTTTGAATAATCGGAACTTTAATAACTTAAGAAAAATGTATTCACTTTTATATCTGTGTCCATATTGTACATGAGTTTTATAGGATATAGACCATATGGTTCAAGAGAAAATGGCCAAATCTATGAAAAAAAGTATGTAATCAACAATGCCATTATTTTCAATTACAGTTGAAGTCGGAAGTTTACATACACCTTAGCCAAATACATTTAAACTCAGTTTTTCACAATTCCTGACATTTAATCCTAGTAAACATTCCCTGTCTTAGGTCAGTTAGGATCACCACTTTATTTTCAGAATGTGAAATGTCAGAATAATAGTAGAGAGAATGATTTATTTCAGCTTTTATTTCTTTCATCACATTACCAGTGGGTCAGAAGTTTACATACACTCAATTAGTATTTGGTAGCATTGCCTTTAAATTGTTTAACTTGGGTCAAACGTTTCGGGTAGCCTTCCACAAGCTTCCCACAATAAGTTGGGTGAATATTGGCCCATTCCTCCTGACAGAGCTGGTGTAACTGAGTCAGGTTTGTAGGCCTCCTTGCTCGCACACGCTTCAGTTCTGCCCACACATTTTCTATAGGATTGAGGTCAGGGATTTGTGATGGCCACTCCAATACCTTGACTTTGTTGTCCTTGAGCCATTTTGCCACAACTTTGGAAGTATGCTTGGGGTTATTGTCCATTTGGAAGACCCATTTGCGACGAAGCTTTAACTTCCTGACTGATGTCTTGAGATGTTGCTTCAATATATCCATATAGTTTTCCTTCCTCATGATGCCATCTATTTTGTGAAGTGCACCAGTCCCTCCTGCAGCAAAGCACCCCCACAGCATGATGCTGCCACCCCCGTGCTTCACGGTTGAAATGGTTTTCTTCGGCTTGCAAGCGTCCCCCCTTTTTCCTCCAAACATAACGATGGTCATTATGGCCAAACAGTTATGTCTTTGTTTCATCAGACCTGAGGACATTTCTCCAAAAAGTACAATCTTTGTCCCCATGTGCAGTTGCAAACCTTAGTCTGGCTTTTTTATGGCGGTTTTGGAGCAGTGGCTTCTTCCTTGCTGAGCGGCCTTTCAGGTTATGTCGATATAGGACTCGTTTTACTGTGGATATAGATACTGTTGTACCTGTTTCTTCCAGCATCTTCACAAGGTCCTTTGCTGTTGTTCTGGGATTGATTTGCACTTTTCGCACCAAAGTACGTTCACCTCTAGGAGACAGAATGCGTCTCCTTCCTGAGCGGTATGACATCTGCGTGGTCCCATGGTGTTTATACTTGCGTACTATTGTTTGTACAGATGAACGTGGTACATTCAGGCATTTGGATATTGCTCCCAAGGATGAACCAGACTTGTGGAGGCCTACCATTTTTTTTCTGAGGTCTTGGCTGATTTCTTTTGATTTTCCCATGATGTCAAGCAAAGAGGCACTGAGTTTGAAGGTAGGCCTTGAAATACATCCACAGGTACACCTCCAATTGACTCAAATGATGTCAATTAGCCTATCAGAAGCAGAATTTTCTGGAATGTTCCAAGCTGTTTAAAAGGCACAGTCAACTTAGTGTATGTAAACTTCTGACCCACTGGAATTGTGATACAGTGAATTATAAGTGAAATAATCTGTAATTAAACAATTGTTGGAGAAATTACTTGCCAAAACTATAGTTTGTTAACTAGAAATTTGTGGAGTGGTTGAAAAACAGGAGAGGAATAGCTCTCAAGCACTGTATTGTGTCTGAAGAGGACAGATGATCAAATGTGGACATTTTCTGCTGAAAACAGCTGTTTGTCAATGAGGTATGAGTCTGCAACGCGTCACCAACCGCTAATAGAATTGCTTCTGACCTTTCCAGAGTAAGCCATCATAACAAAAGCTCTCTAATGTTACAATCCTAAGGCAATGATTAGTCATTGTTATAAATAGATAACCCCGGGAAAGAGGTAGGAGCCAAAAGCACTGGAGGAGAAGCTGGCCACCTGAAAACATAGTTGGAGCACTGCTGTTAAAACAAATATACGGAATATAGGGCTATATTTCTGGCTCTTCTCTTTACACAGGATTTAAATACATTTACATTACATACATATACAGTAGTTTCTACTACAAATGTGTGGAGCTTGTATGTGGAAACCCATTTACAGTAGCCAGCTAGGAACTGGGATGTCCCATATTGTTTTTATACTACAGTAATCAGGCATATAATCAGGAATGTGATTGGAATAAAAAAGCCAATCAAGGATAGATAGGCTATCAGTCAACTTTGATTGTTAGATACAGGTGCGAAATAGCAGTCCTGATTTTCTAAGGTGAAACGATCAGGAATTCCAGATCAGTCAGGAACACCAGTAAGTAAAAGCCCATCTCTCAGTAATTCTTAAGGCAGACGAAAGTTGTGTACTTAGTCCTTACTAGGTCCTGCCTGTGCCTTGTAATAGCATGTGTAGCAGTGCTGGATATTGGTTAACACTGGCCCTAATCCATCACTCATTATTGGACTTAAACAGTGGCGCTTGTAAAACACAAAGACCTTTCCAACCCATCGGCATGAATAATGCAGATAGAGACAACAGGGTCACTCCATTTGTAGTTTCTCACAAGAGGACGACATTTAGTGATAAAGGTACAAAAGACCTGCAGTTTTAATTAAAACCTTGACAAAGTAGGGCAAGCTTAATATGGACCTTTTGAAGTGCTACAGCTCCTCTGGCTTACAGTAGCTCCACAATGACACATCTGTGTTCAATGTGTGTGATTAAATAAGATTCTGATTTGCATTCATTATACACATTTGTAACATGTGCACCTGTTCATGTGAAAAGATGTGCATTGTGCAACAACATGTCCCTTAAAGAGATTTTCCAGTACTTTTGAGAGTAGCACTCACGAGTCAAAAGTGGTCCCTGAAAATTGTGTACTACGTCACGTGCAGATATGGGCACCATGACATCATTGCTCTCTCTGCTGTGTGCACTCAGCCGTTGGGCCCGCCCTGCAACCTTATTGGAAAACGCTAGGCAGGACTTTTGCTAGCTGTCACTCAAATGCGAGGGGCTGAAGCTCAATGGATAGAATTCGAAATTGCAAGGGGGCTGGCCCACGTGGGGGGAAATGTAGGGTAAATGACACGGCTTCAAGAAAACAGTCACTGTCAACCTAGGGATTGCGTGGCTAATTGATGTAAGACAGTAATTCTGCTAATAGATTCTGCATGTATGAAATACACAGACACATCCAGCCCAAAACGGGAGGTTTAAAAAATACTTTTAGTAGCCAAAGTACCGGAGCATGTCTTTAAAATGGTTGTGCAGCCCATTACAACCATTTGGATAAAAAACAATAAATGAACTCATGGTATTTGTAGATACACATATGTTTATGATTATGAAAAGTAAATGAGACACGATTTAAAATACTGATTGCTAGTTTGTGAAGAGAGAAATGTGTTGCTGATTAATTCAACCGCAAGATTCACATCAGATATTGATCTGATCAGGATTGTGATCCTGTAAAATGCCTCATTAGCTTCTGTCTTAGTCCCATACTGTCTCCAAGTACACATACTGTAAAACATTAAATCTTATGGACATTAACCATAGCTAATAACCCAATCTCATGGAAGTATTAATATATGAAATGTGATAAAATGTTTACAAAGCTTGAAAAATAAGAAATGGTAACTGAATAATTCAAACCCAGTGGTGAACAAATTCAGTTTTCACCCAGGAAAAAGACTGAACAGAGAAGGGAACATACAGGGTCTTTGAGTCTTTACAAATAGTAGTTCATCTTTATTAATATATTTTCATAAAACAAATTTGAGACTGTATCAAAAAATCTGTAAAAACATTAGATTTTTTCAACCATTGTTCCTTATGGTGATATCAGATATGAAACGTACATTATTCACTTGTCTTCATCCCCCATCGTATTCTTTACAGGATGCAATATTTTCAGAGACGGAAAAGTTTATAAAAAAAAATTCCCCCGTCCCCCACAAACTATTAAATTTGTTTTTATTTTATGAAAGCGTGATCATAAATCTAGACAAACAAAATATTAAATGATTTCCACCCGCCCTCCCACAGCATCTCTACTGATAAAACACTAACATTTTTGAGATCTTTAGTTTCACAGGCACACCATTATGTACATATACTTGTTCCCATGCCTCATCTCAACTGATAATGACAAAGGCAGGCAAAACACTAACGATACAGTACAGCAGCATAGAGGCAGAGAGCAGTGATATTACAGTACGTTCCCCCTCAATTTTCTTATTTCATTTACTTAACCTTTATTTATTAAGGTTAGTCTCTCATTGTAACGAAATCTCTTTTGCAAGAGACCGTAGGGGTATACTACAAAGCAGAATCAATGAGTTAGCCAGCTAACTTGCCAACATATTCTGAAATAACTCATTTTTTTGAAAGATAACATTGAAATGAGCATGGTCTAAATGATTCAACAACCAAAAACACATTTCTAAGTTCAGCTTTCTTAAATGAACCAGAAAATCTAGATTATATAAAAAATAAAAATAAAAGTTAGCTGGCCAACACATTGATGCTGCTTTGTAGTATACCCCTGTGGTCCAAGGGAGACGTAGTCCCCAAAAACTTGTGTCAACAACACCAACAAACAGTTGATCAATCTAGTAGCCTAATTCTTTACATCCGTCAGTTCTCTCTGTTGTCTAGTCACAGCATCTCATTGACCGGGCATTATGGGTGCAAACCAGCCATGCTTTGCTTTGTCACTACCTTGGCAACCCCGGAATAGTATGGTGATCCCTCAGTTTCAGGGGCGAGATCAGTGGCAAATTAATACACTGAATATAATGTCGTTATTACTCCTGTTTTGTAATCCCATTACATTAAAAAGAATTGTGGTCATTCACTATCAGTCTATGATTTACTTGTTGATCAAGTACCTGTATAGCAGAGGATATTTGAGTCACATGATGTGTTAAATATATATATTTTTTTATCATGTCCTTTTTAGGCTACCAGTTACAATGTTTAGTTCTGCAAGACACAAAGGGCTAGTTTTACTAGGCGTCTTGCACCTGAAGTTTTACACCTGTTATTTTCAAGAGGGGATAAAACCTACAACGAAAAAACAAATGGTAACATAAGCTAAGTTTGCATCCAATTGGAAACAGATTTTCATGCAAATATAAAACAATTTGCATAAAGAAATTATGAGCATTTTCACAACAGTGGTGTTTTTCCACCAAATGGACTTGAGGATAAAAGTCAGTGCGTGATGTAGTGCACACAAAATGTACTTTTTCGCTTACGTTTTCATGTACCGAATAAAAAATCTAAAGTTCAATGTGTTTCCATCTTATTTTCAACTCTACCAATATTTCTGTCACAAAAACTGTTAAATAGCTAATGTGCCTTGGTACAGTATGTGTACAGATACAATGCGGGTAGGCTAGTCTACATGATGAGATTATTATGGATAAGAGCGAGAATGTTTGTCAAACGGCAGCCAAGCATCGATCATCATGTCACCAGAATAAGACCCTCGATATTTATTGGAAAAGCGCTTCAAGATCACCATGCACTTTCACCACCCTGTGAAGTTCATCATAAATGATTTAATCTATAGCCTAATGGCCTGCATGGTTTCCCGAGTCAGTGGGAGGATCACACACAGACCATATCATTGTGACTCCAAGTTTACTTCGATATGATGGTTATTATATTAATATTTGTGCATAAAGGCGTTTCCATCTCCATTTGTCGCATAATTAATTTTACAGACACAAAAAGATCCCACCATGTCGAACGAACAAATTATCTGTCCGCATTTATAAAATTGTACCGAAACTACCTGTTTCCACCCCAGCTGTTGTGATTTTTTTATTTTATTTATACGGTATGACTTTACGACTTTACTCAGAGAAAAAAATTAAATGTGGATGGAAACGTGGCTAGAGATTAAGAGAATAATACAAATGTAAAGGTTATGATGTAAATAAAAGATGGTTTCATGCTTTTAGTTTGCCTTTTTGTCTTAGACTCCCTTCTAAAAATAACAGCTGCAAAATCTTAGTAGATCTAGCCCAAAGAAAGATAAAAGCAATATACTGTAATTGGTATAAAGATTCACTTTGTGAATGACAGCCTCCTAGTCTGTTGTCATGGTGACTTCTGATCCAAGGCCTCTGCAGCCTCCAGTCTCTCCCGCATTTTCATTATTTTCTACACAATAGAAACAGTACATCTTCGAAGATAAAATTATTCATCTTGGCAAGAACAGATTAAAAAAAAAAAAAGATTATTAAGCAATAGTCGAAAGCATAACTATGATGGACAACAAAAGAAAGAGTGCTGGAGTTTCAAACCGTTTCTGTACAGTTTTCCTGTGCCAGTAGTAGACTTATACAGTACGTTTCCATAGTAGTCACTTATACAGGAGTGGTCGCCTACTCCGTCCATGTCGAAGTCATCTCATTGTCTCATTGTACAGTATGTGTGTAAAATTCCTCCGTAAATTGTTTTCATACAAACAACCGCTCTCATCCATCCCAAAGCCAAGGCTCCTGTGAGCGTTAGGGAGGCACGTAGGGAGGTGGCGACCTGTATGATGTCATGTTCTTGGGGCGTGACCCTTTCCCCTCAATGGGAACAGTGAAGGGTGGAGGGGGCTGATAGGGGGGTGCGTTGGGGTCCTCATCCTGGTAGATGGAGTACTCCTCCAGGAGATCCTGGTTGAGCAGGGTGCTGTGAGGGCCAGCCATGTTGGGGTACTCCGGAGGGGGCAGGGGCGGCTTCTCCTCCTGCAGGATTAGGGGAATACTGGAGGACGGGGGGGACTTGGAGTCGTCTAACTCATCTGCAAAGATTATGGGCACACCTTTCTTGATGAAGGTGGCCTGCTCCTCAATGGTCATCTTGCCCTTGCGCTTCTTGCGGTAGCAGACCATTGAGATGACGCCGGCGATCAGCAGTAGTGCCGCCACCACCACAGCCGGGATGACCGTGTGCAGGTAGACATCGTCACTGGTGCTACGACCCGTGCCAGGGGAAGGAGTGGCTGGAGGGGGAACAAGGATGATCTTTTCTCCTGGGGGCACAAACGTGTAGGTATGGCACTTGTTGGTGCCGCGAACTGAGATGTTGATGGGTTTGAAGTCTGGCTCCATGGCATTGGAGAACGCCAGAGTGGGCCTGCCCTGGGGGTCGGAGATCTTTCTGCTGAGGACGGTGATCTGGTCCTTGGGACAGGGGCTCTGCTGGAGGCTGTTGTTGGTCCACTCCACCACAATGGAGCCCTTGGTGATACTCCGCAGGGTCACTGTGCTGGTGTTCCGGTCGCCCAGTGCATACGCCAACTTCTTAGTCAGGAGGATCTTCTTGTGGACGTCGTTGGTCAGTGTCTTGGGTTCACCGTGGAAACGGGCAGCAAAAACAACAGAGGGTTTGTCATTGACTGACAAATGGTTGACATGGACCTCAAAGGCGTCTATGGTGCTCATGCCTGCCTTGTCGGTGGCCAGCATGAAGTACTCGTGTTTGCCCATGTGTTCTTTCTCTGGGAGACCGTACAGGAGCTGGATGGTGCTGTTGAACTGGATCCAGGAGGTCTCGCTCACC
The DNA here is from genome assembly GCF_020615455.1 of Coregonus clupeaformis. Taxonomy (NCBI): domain Eukaryota; kingdom Metazoa; phylum Chordata; class Actinopteri; order Salmoniformes; family Salmonidae; genus Coregonus; species Coregonus clupeaformis. Next base: position 46,272,977 of record NC_059215.1, on the reverse strand, counting down.
ACCTCGTTGTGGTTCTTCCTCAGAGTCAGACGCAGCTTGTCCGTGGTGCCATCCTCTTTGTCGAAGAAGGTATCTGGAGGAACCTTCACCTCAAAGTAGGTCCCGACCCAGGCGTTCACCTCGTCGATGGGGTTGCGTAGCTGGGGCTTCTCGTTGTTGTAGTCAGGAACCGGAGACAGATGGCTGGTGCGTCTGGGTGGCTTAGTCGTGGTCTTAGGTTCCCTAGGCACTGGAGTGGAGGTCTTGGGCTTCTTGGTTTTCTTGGTGGTGGAGGTCTTGGGCCTTCTAGTGGTGCTTGGTGGGGTGGGCAGAGCAGTAGCCTCTGGAATAGCAGGCCGGGTAATAGTAGGCTGTATGGGGATGGTACTGGTGGTGCCCAGGATCCTAGTGGGCTGAGGAACCCCTATAGTAGGAGTGTGGGCAATCTGATCTCTTAGCCTGATCGTGGGCTTCACCGGCAAGGGCAAGGGGCCACGGACAGGGGGGACAGAGCTGTCAGTGGCTAGGGAGATGAAAGGGGATGTGGGGGTGGGAACGATGCGAGTAGGGGGCTCGGGGTGAGTGGTTGGGGGGAGCAGGGAGGGCACAGGGGTGGGGGTGTTTCCCAGCTGCCTCCTGACCCGTTTCACCAAGTGGGGCTTCTTGTTGACGATGTGCCAGCCCACCACTGGGTAGCCTAATTTGGACGACATGGACCCGTCCTTGGCAGGCGATTGGACGCTGTTGATATTCGGAATGTTGGACTGGTCGAGGGCGCAGCCAAGCTTCCATGACAACAAGGCCCCATTCTCCACCACCTTCTTGGCATTTCCGGGCCCGGCCATGAAGGCGGACATGTCAAACAGGCGGTTGTTGACGACGGGGACCACCCTCATGTGCTCCAGAGGGACACCGGAAAACTTCTTCATGCTGGCCAGCAGGCCCACCCTCTGCTGGGCGTCCATCTTGGTGAGGTCGGCATCCAGGATTATGGTGAGGACAGTGACGGGCTCCTCGTTGCCGCAGGTGAAGGGCTGGAGGTTGTTGCTCTCAGCCTGGAGGGCCAACAGGGCCGGTTCAGTGTCGGCTCGCTCTTCTGGGTGCACCTCAATAGAGAAGGCCTCCAGGCCATGGCCACTGTTTATCTCTGAGCGGGAGATATGGTGGACACCTTTGTCCTGCTCCAGGGCCAGGCCTTGTAGGATGCAGCTCCCGGTGTCCCAGTGCAGCCAGGAGGGCAAGCTGTCCTTTCCCACCTCAGTTAACTGCAATAGGAGAGAAGAAAGGTTTAGAGATAGGGGAAAGTTATGGCGCATAGATCAAATTCTGAAAAGAGACGGTGTTTCAAACAAGAGGCAGATTCTGCCAATAAAAACCTACCCAACTATACAGTAATCTTAAGGGTATTATTATGAAAGGGTTTATAATATGGAAAACCCAGTCTCACGTTTTCCATTCACTCATTTAATCTGTGTATTGCTGTCTCTACTGACCCTTGTTGAAGTGAGCAGGAAGCTCGGCTCACAGTTAGCACCTATTCACAAAATGACAGCCGCCCAAGTCGTCACCCATTCATTTTGAGACATTACGATGTGACACGATATCATTCCCAATAATACAAGGAACCAATATTAATCTAATCCCATTCATAAACTCCTTGTTTGAACAAATTCCACCACAGTCAACCTCAATCAGCAGTGATAGAGTGAGAAAAAACCCCACAGAGACATAATATTATGTATAGCATTGCAAATATGAATATCTTTGGCTAGTTATTGAGAAGCCTACGGCTGAAACAAATTGCTACAACAGAATGATCTGGCCAAGAGTATGTTTATTGTCAAACAGAAATATTTGCAGTAAGGTTCAAAAATAGCCATAGGAGCTGGGGGAAGTAGAAGGGGGTATAGGAAATAGAAGATAATCAAGTGGTTGTGGCTAAGTAAAGTTAAGCTTATTTAGTACAATGCTTCCCAAAAAGTACTTGTTCTCTCCATTTTCTGTTCTGCTGTAATAGCTGTTCCCAATTCCAAAGAGATTTTGAGAGCTGGCTCTTATGTGCAAGGTAAACTCCTCATACATATTTCAGCATAAACAGGAAGATTGGAATAAGTACAGTATTGTGATCAAGCAGTTGGGCACAAACGATTACGGAAATGAGGTAGAGGGCCAGTAAATTCTCAGCGCATTTTTGCATTCCAGTTCAACATTTACCTGCCCTGTCGTGGTCTACCATTGAAAAACACGGAAAAGTCGTGCCATTTGTATTTGAGATATAGGACGGTCATTCAAGCACCACCACGCTCCCGCGAGTCACAACTTCTCGAGCAGTACAGAAGTTGAAACACGTTCACACAGCACATTCGAGCTGTCCTGAACAATAATAAGTGCCCATCAATCTACTCACTGAGCTTATTTATTTTAGGGAAAGTGCTTTACAATAGTAAACCTTCAATAGTTAATATACTAGCAATATGCTGCCTACTGTTGATAGTCTGCAAAAAGAAAGCTACAAAAAAAAGACACTTTAGCATTTGTCTTGGCTAGCCTACTGTAGCCAGGTCGATCTCTTTTGGAATGCAATTATTTTTCAATCCGTATCATAACAAAATATAGCCTGTTAATCCTTAAGAGTCGGTTAACGCACCCGTGCATAATACAAAAATCTGTGTAAGCTAAAGATATGTTTATTTTTATGTATGAATGTATGTGTGTGTGTGTGTATATATATATATATATATATATATATATATATATATATATATATATATATATATGTATGATGTCCTGAATTCATCTGTAGACAAAGCTTTTTTTATATATGATTTATTGGAATGTGTGTGTTAAGTAACACACTGATGAGATCGTGCCATTGAATAGATCTATCCAATATAACTTTACAGACAGATTATTTCACTTATAATTCACTGTATCACAATTCCAGTGGGTCAGAAGTTTATATACACTAAGTTGACTGTGCCTTTAAACAGCTTGGAAAATTCCAGAAAATGATGTCATGGCTTTAGAAGCTTCTGATAGGCTAATTAACATCATTTGAGTCAATTGGAGGTGTACCTGTGGATGTATTTCAAGGCCTACCTTCAAACTCAGTGCCTCTTTGCTTGACATCATGGGAAAATCAAAAGAAATCAGCCAAGACCTCAGAAAGAAAATGGTAGACCTCCACAAGTCTGGTTCATCCTTGGGAGCAATTTCCAAACGCCTGAATGTACCACGTTCATCTGTACAAACAATAGTACGCAAGTATAAATACCATGGGACCACGCAGCCGTCCTACCGCTCAGGAAGGAGACGCGTTCTGTCTCCTAGAGAGGAATGAAAAGTGCAAATCAATCCCAGAACAACAGCAAAGGACCTTGTGAAGATGCTGGAGGAAACAGGTACAAAATTATCTATATCCACAGTTAAACGAGTCCTATATCGACATAACCTGAAAGGCCACTCAGCAAGGTGGAAGCCACTGCTCCAAAACCGCCATAAAAAGCCAGACTACGGTTTGCAACTGCACATGGGGACAAAGATCATACTTTTTGGAGAAATGTCCTCTGGTCTGATGAAACAAAAATAGAACTGTTTGGTCATAATGACCATCGTTATTTTTGGAGGAAAAAGGGGGTTGCTTGCAAGCCGAAGAACACCATCCCAACCATGAAGCACAGGGTTGGCAGCATCATGCTGTGGGGGTGCTTTGCTGCAGAAGGGACTGGTGTACTTCACAAAATAGATGGCATCATGAGGAAGGAAAATTATGTGGATATATTGAAGCAACATCTCAAGACATCAGTCAGGAAGTTAAAGCTTGGTCGCAAATGGGTCTTCCAAATGGACAATGACCCCAAGCATACTTCCAAAGTTATGGCAAAATGGCTTAAGGACAACAAAGTCAAGGTATTGGAGTGGCCATTACAAAGCCCTGACCTCAATCCTATAGAACATTTGTGGGCAGAACTGAAAAAGCGTGTGCGAGCAAGAAGGCCTACAAACCTGACTCATTTACACCAGCTCTGTCAGGAGGAATGGGCCAAAATTCACCCAACTTATTGTGGGAAGCTTGTGGAAGGCTACCCGAAACGTTTGACCCAAGTTAAACAATTTAAAGGCAATGCTACCAAATACTAATTGAGTGTATGTAAACTTCTGACCAACTAGGAATGTGATGAAATAAATAAAAGCTGAAATAAATCATTCTCTCTACAATTATTCTGACATTTCACATTCTTAAAATAAAGTGGTGATCCTAACTGAACTAAGACAGGGAATTTTTACTAGGATTAAATGTCAGGAATTGTGAAAAACTGAGTTTAAATGTATTTGGCTAAGGTGTATGTAAACCTCCGACTTCAACTGTGTGTGTGTGTGTGTATATATATATATACAGTGGGGAGAACAAGTATTTGATACACTGCCGATTTTGCAGGTTTTCCTACTTACAAAGCATGTAGAGGTCTGTAATTTTTATCATAGGTACACTTCAACTGTGAGAGACGGAATCTAAAACAAAAATCCAGAAAATCACATTATATGATTTTTAAGTAATTAATTTGCATTTTATTGCATGACATAAGTATTTGATACATCAGAAAAGCAGAACTTAATATTTGGTACAGAAACCTTTGTTTGCAATTACAGAGATCATACGTTTCCTGTAGGTCTTGACCAGGTTTGCACACACTGCAGCAGGGATTTTGGCCCACTCCTCCATACAGACCTTATCCAGATCCTTCAGGTTTCGGGGCTGTCGCTGGGCAATACGGACTATCAGCTCCCTCCAAAGATTTTCTATTGGGTTCAGGTCTGGAGACTGGCTAGGCCACTCCAGGACCTTGAGATGCTTCTTACGGAGCCACTCGTTAGTTGCCCTGGCTGTGTGTTTCAGGTCGTTGTCATGCTGGAAGACCCAGCCACAACCCATCTTCAATGCTCTTACTGAGGGAAGGAGGTTGTTGGCCAAGATCTCGCGATACATGGCCCCATCCATCCTCCCCTCAATACGGTGCAGTCGTCCTGTCCCCTTTGCAGAAAAGCATCCCCAAAGAATGATGTTTCCACCTCCATGCTTCACGGTTGTGATGGTGTTCTTGGGGTTGTACTCATCCTTCTTCTTCCTCCAAACACGGCGAGTGGAGTTTAGACCAAAAAGCTCTATTTTTGTCTCATCAGACCACATGACCTTCTCCCATTCCTCCTCTGGATCATCCAGATGGTCATTGGCAAACTTCAGACGGGCCTGGACATGCACTGGCTTGAGCAGGGGGACCTTGCGTGCGCTGCAGGATTTTAATTCATGACGGCGTAGTGTGTTACTAATGGTTTTCTTTGAGACTGTGGTCCCAGCTCTCTTCAGGTCATTGACCAGGTCCTGCCGTGTAGTTCTGGGCAGATCCCTCACCTTCCTCATGATCATTGATGCCCCACGAGGTGAGATCTTGCATGGAGCCCCAGACCGAGGGTGATTGACCATCATCTTGAACTTCTTCTATTTTCTAATAATTGCGCCAACAGTTGTTGCCTTCTCACCAAGCTGCTTGCCTATTGTCCTGTAGCCCATCCCAGCCTTGTGCAGGTCTACAATTTTATCACTGATGTCCTTACACAGCTCTCTGGTCTTGGCCATTGTGGAGAGGTTGGAGTCTGTTTGATTGAGTGTGTGGACAGGTGTCTTTTATACAGGTAACGAGTTCAAACAGGTGCAGTTAATACAGGTAATGAGTGGAAAACAGGAGGGCTTCTTAAAGAAAAACTAACAGGTCTGTGAGAGCTGTAATTCTTACTGGTTGGTAGGTGATCAAATACTTATGTCATGCAATAAAATGCAAATTAATTACTTAAAAATCATATAATGTGATTTTCTGGATTTTTGTTTTAGATTCCGTCTCTCACAGTTGAAGTGTACCTATGATAAATATTACAGACCTCTACATGCTTTGTAAGTAGGAAAACCTGCAATATCGGCAGTGTATCAAATACTTGTTCTCCCCACTGTATATATATATATTTTTTTTTTTTTGTATATTGTTTTGTTCCATAAAACATATTTAACTGAAGAGACAAAATATGTGCACTATAAAATCCTAGAGCTGCAGTTACACAACCGGACTACAAAAACCCTAAACTCTGAGAGAAAGCCATTCTCAAATCCAGAACCCAGTCAAAACAAAACCATCAAAATCACAGCTCTGCACTCAGGTAATATTTTTCCTGACAAAAGTCTCTGACCTGAACAAACCATAGGACAACCTGTGACCGCTCTGGTTCTAAACTGAGAGACCAACTCCATTAACCAGGACCATGGTCACAAGCAACAAGCTCCATCTGATATGGAGCCAGCGATAAAAGACGTGGAGCAACCACCACCAGTGAACATTGACCACAACTTCAGCCAACTCACTAGGCACACCATCCATGTTTAGCTTTGAGCACTCACTGAAACGGACCCGTTAGCCATATCCTCCTCACTTTCCTCCACCTTAACTGGAGACACACTCAACAACCAGAAGCGACAAAACCGAGGGCCTCCCGAATGGCGCAGCGGTCTAAGGCACTGTATCGCAGTGCTAGAGGCATCACTACAGATCCGGGTTCGATCCCGGGCTGTATCACACAATTGGCCCAGCGTCGTCCGGGTTAGGCCGGGGGGACTTTACTTGGCTCATTGCTCTAGCGACTCCTTGTGGCAGGCCGGGTGCCTGCAGGCTGACCTTGGTTGTCCGTTGAAGTGTTTCCTCCGACATATTGGTGCAGCTGGCTTCCGGGTTGAGCAGGCGGGTGTTAAGTAGCATGGTTTGGCGGGTCATGTTTCGGAGGACGCATGACTCGACTTTCACCTCCCGAGCACGTTGGGGAGTTGCAGCAATGAGACAATAAATAAAATAAAATAATACTTTTTAAAAGAAGTGACAAATCCGGTGGATCTGGCTTTCCCGCCAAACTCACTTCTTCAAGCTCCTGATCCTCATCACAAGACACCGCCTTGTCACCCCGAAAACCCCAGACCCGGTCTTCCTGTGAATCCTCACTAATCTCGCAACATGACTGGGAAGAATCTCCTCCCTCCCATAGCTCACTGAGTGAAGTGTCAGCTAAATCAAAACCTGACACCCAAAAAACCTCTACTGTGGCAAAGAACATGTCAGCTAAAGGAATAAAAGACTCACTGACAAACTGACTTCAACAGATCACTTGGGGAAACCAATTCATTTCTCAGAACCTAGTGTATCAGTGTCACTCGACCAAACAAAGAACGTCTCTCCTAAATTGACACATGAATCAACCTCATCCTCAACCTGCAGAGGGTACACTACATCTCATCTCTGCCCAGGTCTCAGCTAGAGACACAAGTACCACCTTCCTCACTAGGGAGAACCATTTCCTGGAAACCACTTTCTAGTATGACAAACAAAGTTTCCTCCATGTTCCCACACAACTATTCTCCTCCCTATATGGTTTTCAAATCAGCACTCCTCTGAACATGAGTAACTTCACAAACTGGGGATACCTCAAAGCTCTCATTGAGAGCCTCCGCCCCCTGAGACACGTGACCTTTCGCTGTGGTTACACAAACCTGATCATGTGGGGAAACTAGCTCATCACTCTGCTCACTGGAGGAACCTGGTTTAGTGACAAGACTGTCTGACTGACTCTACCCTCTATTGATCCCTTTACTCATCTGCTAGAGATTTACCCGTCTCCTAGAGATTAATGTACTTTGGTGCAAAAAGTGCAAATCAATCCCAGAACAACAGTAAAGGACCCTGTGAAGATGCTGGAGGAAACAGGTACAAAAGTATCTATATCCACAGTAAAACGAGTCCTATGTTGACATAACCTGAAAGGCCGCTCAGCAAGGAAGAAGCCACTGCTACAAAACCCCTATAAAAAAAGCCAGACTATGGTTTGCAACTGCACATGGGGACAAAGATCGTATTTTTTGGAGAAATGTCCTCTGGTCTGATGAATCAAAAATAAAACTGTTTGGCCATAATGACCATCGTTATGTTAGGAGGAAAAAGGGGAAGGTTTGCAAGCCGAAGAACACCATCCCAACCGTGAAGCATGGGGGTGGCAGCATCATTCTGTGGGGGTGCTTTGCTGCAGGAGGGACTGGTGCACTTCACAAAACAGATGGCATCATGAGGAAGGAAATTATGTGGATATATTGAAGCCAAATCTCAATACATCAGTCAGGAAGTTAAAGCTTGGTCGCAAATGGGTCTTCCAAATGGACAATGACCCCAAGCATACTTCCAAAGTTGTGGCAAAATGGCTTAAGGACAGCAAAGTCAAGGTATTGGAATGGCCATCACAAAGCCCTGACCTCAATCCTATTGAAAATGTGGGGGCAGAACTGAAAAAGCGTGTGCGAGCAAGGAGGCCTACAAACCTGACTCAGTTACACCAGCTCTGTCAGGAGGAATGGGCCAAAATTCACCCAACTAATTGTGGGAAGCTTGTGGAAGGCTACCCGAAATGTTTGACCCAAGTTAAACAATTTAAAGGCAATGCTACCAAATTCTAATTGAGTGTATGTAAACTTCTGACCCACTGGGAATGTGATGAAATAAATAAAAGCTGAAATAAAATCACTCTTTACTATTATTCTGACATTTCACATTCTTAAAATAAAGTGGTGAACCTAACTGACCTAAAACCGGGAATTTTTACTAGGATTAAATGTCAGGAATTGTGATAAACAGAGTTTAAATGTATTTGGCTAAGGTGTATGTAAACTTCCGACTTCAACTGTATGCTGCTCTCCGGTTTTTAATGAAACAAACATATGTGTAATTCAATTTATTCTGCGACTGTTGTTACTGCCTTATTATATATCACGCTGGCATATGGACTGATGGGTTATAGAGCAAACAACACAATTATCACAACATATGTAGTAATATGGATTTTTACTGGCTTCGCTTCCTGTGATTTTACCTACGCACTGCTACTGGTCCAGCTGTCTCTCTTGACCTTGTTCGGCCAGTCCAAGCGGATTACTATTTGTTCAGATGGTGACGAAACATAAATATGTACAAAAAGGAAAAATACAAAAGGCATGCCCAAACTAAAGACTCAAACTAACGAAAGGACTCATGGCCATGAAACAAAACCCACAGCCTCACGGCTTGCAAGCTGGGACACTGACTGACAACCACCTTAAAAATGGCAGAACCTGTGCTTAAAAGGGATGCTTTGGGATTTTGGCAATGAGGCCTTTTATCTACTTCCCCAGCACCTCATACCATTTTCATGTCTCTGTGTCCAGTATGAAGGAAGTTAGCATTGGCTCGCGAAACCCTCTAACTAGCGTTAGTGTGTAGACTTCCAGTCATTGCGCTAACGCTAGTTAGCAATTACGCTAGCGTTAGTTAGCAACTTCCTTCAAACTGCACACAGACACATAAAAATGGTATCCACAAGTTCATCGGACTCTGGCGAAGTAGATAAAGGGCCTCATTGCCAAAATCCCGAAGTATCCCTTTAAATCAAACCTTGGCAACCCCTGGACCCGGCTGCTGCCACCTGGGGATGAAGTGTGGAAGTGTTACCTAGATAGCACACAGGTAGGCAACACAATAACACTACACTGCCTACTACATAACAATAGCACCTCTAGTAATTTAATAGGAACGTCTTAGTAATCCTATTTGGTAGTAACATCCTAGTCATGAGTGCTTACCTGAACATTACAACTGCCATTCGTCACCCTGGGCGGAATCCTCAACTGGAACCCGTGGCCCACCACCGCCGAAGAGTCTGGGATGCCTGCGGGGGCCACCTCTGTGACCACAGGCAGGGATTCTGGGATACCCGTGGGAGGTCCCTCTGTGACAGAGGCTGGAGCCTGCAAGTCGGAGAGGACCGAGGAGTGCATGGATGCTTCCAGGTCCACCAACACCATCTCCCCCAGGCCCTCCACTACCGGTCCCCCAGGTACAGTGCCCTGGACCAGAGCCACCAGGAGCCCCAGCACCAGGGGGATAGTTCTGCCTGGAGGAGGCCTGGTTCTCCCCACACCTCCACAGTCCCAGCCTCTCTGTTTACAGTGCATAGTGGTAGGCCTATGCGTTCCCAGCCTCCTCTCTTAAGACTACTTCAGGGCCACATGCACTGGAAGTCAAAGTGATGGAACAAAGGTGGTGGGTTGGTTTTTCTTGACGTTTAATGTCTTTGTTGATGATTAATTAGGTTTAATTTTGTGTTTCCTTTGTCGTCTTCCTCTGTTATCCATGAAGAGAATCTGTGGCAGGTAGTTAGTCAGCCATGTTAGTCAGCCACTGCAAAGAAAGAGAGAATCAACTAGTGTAAGAATCTGATAGCTTTTTAAATGAATAATCTCATCAAGCATATGCCTCCAAAAGACCTCTCCTGCTTGTGCGAGCGTGACCATTTTTCAACTGTATAATAACAAAGACAATTCTCAGCAGATATTCTGGGTTGGGTATTACAAAATATTGAGAGAGAAAGATAATTTTTGCAAACAATATTTCAATGCAATGGCCCATGAAGTGGGCGAATGTATCAATGACAACAAAACAAACGACTGGGGCAAAACTGAGGGCTAAAACATATTTTACATTTCCAGGATAGAGAAACGAGTTCATTTTTGCCAAGCAAATGGGAAAGAAATCCAGAAGACCAAGCATAACATAGTATTACGATAATGACTGAGAAAATCAAAACATTTCAAGTGCCATAATCATTTTCTTAGAGGGTATGTTGATCTCCCACTGATCTCCTCTTTGCATGTCATCGAGTTTTCAGAATAGCAGTTCTCGTGAAATGGCAGACAGAGTCAAAGGTCATTTGTCTTGGTTGTAAGTTTTAATTAGGTGCCCTGGGGGTGGGAATTAGAGCTTCCACTATGCCAACCTCAATCGCCTGGAATCCTAATGCTAAGCAAGCTAGGCTGTGACATCAGCTCATCAGGACTATAACAGACCATCTTTAGCAGGAAAATTAGCATAGAAAATAGCATTTACATGGCCTAATGGGGAGAAGTAGGCCTACTCTTTACAACTCTCTGACAGCTGTTATTGCCTGGTTGCCAATTAAAAGAGAAGGAGAAAGTTCAGCACCACAGCCATATATAGCTTTGATTCCCCTTTTGGTCTGTCTGACACTACAATATTCATTGTCCCTTCATAAAAAGGCAACTGATGAGGATTACGATACAATGCATCTAAGCATTTTCTCTCCCTTTTTAAAACACCTGTCAACATCACTCAGTTTCTGTAAAGAAACTCAAAAGAGAGATCCATGGTCTGTTCACTCTCCTCCGCCAGCCCGGCCAACGCTGCTCAGAGGCCAAACGCTGTCATCACATTGCTTTAGCGATCAGATGCGATCGATGGCAGAACCTCAACTTAGATGCAAAGGCAGTAAATCATCTAAAGTTAGGGCTACGTGTTTTCCCAAGGGAGCCTTCACTCATAGTGATTCAGTGAGTGTACAGTCAAAGATTAGAACCGATCATTTGAGCGTGGAATGAAAAGTTGAATGCTTTCGTGCTTTTATTCATTCAATACATGATACCTTTAATCTCAGTTGGGCACCATCTCTTACATCTACACTTTGATGGATGTATACATTTACAGAGGTAAATAGAGATGGATATCTTTATTTATTTTTACCCCTAATATCCAATTGTTAGTTACAGTCTTGTCCCATCGCTGAAACTCCGGTACGGACTCGGGAGAGGCGAAGGTCGAGAGCCATGCGTCCTCCGAAACACGACCCTGCCAAGCCGCACTGGTTCTTGTCACACTGCTTGCTTAACCTAGAAGCCAGCTGCACCAATGTGTCGGAGGAAACTCTGTACAGCTGGCAACTGAAGTCAGAGTGCATGTGCCCAGCCCACCACAAGGAGTCGTTAGAGCGCGATGGGACAAGGACATCCCGGCTGGCCAAACCCTCCCCTAACCTGGACGACGCTGGGCCAATTGTGCACCGCCACAAGGGTCTCCCGGTCGCTGGCTGCGACACAGCCTGGGATCGAACCCGGATCTGTAGTGACACCTCAAGCACTGCGATGCAGTGCCTTAGACCGCAGTGCCGCTAGGGAGGCCAGAGATGGATATCTTTACAGAGGTAGGTAGACCATTGCCAGCAGCAAGCACTAGTGTTTTTGCCATAGAAGGGGATTGTTATGACTAGATCACCAGCTGTGTAAGCTGGAAAGTTCAATTAAGCCCCATCCACAGGGTCCCTTCGATCAGCACTATCCTGCTTCTAATCTGCCGTGCTGGATGCAGACAACACCATCTTAAAAGCATGGCTTATTCAAAAATGTACCGCTGCAATGCCAGGCTACACATTTCCCATTTGTTGATGTAGCCTAATTTGAAGCAATTTGCAAGTTCTTAAAACTCTCTTAGTCTGAGTTATCCGTCATCTGCTTTTCAACTTCAGAAGATTGTTAACCATTTGTTATTTTGGCCCACTACCCACCCTTTCTGAAGCTGTAAACAGTGACAGCTGTAGCCTAACACTCTGAACTAGTTAGTCATCGTCATTTCACCTAAGACTAGACAGTCTGATCTGATGCCTTACTCCTTAACCATGTTGAGACATGCAGAAGTAGGCTATAGATCCCAATCAAACCACCAGAGACGATTCTATGGTCTGCACTCTCCCCGCATGAGGCTCTCTCCTCCCTTCCGCTAGGAGCCCCTGACTCAGAGGAGTCTGAATAGAAAACACAGTAGAGTCACGCTTTCTATAGGTTTCTAAAGCTGCCTCATTGAAAGAGACAAGGCCAAGCTGGCATACTGGCAGGGGAGGGCCTACATTAGAAGAGGCTGTTAAATTCCAACTAAATTAAAAAAAACAGGCCTAGGCCAACATAATGGACTGCTAGACTCGATCATCCAATTAACTTCCCTTTAGTTAAAATGTAAGAGCACAAACAAGTAACACGCCTGCCCTTTTTACATAAAACTGTGTTTATATTTAGTTTAGCTAATACACCTTGCAATGCTCTACAGGCAAAAAGCTCTTTGTGCCACAGTATAAATCAAAGTGAGCTCTCTAGTCACTATGGCCTAGATTCTATCATGTTCCCATTTCCTGAACATGATTCAATCATGTGTTCAATCCAAGGATTGATTTCAAAGCCCATTTCCTAAACAAACAAGAAAAGTATTTGATGTGTTGCTGTGCGTGTCATTCCTAGCTACAGTGCAATAGCAAGGAGGAATATGATGCAATCAAAACAAACACAAAATGAATTTCATAAGGAGTCAGACGTGTTAGACCAAATTGTAAAGACTTTAGTAGATTTTAACTCATGTGTCTGTGTTCTCTTAAAACAAGTGCATCTCTTTTCAGTTGTTGCCTATATCCAACAGCCATCCCCGAGAACATAGATCATTGACATAGGCCCTAGTTGGAAGCCTCAGTTAGCCAAGATTCCAAGACTAGGCCATCTGTTAAAAACAGCAGGTGCTTAAAATTCAACAAAACGCCAAGGAGCACCTTCACTATAGAGTAACACACATCCTCCAACTAATAGGCCTTGATGATATAGGCCTAAGAAAGAAGGTCCTCTGGAAGCTTTATAAAATTGATACTTCGAAGAATGCAAGTTTGGCAAAGTTGCAATCCGGCAAAGTTGCAATTTTGAAAAGGTTTGTCAGTCGCCTAAATCACAACCAAACTGTGAATATAGACAATCCCCACTCATACAATAACATAAAACAAAGGGTTAAAACTAAAAGCAAGTATACTTTTTTTAAATCATTTGAATAAGGCGTTGGGGCTGCGCATATAATTATGTTAGGTCTTCAATGTCTTGTGTAAGGTAAAGCAAATGTTATTACCATGCCAATGATTTCCTACCTACTGTATATTTGCAGTCAGAAGTATAGCTTTGTTCATCCCCATATAGACAGTGTCTGCTCCATACAGATCCTACCAAGGAGGAAGAGTTTACATGAAATTCTATGCGTCATTCCCCTTTACACTTATTTGCATGTTATTTGACCCGTACAGTGGGAAATAATTTAAAATGATTACAAATAATTGGGCCTCAACTGCACAGTGACATTAAGAGCAAATTTAATTGACGTATCCCACGTCCACCAAAGCAGCCACTGGACAACACATGATCTGAATATTAAACATTTCCACTAGACAAGCTTGCCTTGCAATCTCAGATGACTGGATGTTCTCAATTCCTCTCTGTTACCCAGTCAGACCCCAACCATTGAACAGCTAGCTAGTTGCAAGTAACTTAGCTAGCTAGTAGTAAGTAGGCTTATGAATGTTGACCTTGATATATGGGTATGTAGGCTACCTGAGTTTAAAGGTGTGAAAGGAACCTAATATTGCTGCGAAATCCAAGCAGCAGTTTCATGCGATTCAAATTGTAAGACAATATAGCCAATACAACAGAGTTAGAGTGAACTCAACTGATTTAGCTAGTTACTTGAGCTATTCATGGGTGTAAGCATTAATCCAAACGGTTGAAAATGTTCAACTAAAACGAGAGTTTCTATTGGACAAATTCAGATAAGTCCCTCCCCGTTTCGTTCCATTTGCTTCCGTTTATGAAACGTTTTGCAACAGAATCGGCGGAATGAATACACCCCAGGTCTGCAAGCCAACCGATTAGCTGTAGAGTGAGACAATGTAGCGAACTAGTCCTAAATTAAATATCTAGCTAGCTAAACTAGTCTAGGTGAAATAAATAAATGCCCCCTGTATGCGCGCTAAAAAAAGTAGCTACTTAAATAAGTTTATATTCATATAGCTAGCCATAACCGTATATTTACAGAACTGGCAAATAGCTAACAAAGCTACTAAATTAGGTAGTAATGTTAGTAGAATAAATTATTTAACATTGAATTCTCGAAATAGTCCATATACACCAAGATAATAATTATCTGTCATTACAAAGGAGGGCCCTACTTGCCCCGATTCGGGTGGACTGTTCGCAAGCTAGCTAACATACTACAGAACGCAGGCCATTGCTAACTAGCTAGCTTCCTTTTCAGACTTCAACGCGAAACACTTACAAAACGTCAATCGCAACGCAACCTTTTATCAGTGAAAATGCATTTTCGAACACTAATGGATTGTTTTGGTAGCAAATATGCAATAAACGATTTGGAAATAATTCCAAGCAGACACAACAGTCACAGCGCTCGAGCGAGAGATGCACCTGTTATACGCAGAAAACGGCTCGCGCTTTTAGCCAACTAGTCGTGTGATCGACCTAGGCTCAAGCTACACTAAAACCCTATCTTGCCCAAAGTATTTAGCTAACTAGGTTAGTTGTGAAATCCATATAGACAATCGATTCAATGCAAAATACGAACGTGTGGCCTCTTTTCTCCCGTTTCCATCCATTATTTGAAGATGTCGACGAGAAACGAAGTATGACCACTGTTGTTAACCTTCCGTTGAGAATATGCAGTCTCTAATCAAGGAGTGTGCTAGCGTTAGCTAAGTTAGTCTTTAGAATGGATGGTGATGAAAGAGACATTTTCTAGAAAAAACGTTACAAATTACACTAAATGAATGATACAACAGATTCCTTTTGTTTATTTGCTGAAATAGCTACCTATACTATTGAGAGATACAGAAGATGAAACCCCAAACTGACCTTGTTAATTTTGGTAAGACATTCTTCTTTTCTCCCTTTCACTTTCTCATCAGTGTGAAAAGAAAACCAACTCAAAAGCATACATATCCATCGTTTAAACGTATTGGGTGCCACAAGAAATAAAGACAAATTGGTTGGTCAAACCTGAAAAGTCACCGCTATCCAGCATAGTTGTCAAGGTATTTTAAAACATCATTGCCAGTGTGCAAGTCTCCTCCCCCGCTGCTGCTCTGCTCTCCCATCCTTTTCGGATCTTCAGGTTGTGGCCATCATTTTTCTGCCTCTAGATGACTCCTCCCCTTTTCAGATTCGCACCTTCATTTGTTTTTGACAGGGCCCAGGTAAAATGGGACATAAAGACATCTACACTGAACACAAATATAAACGCAAAATGTGAAGTGTTAGTCCATGTTTCATGAGCTGAAATAAAAGATCCCAGAAATGTTCCATACATACAAGACGTTTATTTCTCTCACATTTTGTGCACACATTTGTTTACATCCCTGTTAGTGAGCATTTTACCTTTGCCAAAATAATCCATCCACCTGACAGGTGTGGCATATCAAGAAGCTGATTAAACAGCATGATCATTACACAGGTGCACCTTGTGCTGGGGACAATAAAATGCCACTCTAAAATGTGCAGTTTTGTCACAACACAATGCCACAGATGTCTCATGTTTTGAGGGAGCGTGCAATTGGCATGCTTAGGACCTCCACATCCGGCTTCTTCACCTGCGGGATCGTCTGAGGCCAGCCACCCAGACAGCTGATGAAACTGTGGGTTTGCACAACTGAAGAATTTCTGCACAAACTGTCAGAAACCATCTCAGGGAAGCTCATCTGCGTGCTCGTCGTCCTTTACGAGGGTCTTGACCTGACTGCAGTTCAGCGTCATAACCGCCTTCAATGCTTACCTTCGATGGCCACTGGCACGCTGGAGAAATGTGCTCTTCACGGATGAATCCTGGTTTAAACTGTACTGGGCAAATGGCAGACAGCGTGTATGGCATCATGTGGGCGAGCGATTTGCTGATGTCAACGTTGTGAACAGAGTGCACAATGGTAGCGGTGGGGTTATGGTATGGGCAGGCTCAAGCTACGGACAACGAACACAATTGCATTTTATCAATGGCAAGATCCTGAGGCCCATTGTTGTGCCATTCATCCGCCGCCATCACCTCATGTTTCAGCATGATAATGCATGGCCCCATGTCGCAAGGATCTGCACACAATTCCTGGAAGCTGAAAATGTCCCAGTTCTTCCATGGCCTGCAAACTCACCAGACATTTCACCCATTGAGAATGTTTGGGATGCTCTGGATCAACGTGTACAATAGCATGTTCCAGTTCCCGCCAATATCCAGCAACTTCGCACAGCCATTGAAGAGGAGTGGGACAACATTCCACAGGCCACAATCAACAGCCTGATCAACTCTATGCAAAGGAGATGTGTCGCGTTGCATGAGGCAAATGGTGGTCACACCAGATACTGACTGGTTTTCTGATCCACCACGCCCCTACTTTTTTTTAAAGGTGTATGTGACCAACAGATGCATATCTGTATTCCCAGTCATGTGAAATCCATAGATTAGGGCATAATTCATTTATTTCAATTGACTGATTTCCTTATATGAACTGTAACTCAGTAACATCTTTGAAATTGTTGCATGTTGCGTTTATATTTACAGTCTGTGGATGTTTTGTAAGATCACTCAACGATGGCATTTTAACCATTGTCTTTATCATAATCTAACATAATAAAATGCTGTTTGTATTTGTATGTTATATTCAAATGTGATTGGGAATGATTGCACAAGGACTTTGTACCTGCACCTAATAAGAGGTGCACTTCTACTTAACATAACCTGAACAATCCTTGAGTGGAACCCTTTCCCTACTAAATAATTAAGGAACATGAGGCAAAAATGAAAGCTGCTGTTGGATCCCTGTAAGACAGCTTCAAAGTGTGCACTCTATTCACACTTTTCATTTGATAATGAAGATTGGAAAAAGAAAAGGTTTCACTTTCCAGGTGCCTTTTTTATTTTTTATAAATGAAGGCTTTTTACCTCACATAAAAAACTTGACCTAGCTGATGTAGTGCCAGAGGAAAATGAAATCTCGAATGTTATATTCAAAGTTGAACGGTATAGGTTACTTAAGGATATTAATATATATATTATGAATCCATAAACAAATGCACTCAAGAAGCCATCTATTTATGGTTGGTGATTCTTTGGTTGAAATGTACTGCTTGTCATCAAACAGCCTGTCAGTCATGATCATTCGTTCCTCTGAAAATAAAACTATAGACAGAGAAACAAGTTGACCGTTACGTCCAAAGGTTTATGTCTGTCTGGTTGTTGTTGGCAAAGAAGATTAGGAAATATTTACAAAGGGAGTGGTACAGATTTTTTGTTTGTGCAAAATAAATAGGCTACTTCTTTTAAGTTCAGTTCTGGCCAATGCCTTGTCATTTTATTTATTATGCAAACATTCCATTGTGGCTTCCCAATAGGTGTTTGCCTATAAACCTCACCACAAAACCTGCCACAAAACACAGTTGTTAATTGATCTGCAGGCTCCTCCTGGGGTGGTGGAAGAAAAAGTCAAAGATGTCCAGATGAAGTCATATTCACTATCATGACATTGATTAATCTGTATCTGCTCTGAGAGATGATAACAAGCATGTAATCATGTGCAAACCAATAGGCCTACAAACATGATCAATATGTACAATAACATAAAATGCAGTTATTGGCTGAGTGAACACCTCGTTGGGAGGTCAGAAGGTTCAAATATAATGTGGAGGTTTAAACTTATTAGCCAGGAATAATGCTATTGATTGTTCTGTCAAGTGGGACATCACTTGCTAGTAAGACACTCATTCATTGATCAGTGCAGCAATTCCTCGGGAGGAAGGTTCAGTTAGTCAGTTTTGTCAGATTGCAGCTGTTTTCATGCTGGTCGATCCTTGCCCTTAGTGTGCCTGTTTGGTTTTACTGTCAAATCAACATCCAGTAACACTTGTCATGTATTAATAGTACATACATTACCTTACTTATAAACAGGTTATGAATGACTTATTAATAAAAGTGTTGCCCATTATTCTCTATTTAGGGTTGCTCTAACTCAATTCTATATTTGCCCCCCACCCTATATCAATTATTTGTAAATCAGTGCTTCTGGTCCCAAGGCCAGCTCTGGATCCGGAAGCAAGTTCTTGGCTTTCTCCTTACGGATCCTCACTGATCCTTACTGATCCTCACCAGCCTCTCACAGATCCTGTCTGACAATGATGACATCACTTCTCTCATCTCCTTCACTCTTTCCTCCATCCTCCTACAACACCAGCACTACCGCTCCATCAGCAGGGTCTCAGGGCCAGGTTGGCCCTCCTGGCCTCCAGGTCTGCTCAAGGCAGGATACGCAGAAGCTGTGGCTACAGGAGAGGACATGGTCCCTGAAGAGGACAACTCAATGGGAGGGGGGGGATCTAACCTGACCCTGTCTGGTTGAAGACATGTTGGACCACGCCAAACATGTCTTCAACCAGACTGCTAAAAATGGTTGACCTCAAGACACATCAAACAGGCAAATCAGCATTACAAACTGGCAAATCAGTTATCATCAATACATTTTTTGTTTCTTCTTTAGAAACACTATATTTACAGTGAGGGAAAAAAGTATTTGATCCCCTGCTAATTTTGTACGTTTTCCCACTGACAAAGAAATTATCAGTCTATATTTTTAATGGTGGGTTTATTTGAACAGTGAGAGACAGAATAACAACAAACAAATCCAGAAAAACACATGTCAAAAATGTTATAAGTTGATTTGCATTTTAATGAGGGAAATAAGTATTTGACCCCCTCTCAATCAGAAAGATTTCTGGCTCCCAGGTGTCTTTTATACAGGTAACGAGCTGAGATTAGGAGCACACTCTAGACCTTAATCTCATAGAAAATCTGTGGAGGGAGCTGAAGGTTCGAGTTGCCAAACATCAGCCTCAAAACCTTAATGACTTGGAGAAGATCTGCAAAGAGGAGTGGGACAAAATCCCTCCTGAGATGTGTGCAAACCTGGTGGCCAACTACAAGAAATGTCTGACCTCTGTGATTGCCAACAAGGGTTTTGCCTCCAAGGACTAAGTTATGTTTTGCAGAGGGGTCAAATACTTATTTCCCTCATTAAAATGCAAATAAATTTATAACAGTGGGCAAACGTACAAAATCAGCAGGGGATCAAATACTTTTTTCCCTCTCTGTATATATTTTTCTGCATCCTTTTTTATATGGGGTGGTTCCAGATAAAGAGAATGAAAGTTATTGGCTCAGAAGGGACCTTTTGAGTTGATGTGAGTGGCTGGTTATATTAGCCAGCACATTAATATGTTTTTAAATAGGACTTAGGCTCCTTTGGGAACGCCGCATGAAAGAGGGAGGGAAAGTTTGGAGGCAGAATGACAGCTCGCGGACACATCCTCAAGCTATGACAGCAATAACCAATATTCATCACACGCACACTGCCTAGCAAAAATATATTGAAAATAGGCAAATGCCATAATGACAATATTCTAGGCTGTAAACAGTAATTATCTGCGTTATGATCCCAGTACTGACAGGAATCACAGTTACCCTCAGCCTTTCAAAAACGTTATGATACACAACATGAATAGCACTGACTGTAGAATGACTGTATATTGTGACAGTGATGAAGGAGCCTTCAAAGGCTAATGAAAATCCTGATGGGCATAAATGTGATTTTAAGACAGGGAAACAGAACATGTCTATAACAGTTCAGAGGCCTGTCACTGAACTGAATCTGTGACTCTTTGTTTACCCCCTACAGAGACTGAGGGAGAAAAAAAGAAAGAGAGAGAGCAAGAGAGAGAGAGAGAGAAGAAGGGACACAGAGAGGGAGAGCACACTATCTGCTTAAAGGGGAGCTAGAGAGTGTGTCTGTAAGAGAGAGAATATCTAACATTATATAGCATTATAGCGTTAAATAACTATACTGTACTGTGCACAAATTATAAAACGGACTTATCATCCTTCTTCGAATGTGCATAAAGATTGGTGGTCTGTGGGTCCTTTATCTTAATATAACAGCACCACATGCAGCTGTGCACATTGCTTCTATTACATAAGGGTACTATTTTTGTGTTTGATCTCTTTGTGGGTTTTCTTAAACAAATCAAAGTAAGGCGTATTACTGAAATTATCTAGTCCGAAAACTTTTGTCTTCCAGCCAACCTCCCTCGATACAGTGGACCGGTAAGTCACGGGTAAATGACTTCACCTGATAGCAATAAACAGATCTCCCCACACACACACGCAGACACACACACACAAAACACACACACTCCTCTCGCAGGTCTAACATAGCATGATTGCCCCACAGTCGAGGGGCTTCCATGTGATTACACAGATCAATCTGACTCTTGATGTGTGAGCACAGAGCAAGAAGGGGAGCAGATTAGGAATCAGCTGACTCCCCACATGTCCTTCCAAGAGACTTAGTGGGAGGGCAAGAGAGAGTAGACTATTGGGCTAGGGGGAGTAGGGGCAGTGCTTGACTTGGACTGAAATAGGTGCCGGTACTCATTTTATATTTAGGTGCAGGAA
Source organism: Coregonus clupeaformis (assembly GCF_020615455.1). Lineage (NCBI taxonomy): Eukaryota > Metazoa > Chordata > Actinopteri > Salmoniformes > Salmonidae > Coregonus > Coregonus clupeaformis. The sequence goes on along the minus strand of NC_059215.1, from coordinate 46,251,747 downwards.
CTCTGCAATAATTTAAAGCTAATATTCTATAAGAGGAACAGGAGCTCAAGCAGTAGAACATTTGAGGTGCCAGTACTCAGCTCCAGTGAGTTCCTGCCCAAGTCAAGCACTGAGTAGGGGGTTGTTGTTGTGGTGGGATGGGGGGGTTAGGAAGTGAGACTCTCACTGGAGCCAATCTCTCTACTCTCCCCGTGCTCTCAGTGTGGTAGATTACTGTTGACAAACCATCCAGCTTTAATCAGCAACGTCGAGGAAAAATATCCTATTGTTTCCTACAAGCAGCTTCTTTGCTCCTCTAACCTCTTGCAATTGGTTCTCCCTTCTGCTATTTTTTTTTATCTGGCTCTCTCTATCTCTCTATTGTTCTCTTCCACCTTTCTCTCTCTCGTTACACTACACCAAAAAAACTACAAATATGTATTCAAAGTTATTTTTTAGTTAAGCAAGACTATATTTTGATATTGCATAAGATCTTTGCTTCGATGTTTACTTTTCGTATCAAGACTGGACATTGGTTGAGCTGTTATTTGTTACAGTATGTGACACTATAAAAGGAACAGGAGGATTAGGGGATTTCCTAGTCTTAGAGGGCCCAGAGACTGCTGTACCTGTTTGTACCTGCCCAAAGTTATTCTCTGCCTAAGTCTCTGCACAAAAATATGATTTCCCAAGAGTGGCTATCATCAGTTCTTTGTGGGCTTGAAACAACAGCGTTGTCACGTTCATTCATAGACGGGACGGACCAAGGCGCAGCGTGATATGCATACATGTTTATTTAAACTTAATAAACACTCGACAAAACAATAAACGAAACAAACCGTGAAGTCCACGGTAGACACAAACAACATACCTTATACGGAACAAGATCCCACAACCCACTAGTGCCAATAGGCTGCCTAAGTATGGTCCCCAATCAGAGACAACGAGCGACAGCTGCCTCTGATTGGGAACCACACCGGCCAACATAGATCTAGACATACTAGATCCTATAACATAGAACAAACACAACAAGGAATATACACACCCTGACTCAACATATAAGCGTCCCCTGAGTCAGGGCGTGACAAGTGTGCTATTCAAACAAACCCTGAATCCAGTAAACAGCAACAATGACATTTTACCCCCAGATCCTGGTTGTGTTTGACTAGCGTTCTATTAACATACATCTCAGTGTAATTTAAACTCTAAGTCCAAGTCCTGCTGAAGCAAGTTAGTTTTGCTGATTATTCGCAAATTACACTTCACAATTAATCTACCATCAGAGACCCCCGAAGGCAATTACAGGGAATTGGTCATTAACCGTCCTGTACATTAGACCAGAGCTGGAGGAGAAGGCCTCTCCATTACAGCATAAACAACTTCTTCTCCAGGAGCCCTGTGCAATGCACATTTTCAATAACGTTAACTGGAGGTCGGAAGAAACCCCACCCAATGGGTTTTTGTGACTGGGGCAATTTTTATTTTGTATTTTATTGAACCTTTATTTAACTAGGCAAGTCAGTTAAGAACAGATTCTTATTTACAATGACGGCCTACTCCAGCCAAATCCGGATGACGGTGGGCCAATTGTGCGCCGTCCTATGGGATAGTTTGTATTATCAAATAGTTTGTGTTATAAAATAACAAATGGGCCTAAGGACATCAGTGAATGTACAGATCAGCTAAGGGGATGGCCACTGAGTGACCCCCATGAAAAACAGAGAAATCGAAGCATTGACTACAGCGGCAACTAAATGGGAGCTCTATAACCCCTGAATCAGCGCTGTAACTCTCTCATGGTTATATGGGAATAACCCGTAAATGCACATAAAATCTCTCAGAGGATGATAAAGTGCATGTTAAATGCGGGTATTCAACAGCGCTGAATACAGCCAACTCTTCCCACAGAAAGACAACTGTACTGCACCTGTCAGCCTAGCTTCCGTGAAGACTTGGTGAATGCTCTATAAAGCATTTATACGTTGTGGGTCGTTTTAGTTGGACCATAATGTCTATTATCTTATCATTCTTTCTCTTGAGATCAACAGAAACAACAAATTAATAAATGACCTTTGCACCATTTCAGATGATTGCTCAGGTAGAAAAAAATACATAATTATTGCCTTTAGTCTACTCTACTGTACAATCCTGGCATCAGGTTTGGATGCAAAACTTGTCTTAATGGGCTTACATACCTCTGAGTCCTAAATTCAGACACGGTGTGATATGCCTGTCAGGGGTGACATGATCCACTGTCCTCTCCTGTTACCTCCCAGAAATGGATAAGGTCGGATCACCGCTTCTCTCTCTGTCCCTCTGTCTCTCTCTCGCTTCCTCTGTCTCTCTGAATAGGCCAGTATTCAGCCATTTGAGATGACTGTGAGTGGCACACATGCCTAACGTGGCAGGCAGCCCTGTCTCGTTATGTCTGTGTGTGCTGACATGTGTGCCTGGGCTAGGGGATAGGGGATAGAGGATGGGAGGAGAGCCCAGCGAGTGCACTGCCGGGTCCCAGGTGTGCATTTACCACTACCTATCAATTTCAGGTAGGGGTGAGAGAGGCTACAGCCAGATCAAATCATGAGTCAGAGCTTCAGGATGCATTTCTGCCAGGCTGATTGCCTGTGCCGTCACATGGTACAAGGACAGAGTGAGATGGAATGAGTCACAGGCGAGCGGCACCCACCGGAACAAATTCATCCAGGTGATGTGTAGGAGGGAGGGAGAGTGACAATGGGATTGAGAAGTTCGGCATTTCCCTCATTATCCCAGGTGACAATCATATTTATGATAAAAGCTGAATAGAGAGACAGTAAAAAACAACCTTCATGGAGAATGAATGACAGAGTCTGAAGTTGCGTCTTGGTCCAAGGCTGTCTGTCTGTGTTGCCTGGCTCCGTTAGCTATATGCTCACAAGCTGTGGTTTACACTTTAGGAGAGCAAAGAACTCAATACACTACAGACAGAATCCATGCATTCCTGCCAAAGTCCTGGAATTCAGATCCGTCGGCACCGTCTCATTTAACAGATAAGATGTTCATCTACAGGGGTGGGCAGAGAGAGAGAGACCTTCGGAGACAAGGCCTCTCTTGTCGATCTCTCACCATTCTCAACATTCCTGGATTGTGTACAGACGTATGCAGACAAACAAAGCCTTGAGGATATCTTCTCATCTTCTCTTATGGCTTTATACCTCTAACCCCTAAAAAATATTTGTATTCTAGTTTACTAATATGTAATGTGGTTATTTCATTATTTAACCTCTTCTATAATTTGCATTACAAAGAGGCAGAAAGGAATAGACTGTGAAAGAATGATCTTGTTTTCTTAGGGATTATTAAGTTGACTGTTTGCATCTGAGAATTTACAGGGAGCGCTCAGTGTTCTTCTACAATGTACATAGCTGAAAAACTCCAGACACCAATCATCATTAGAGCATGGAGTTTTTCCTGAGCAAGAACAAATGCACCCTCTATTTATAGCCTATAACAGCCCTACAATTTTCCTGGTCACAAGGTCAGGAAAAGGTCATCATATCATATCTATCACCTGTGTCCACCATATGAAAAGCTACAGGGTTCACACACTTCATTCTCTTCCATTGGATGGCTTTTGTATAGGGTTCTGATCATATTTGATCTTTGACCCAATAATCTCTATTTCGTACCGAACGGTTTGTCTAAAATGAGCCATTGTAGATTAGCCATTGTTGCATTTTACACAATGAAATGGCTGGTTTCAGTGAACAAAGACATTTAGAAATTTAGAAATTTGACCAACTTAGAACATTTTATAATTCTCAAATCTCTGCAGATTCAACTCAGCTTTAATCCTGCTTCCATGTTGTATTTTCTTCTCCACCAATGCACATCTCTGTCGTGAATACACAAGGGAGAACGACTGCCCCCTCTAATTGAAGCCGCGGGAGTTCATGGCCAACCGTGGAACTGCAGGCATTGTTAGCAGAAAACAGGATCCCCATTATAGTGAATCGAATAAATTGCAATCTTTCTGTAAATAAAAAATGCTGCGGAGACAATCATAATACACCAGATCTATGTCCTTGAACTGATTATTTTTAAATCGCACACTGAAGAAGTTATACGGATAATTTAGTTCCTAATGACAGCCTGCAGTACCCCAGTCGGCCTTCAACCTGAGTAACTCAATGAGAGGTGGCAGCACTGAGCTAGCCTGAGTACCTCAAACAGCGCATGTTATGTCTCCATGAGACGCCATCTTAAACTACTTAATTTGGCTTCAATGCGCTATTGTGTCTTCACATAGGAATGAATAGTGTCACGTGATCGATGGCTTTGTTCATTCATATATAGGCTACAGTCATTGTAAATACACCCCCTTTCCACACTTTCATCTGTTCTCATTTGTGCCTGCAGGGTATATCCAACCACAACATAGCAACCCCCAGTCATAATGCTTCCCTGAATTGCATTTTTGTGCACCTGTGCATGATACAGTATTCGCTGGTCTGTACTAGACAGTCTGCAACACATAGCCTGCGGGAACACTTCCTCCCCCATCTGCCATGACCTCATCCTCTCTTATCAAAAACCAGATAATCTGTGAAGGCCTCTGGCGCTGGACTGTGGTTTGAATCCTGTCAATGCTGTGGAGCTGGGATTTCTGAAGAGAGACTCAAATGTCACTTTAACCATTTAGGGGTGTATTTTGATACAAGGTGGTGTGATCTGTGTTGTTTGGGATACGATTGTGTAGGTGTAGGCCTATGTACTTTAGCCACAATAAAATAAAGACCTTATCTAACCCATCTAACCCGTAAACTAACCTTTAGTCTCTAACCTTTAGTCTGAATAAGACTTGAGCCCTAAGTCTGACTAAATTCCAGCTGTAGCTACATAGCCATTGTAATACATCTAACCCCAGAACATGTCTTAGCAGGACCTCCTACACAAACCCAAACCTTAGCTAAAATCCCAGGCATAATCATAGCTAAACACACAGCTGGTGCCTTTGCTTTGCTGTCCGAGTTCTCTGCCAGTGACTCACACATCCATACTTAAAAACTGGGGGTTTCCTTTGAATAAAACTTGTATTATCTAAGTCTCAGAGGAGCTCAATATCATGGAATGAAAGAGAACCCCAATAAAGTGCTGCATGATATACAGTATCATTATAGAACTGGGAAGCAGCCTCCAGAAAGCCTCCAGAAAGGGCAGAACTCTTCGTTTAAATCTCGCTGTTTAAATCAAGGGGTCCTTGAGTGTTATGTGGTGTCATATTGTAAATAGCGGACAATATGAATGTGATTTATACGTTATGTCCCTGTACAGCAGATGCCACAGGCTTTCAATCTCTGCCTTCACCATTCTTCACCATCTACTTCTCACAGAACCATGGAAATCACAAAGCAAATGTTTCTCTGTCAAGAGCCATCTGATGACTGTAAGTCGCTTTGGATAAAAGCGTCTGCTAAATGGCACATTATTATTATTATTATTATTATTATTATTATTATTATAGCCTGACAGTCCAGGGGTTTACAGTTTATTCATGTATTTCTTGTTGGCTAATGTGCTCAGTCCACTATTATAGAATGGACAATAGGAAACTCACTGGGGGATAAAATAAACAAATGTTGGGTTGTTGTGTATTAAAGCAAACAGTTGCTGCTCAGGTTAGAGTTGTGTGTGCATTTACTAAGAAAATGTTGTAGAAGTAGGACTCAATAGGGTTCAATATATCAACTGTTACAAATGGGAAATGGGAGGAAATGTATCAATTAGTCGAATGATTTGAAAGGGTATTGTTGATTTTTAAAATCATGAGTCATAGGAATTTGACTCATATAATAAACGAAACGAGATGCTACAACAGTTCAACTGTCTATCTCTGTACTAGTATTATTTAACTCTAGGGCCTACGTGTGATTGGTCACTCACTGTCCAAGCTCTTACAGTATACAGTACAGTAAATCATGATTCATTAAAAACATGAAGTGAATAGATATGAAGTGCAAGAAGCCTTTGTTCTTTACTAATTACTAAACCAGCTATTAGTATTCCGTCAACAATGTGTTCTGTTCTTACACTGTCTTGTTCACTTCAATCATTCCCTTTCAAACGCCAGCTTCAAAGCAGGACCTTACATTATCAAAGAAAGACACATAATCCATATTTAACATTCCTGTCCTCAATGCAATTATGCTGAGTTACTGCATGTTAATAATGGCTAATAATGCATTGTAGATATCGAGGGGAACAGAAGCAGGACTTGACCCAGCAACACAGTGTGTGTGTGTGTGTGTGTGTCAGCCTAACCAGAATATGTAGCCTATTGTTTTGCCTCGCGCAAAATCTGGTGATCCAGAAACAAGAGACCACTTGTGTGTCTGTTTTATGAAGATCTGGGAATATTTGCCCAAGGAAACTATTCTGGTTGGTCTCAGGGAATGTAAACAGTTAGGAAGGGAGACTTTTAAAACGGAATTGAGTGAAGTAGCAGCAAATATGTTGATTGAGCAACTAATGAGCATGGAGAGTTTGACAAAATTACCTTATATCTTTCAGTCTAATACGGCTATTTACTTACTTTTGTAGCTCTTCGTTAGAGGCACGCTTTTTGTAAGTACCGGTTGATGGAATTTAGTGATTGGTTGGCGATATGACATTGTCCTACATCTCTTCTTGCGGTGCGCATAATCATCATCAAATGAATAGGAAGTCTGACTGAAATATGGGACAAATAAACATTTTTTGTAAATTAGTGGTGTTTTAATTTGTTGATAAAATGTGGGACATGATTGTTTGGTTGCAGGAGGCAGGACAAAGGGCCAAAATGTGTGACTGTCACGCACAATCCGGGACATGTGGTTACCCTAGTGTGTGTGTGTGTGTGAGTGTGTGTGTACTGGTTTAAATTTGTTTGTGACTTCTTATCTGTAGAAAACGATGGCACTTCAAACAGACTGAGTTAGCAGGGCTATTAATGCACAGTGAGACCAAATGTTTCTATGGTAATCAAGGAAGTGTTACCATAGAATTAGGAATTAGAAAACTTTAATTGAATGTAATTATTCATAATTTTATAGGATCTCTATGAGTGTCACCAACGAAGTTACATGACAGTGGGAAGTTAGCTTAATGAAAGCAGTTGATGACATTACTAAAACAGCTCTACCTCTTGATTGGTAGAAGTTATTTATATTCTGACTTCATTTTTAGCAGAGAAGTAGGGGAAAATTTCATAGCCAATACGTTTTTGTCTAACTTGTTGGTTGGTGGTCAAAGTAGTTGATTTGTGTCAAAGGTTAGATTCTTTACAGTGAATAGAATGTTGGAAGGCATGGGAGTTTTTAACAATGGGAGGTTAAGAATGTTGAATAAATCCCATGAAAGTGGACAGAGGACAAAAAGAAGGACCAAAAGTTTAATAGTTTAAAAAGTATAAAAACTATCAAAATGTTGTATACAAGCAACCTATTCCAGACCAGTCTGCACATTTTAAAGTTTGAATGGCGTTTTGAGCTTAAACGGTGTAGGAAGAGTAGCATGCTAAAGAATAACTACAATAAGTCAGAAGTATGATAAAGATTTAAAGTGTGGCTGCTGAAGCAAGCCACATTAATGAGAAGTATGACAAAGATTTAAAGTGGGAAGTTTGCTGTCGCAAGTCTATTAACAAACCTCACAATAAGGTTTGATTTGCCTGCTGGGGTGCAAGGGGCCTAGCCTGGCTGACGCTACCCACGTGACTCACAGCACAGGGAGAGCTATGACCACACTGGTCTGGAAAGGAGGCCATTTGTTAATGCAATATTACCTCAGGAATTGTGCAACGGGTTTGATTGGTTCTCTCAAATTTATTTTTTTCCTCTGGGGTTGAGCCTCTTGTTTGGATTTGAAAATCCAACCATTGTAATGGTGGGGGTCTGTGTGTGGCTGTGCGTATGGGTGTTTGAGTGAGAAAGACAGAGAGCCAACTACTAAAAGCATTCGCTTTAGAAAGGGGTACAAGACAGGGATGTCCTCTCTCCCCCCTCCTGTTTGCACTGGCAATTGAACTGCTAGCAGAAATAATTAGACAGGATGCAAATTTAAGAGGTATCAGTATTGGTAAACAAGAATATAAACTAAACTTATTTGCAGATGATCTCCTGATATACAGTGCATTCAGAAAGTATTCAGACCCCTTCCCTTTTTCCACATTGTGTTACGTTACAGCCTTATTCTAAAATGTATTAAATAAATAAAAAATCCTCATCAATCTACACACAATAACCCATAATGACAAAGCAAAAACAGGTTTATAGAAATGTTTACAAATAAATAAATAAACAAATAAAAATACATTTTTACATAAGTATTCAGACCCATTGCTATGAGACTTGAAATTGAGCTCAGGTGCATCCTGTTTCCATTGATCATTCTTGAGATGTTTCTACAACTTGATTGGAGTCCACCTGTGGTAAATTCAATTGATCGGACATGATTTGGAAAGGCAAACACCTGTCTACATAAGGACCCACAGTTGACAATGCATGTCAGAGCAAAAACCAAGCCATGAGGTCGAAGGAATTGTCCGTAGACCTCCGAGACAGGATTGTGTGGAGGCACAGATCTGGGGAAGGGTACCAAAATATTTCTGCAGCATTGAAGGTCCCCAAGAACACAGTGGCCTCCATCATTCTTAAATGGAAGAAGTTTGGAACCAGCTAGACTCTTCCTAGAGCTGGCCGCCCGGCCAAACTGAGTAATCGGGGGAGAAAGGCCTTGGTCAGGGAGGTGACCAAGAACCCAATGGTCACTGACAGAGTTCTAGACGGGAGAACCCTCCAGAAGGACAGCCATCTCTGCAGCACTCCACCAATCAGGCCTTTATGGTAGAGTGGCCAGACGGAAGCCACTCCACAGTAAAAGGCACATGACAGCCCGCTTGGAGTTTGCCAAAAGGCACCTAAAGACTCTCAGACCATGAGAAACAAGATTCTCTGGTCTGATGAAATGAAGATTGAACTCTTTGGCCTGAATGCCAAGTGCCACGTCTGGAGGAAACCTAGCACCATCCCTACGATGAAGCATGGTGGTGGCAGCATCATGCTGTGGGGATGTCTTTCAGTGGCAGGGCTGGGAGACTTGTCAGGATCGAGGAAAAGATGAACGAAGCAAGTACAGAGAGATCCTTGTTAAAAACCTGCTCCAGAGCACTCAGGAACTCAGACTGGGGTGAAGGTTCACCTTCCAACAGGACAACGACCCTAAGCACACAGCCAAGACAACGCAGGAGCAGCTTCGGGACAAGTCTCTGAATGTCCTTGAGTTCCCAAGCCAGAGCCCGGACTTGAACCTGATCGAACTTCTCCGGAGAGACCTGAAAATAGCTGTGCAGCGACGCTCCTCATCCAACCTGACAGAGCTTGAGAGGATCTGCAGAGAAGAATGGGAGAAACTCTCCAAATACAGGTGTGCCAAGCTTGTCGCGTCATAACCAAGAAGATGTGAGGCTGTAATCACTGCCAAAGGTGCTTCAACAAAGTACTGGGGTAGGTGCAACATAAGACAAAAAATTACAAAGGTGTTAAATGAGAGGTCTAACTGGTGTTTCCGAGTGGCCAAACACCTCTCCAAAGTGTGCACAGTTCCTAAGTAATTTCAATGCACTTTTATGACTCAAAGAAGAGTCTTCAACTATAAGGTGCTTTTTTGAGCTCTCCTAGCTGTGCTGTTGAGGAACTAGAGCAAGCACACCTGTAGTTGTTTTGTTTGGAACACAGCCGTGCATCTCGCCACAATTACTGTTGTTGTTTACGCAATCCAAAAACCGATTCATTATAAATCGCAATCTGGGTGAGGTGGGCATAATTTGAAAGCTTGTTATATTGCCAACATGACTAGCTAAATTATAAAATACGATCATATAGTGTTAGGCTTTCACAAGGCAATTCTGAGAAGCAGATCGTAATTTTGGTGCACAAAGAATGGAGTCATGAGTGCATTCAGATGCGTAGTCCGTGGCAAGTTTTCTTCATAATAAAACAAACTTAGTCTCATTTTGTTCAGGACAACCCAAGGTATAATGTTATGCCATCTTGTAACTGTACATTTACATTTTAGTCATTTAGCAGACGCTCTTATCCAGAGCGACTTACAGTTAGTGAGTGCATACATAATTTTTTGTATATTCTTTTCATACTGGCCCCCTGTGGGAATCAAACCCACAACCCTGGCATTGCAAACGCCATGCTCTACCAACTGAGCTACATCCCTGCCGGCCATTCCCTCCCCTAACCTGTGCCAATTGTGCGCCGCCCCATGGGTCTCCCGGTCGCGGCCGGCTACGACAGAGCCTGGATTCGAACCAGGATCTCTAGTGGCACAGCAATGCAGTGCCTTAGACCACTGCGCCACTCGGGAGATCTACATCAGACATAGGGATCATAAATGTTGACACTGTATATGATACAGGAGTTTTATGATATGGAAATGTGAAGTGCACATTTGAACTCAAGTGTTTGGCTTGCTTGTATGACATCAAATCGGTATTTACAGTGAGGGAAAAAAGTATTTGGTCCCCTGCTGATTTTGTACGTTTTCCCACTGACAAAGACATGATCAGTCTATAATTTTAATGGTAGGTTTATTTGAACAGTGAGAGACAGAATAACAACAAAAAAATTCAGAAAAACGCATGTCAAAAATGTTATAAATTCATTTGCATTTTAATGAGGGAAATAAGTATTTGGCCCCTCTGCAAAATATGACTTAGTACTTGATGGCAAAACCCTTGTTGGCAATCACAGAGGTCAAACGTTTCTTGTAGTTGGCCACCAGGTTTGTACACATCTCAGGAGGGATTTTGTCCCACTCCTCTTTGCAGATCTTTTCCAAGTCATTAAGGTTTCGAGGCTGACGTTTGGCAACTCGAACCTTCAGCTCCCTCCACATATTTTCTATGGGATTAAGGTCTGGAGACTGGCTAGGCCACTCCAGAACCTTAATGTGCTTCTTCTTGAGCCACTCCTTTGTTGCCTTGGCCGTGTGTTTTGGGTCATTGTCATGCTGGAATACCCATCCACGACCCATTTGCAATGCCCTAGCTGAGGGAAGGAAGGAGGTTCTCACCCATGATTTGACGGTTCATGGCCCCGTCCATCGTCCCTTTGATGCGGTGAAGTTGTCCTGTCCCCTTAGCAGAAAAACACCCCCAAAGCATAATGTTTCCATCTCCATGTTTGATGGTGGGGATGGTGTTCTTGGGGTCATAGGCAGCATTCCTCCTCCTCCAAACACGGCGAGTTGAGTTGATGCCAAAGAGCTCAATTTTGGTCTCATCTGACCTCAACACTTTCACCCAGTTCTCCTCTGAATCATTGAGATGTTCATTGGCAAACTTCAGACGGGCCTGTATATGTGCTTTCTTGAGCAGGGGGACCTTGCGGCGCTGCAGGATTTCAGTCCTTCACGGCATAGTGTGTAACCAATAGTTTTCTTGGTGACTATGGTCCCAACTGCCTTGAGATCATTGACAAGATCCTCCTGTGTAGTTCTGGGCTGATTCCTCACCGTTCTCATGATCATTGCAACTCCACGATGTGAGATCTTGCATGGAGCCGCAGGCCGAGGGAGATTGACAGTTCTTTTGTGTTTCTTCCATTTGCGAAGAGTCGCACCAACTGTTGTCACCTTCTCACCAAGCTGCTTGGCGATGGTCTTGTAGCCCATTCCAGCCTTGTGTAGGTCTACAATCTTGTCCCTGACATCCTTGGAGAGCTCTTTGGTCTTGGCCATGGTGGAGAGTTTGGAATCTGATTGATTGATTGCGTCTGTGGACAGGTGTCTTTTATACAGGTAACAAGCTGAGATTAGGAGCACTCCCTTTAAGAGTGTGCTCCTAATCTCAGCTCGTTACCTGTATAAAAGACACCTGGGAGCCAGAAATCTTTCTAATTGAGAGGGGGTCAAATACTTATTTCCCTCATTAAAATGCAAATAAATTTATAAATTTTTTGGACATGCGTTTTTCTGGATTTTGTTGTTGTTATTCTGTCTCTCACTGTTCAAATAAACCTACCATTAAAATTATAGACTGATCATGGTTTTGTCAGTGGGCAAATGTACAAAATCAGCAGGGGATCAAATACTTTTTTCCCTCACTGTATATATAGCATGTTACTGTACAGCCACTGCATTCCAATTTAGGCACTTATCCGTGTTTTTTTATTATTATGCTAATTAGATTTCAGCGGGGCCGTGGAAATTGACTCTTGGGGGATAAAGGCCTAAATTGTGTAGTGTCCACCTTTAGTTGGGTTGTTTTCTTTGAAGACTGGAGGGGTGGTTTAGTAGGGGACAGCTGTGGGAGTAAATGTCATGTTAATCTGCTCTGTTGTATTGTCATCCCATGTTAAGGTTGAGCAAAGACACTTTTTTAGCTTTTTTGAGGTTTACACAAGAGTATGAGTTCCTAAAGTGCCTATGTATATCTCAATGTTGGGACAGTTACTACTTTGCTATAATATTTAAACAATAATGTGCAAAAATATTGAAGGAGAATTTAAAATGATGGTGTACAAACAAACATGATGAACAGGAATGATATTTATTTTACGTGTGGGCAAAAGTTACTATCTGAAAGCCATGCACCCAATAGGCCATGCCTCCTGAAAATAACCTTACATGAAAAATAAACAGGTGCTGGGTCAACACAGCATGAAAATGAATAAAAACCCAACTGATTGTTAAATTAACCCATGTTTGGGTACTCTGGTTATTTTCAGGAGGCGTGGCTTATGGGGGCGTGGCTTTCAGATAGTTATTTTTGTCCACCTGTAAGAGTAAATATAATTCTGGAGCTCTGTCAGAGTGACCATCGGGTTCTTGATCACCTCCCTAACCAAGCCCATTCTCCCCCAATTCCTCAGTTTGGCCGGGCGGCCAGCTCTACGAAGAGTCTTGGTGGTTACAAACTTCTTCCATTTAAGAATGATGGAGGCCACTGTGTTCTTGGGGACCTTCAATGCTGTATTTTTTATATACATTTGCACAAATTTCTAAAAACCTGTTTTCACTTTGTCATTATGGGGTATTGTATGTAGATTGATGAGGATTTTTTTAAATGATCCATTAATGAATAAGGCTGTAAGGTAACAAAATGTTGAAAAAGTGAAGGGGTCTGAATAGTTTTTGAATGCACTGTATCTGTGGAAGGGTATAAAACAATTTCTAGAGTGTTGAACGTTTCCAAGAGTGCAGAGTGGTTTCCATCATTGGAAAATTGAAAAAATATGGAACTACCCAGACTGCCTAGAGCTGGCCGTCCGACCAAACTGAGCAACCGGTCAAGAAGGAACTTGGTCAGGGACGTGACCAAGAACCCAATGACCACTCTGACAGAACTACAGAGTTCCTTGGCTGAGATGAGAGAACCTGCCAGAAGTCTCTACAACACTTCACCTATCTTTATGGAAAAGCCAGTCATGAGAAAAAGGCACATGACAGCATACCTATGTTTGCTAAAAGGCACGTGAAAGACTCTGGGAGCATAAGGCAAAATATTATGTGGTCTGATGAGACAGAAATTGAACTCTTTGGCCTGAATGCAAAGAGAAAACCATGCACAGCTCATCACCCGTCTAACGCCATCCCTGCCGTGAAGCATGGTGGTGGCAGCATCATGCTATGGGGATGCTTTTCAGTGGTAGAGACTGGGAGACTGGTAAGGATAGAGGGAACAATGAATGGAGCCAAATACAGGCTAATCCTTGATTAAAACCTTCAGAGTGCAAACGACCTTAGACTGGGGTGAAGATTTCCATTACAAAAGGACAATGACCCCAAGCATAGAGCCAAAGCAATGCTTCAGAATGCTTCAGAACGAGAATGTGAAAGTCCTTGAGTGGCCCAGCTAAAGCCCAGACTTGAACATCTGTGGAAAGCCTTGAAGATTGCTGTTCACCATCACTCCCCATCAAATTTAACAGAGCTTGAGAAAATCTGCAATGAAGAATGGGAGAAAATCCCAAACCCAGATGTGCAAAGCTGCTACAGACATACCCAATAAGACTCAAAGCTATAATCACCGCCAAAGGTGCTTCTACAAAGTATTAACTGAGGGGTGTGAATACCCATGTAAATGAGATATTTCTGTATTTCCTTTTAAATAAATGGGCAAACATTTATAAAAATATGTTTTGACTTTGTCATTGTGGGATATTGTGTGTAGATGAGTGAGAAAAACAACAACATTTAATCAATTTTGAATTTAGACTGAAACACAACAAAATGTGGAATAGGTCAAGGGGTATGAATACTTTCTGAAGGCACTGTATGCTCCCATGAGGCCCAGTTATTCAGGAAAGCTTAAAGGGTAGGTAGCATAAACGTAACCACATGTAACATATGGATTTGCATTAGTATACACATCAAATGTCCCAATGCAAAGTTACAGCTCACTTTTCTATTTTTCAAGTTGTTACATAAAACCGATCAGAATTCTGAATGCCGAAGTCATGCCTGGAAATGTTTTTGCTGGGTGTGACGTAATATGGAGGACCGGCAAGCCAGCCTATTCCCTATAATGTAAACTCCAACAGAAATAACTTCAAATGTACAATTTCAAATTAAACTAAATTATTTGCACTCATGACTACTGGTTTCAATAAAATCTTCTGCCAACTTACAAGCAATTACTTTATGAATTTATTGTTACAAATCAGCATGAAAGGTTGCTAGGCAACTAGCCTGCTAATGTTAGCCCTACTAGCCTGCTAACATTATCCCTACCATCCTGCTAGCACTGCATGAGTCAGCCAGTTGCTATCAACACCTAGCTTACAGCTACACTACAGTAAACCAACATTTTGGAAATACAGCCGACATTCCATACAGCCGTTTAACCAGTTATCAAATAATGTTACCGGTATGCAGTTATCTTAGCCAGCAAGCAAGCCAGCCAGCCAGCCAGCTAAAGTGAGTTATTTTAGCCTGCTAGCTAGCCTAGCCAGCTAACTAGCCTAGCTAGCCAACTACCACGGTCGACATAGCTAAGTAGTAAGCCAGAGAACAACACCAACTAGTCTAGTACAGGCAGGAACCCACAGAACACAACAGAGAAAAAAGACAGCAGATATAAAGTAGAGAGCGGAGACTTACCAATTGAAGGCTGAGTTAGCTACCAAATAAGGGGAAATGCGCTTCAGAGGGGAGAGGCGCTTCAGAAGGAGAGGCCATTTCACCGGCCGAGGGAGAGTCAGCTAATTCAATAGCGGTAAAGTAAGGTTAATCCAAAGTAGATAGTTTCCAGAGGCAATAATCCAGAGGGGGCATTGGGCAGAGGAGACGAGGGGAAGAGTCAACAATAAGACGGCAATCAGAGGAAGGCTCCAGGCAAGTGGAAATGATCACAATAGCACAGTCAGTCAGCTATTATAGTGTGCTACTACTAAGCCAAGGTTGAAAAACTCTGGTAGCCTACTTCAGAGACCATGTGTGGGGAATCTGATTGGTTGTTTACATCACACCTCCACGTAATTGGTGGATTGTAGCTCACCACTGCCAACACTCGGCCTGCATGGCTAGGGGCTAACGTTAGCCTGCTCGTTAACAGAGTAGATTCTCAATATGACGTTGAGAAATAGTGCATTGTGGGTAGTTTAGAAGATATCCGGAAATAAGTTAATAAATATGTAAAACTCCAAAAACATAACTATATTTGTAGTTATAGGTATATTTTCTGTTGTATTTTTGACTTTATGTTTTGTTTTACCCCATATGTAACTCTGTATTGTTGTTTTTACATTTACATTTACATTCTTATCCAGAGCGACTTACAAATGTGTGCATTTACCTTATAGCCAGTGGGATAACCACTTTATAATATGTTATTTATTAATTTTTTTGATCTTTTTTTAAAATATATATTTTTTGTATTTTTTTTTGTATTATTATTATTATTACTATTTTTATTTTTTATTTTTTTGGGGGGGGGGGTAAGGGGGGGTAGAATGATTACTTTATCCTATCCCAGGTATTCCTTAAAGAGGTGGGGTTTCAAGTGTCTCCGGAAGGTGGTGAGTGACTCCGCCGTCCTGGCGTCGTGAGGGAGCTTGTTCCACCATTGGGGTGCCAGAGCAGCGAACAGTTTTGACTGTGCTGAGCAGGAACTGTGCTTCCGCAGAGGTAGGGGGGCCAGCAGGCCAGAGGTGGATGAACGCAATGCCCTCGTTTGGGTGTAGGGACTGATCAGAGCCTGAAGGTATGGAGGTGCCGTTACCCTCACAGCTCCGTAGCCAAGCACCATGGTCTTGTAGCAGATGCGAGCTTCAACTGGAAGCCAGTGGAGTGTGCGGAGGAGCGGGGTGACATGAGAGAACTTGGGAAGGTTGAACACCAGATGGGCTGCGGCATTCTGGAAGAGTTGTAGGGGTTTAATGGCACAGGCAGGGAGCCCAGCCAACAGCAAGTTGCAGTAATCCAGACAGGAGATGACAAGTGCCTGGATTAGGACCTGTGCCGCTTCCTGTGTAAGGCAGGGTCGTACTCTCTGAATATTGTAGAGCATGAACCTACAGGATCGGGTCACCGCCTTGATGTTAGCGGAGAACGACAGGGTGTTGTCCAGGGTCACGCCAAGGCTTTTTGCACTCTGGGAGGAGGACACAACGGAGTTATCAACCGTGATTGCGAGATCATGGAACGGGCAGTCCTTCCCCGGGAGGAAGAGCAGCTCCGTCTTGCCAAGGTTCAGCTTGAGGTGGTGATCCGACTGATATGTCTGCCAGACATGCAGAGATGTGATTCGCCACCTGGTTATCAGAAGGGGGAAAGGAGAAGATTAGTTGTGTGTCGTCTGCGTAGCAATGATAGGAGAGGCCATGTGAGGATATGACAGAGCCAAGTGACTTGGTGTATAGCGAGAATAGGAGAGGGCCTAGAACTGAGCCCTGGGGGACACCAGTGGTGAGAGCACGTGGTGCGGAGACAGATTCTCGCCATGCCACTTGGTAGGAGCGACCTGTCAGGTAGGACACAATCCAAGAGTGAGCAGCGCCGGAGATGCCCAACTCGGAGAGGGTGGAGAGGAGGATCTGAAGGTTCACAGTATCAAAGGCAGCAGACAGGTCTAGAAGGACAAGAGCAGAGGAGAGAGAGTTAGCTCTAGCAGTGCGGAGAGCCTCCGTGACACAGAGAAGAGCAGTCTCAGTTGAATGACCAGTCTTGAAACCTGACTGGTTTGGATCAAGAAGGTCATTCTGAGAGAGATAGCAAGAGAGTTGGCTAAAGACGGCACGCTCAAGAGTTTTGGAGAGAAAAGAAAGAAGGGATACTGGTCTGTAGTTGTTGACATCGGAGGGATCGAGTGTAGGTTTTTTGAGAAGGGGTGCAACTCTCGCTCTCTTGAAGACGGAAGGGACATAGCCAGCGGTCAAGGATGAGTTGATGAGCGAGGTGAGGTAAGGGAGAAGGTCTCCGGAAATGGTCTGGAGAAGAGAGGAGGGGATAGGGTCAAGCGGGCAGGTTGTTGGGCGGCTGGCTGTCACAAGTCGCAAGATTTCATCTGGAGAGAGAGGGGAGAAAGAAGTCAAAGCATAGGGTAGGGCAGTGTGAGCAGGACCAGCAGTGTCATTTGACTTAACAAACGAGGATCGGATGTCGTCAACCTTCTTTTCAAAATGGTTGACGAAGTCATCCACAGAGAGGGAGGGGGGGGGATTCAGCAGGGAGGAGAAGGTGGCAAAGAGCTTCCTAGGGTTAGAGGCAGATGCTTGGAATTTAGAGTGGTAGAAAGTGGCTTTAGCAGCAGAAACAGAGGAAGAAAATGTAGAGAGGAGGGAGTGAAAAGATGCCAGGTCCGCAGGGAGTCTAGTTTTCCTCCATTTCCGCTCGGCTGCCCGGAGCCCTGTTCTGTGAGCTCGCAATGAGTAGTCAAGGCAAGGAGCAGGAGGGGAGGACCGAGCCGGCCGGGAGGATAGGGGACATAGAGAGTCAAAGGATGCAGAAAGGGAGGAGAGGAGGGTTGAGGAGGCAGGATCAGGAGATTGGAGGGAGAAGGATTGAGCAGAGGGAAGAGATGATAGGATGGAAGAGGAGAGAGTGGCGGGAGAGAGAGAGCGAAGGTTGCGACGGCGCACTACCATCTGAGTAGGGGCAGAGTGAGTAGTGTTGGAGGAGAGTGAGAGAGAAAAGGATACAAAGTAGTGGTCGGAGACATGGAGGGGAGTTGCAGTGAGATTAGTAGAAGAACAGCATCTAGTAAAGATGAGGTCAAGCGTATTGCCTGCCTTGTGAGGAGAGGGTGACGGTGAGAGGGTGAGGTCAAAAGAGGAGAGGAGTGGAAAGAAGGAGGCAGAGAGAAATGCGTCAAAGGTAGACATAGGGAGGTTAAAGTCACCCAGAACTGTTAGGGGTGAGCCATCCTCAGGAAAGGAACTTATCAAGGCGTCAAGCTCATTGATGAACTCTCCAAGGGAACCTGGAGGGTGATAAATGATAAGGATGTTAAGCTTGAATGGGCTAGTGACTGTGACAGCATGGAATTCAAATGAGGAGATAGACAGATGGGTCAGGGGAAAAAGAGAGAATGTCCACTTGGGAGAGATGAGGATTCCTGTGCCACCACCCCTCTGACCAGATGCTGGAACACATGGTCAGACGAGGAGAGAGCAGTAGGAGTAGCAGTGTTTTCAGTGGTAATCCATGTTTCCGTCAGCGCCAAGAATTCGAGGGACTGGAGGGTAGCATAGGCTGAGATGAACTCTGCCTTGTTGGCCGCAGAACGGCAGTTCCAGAGGCTGCCAGAGACCTGGAACTCCACGTGGGTCGTGCGCGCAGGGACCACCAGGTTAGAGAGGCAGCAGCCACGCGGTGTGAGGCGTTTGTATAGCCTGTGCAGAGAGGAGAGAAAAGGGATAGACAGACGCATAGTTGACAGGCTACAGAAAATGGCTACAATAATGCAAAGGAGATTGGAATGAAATGAACTAAACATCTGGGAAAGCGAAAGAGCGGGGCCTCCCTCACTTACGTTTCACTGAAACACCCAAATATAACTCTCCCAACTTCCACCTCAGAAACTATAATTGTTGTAAACTACAGCGGTTCAATGTTTTCTATTAAAATACTTAGTTTATTCAGCTAGCTAACTTGGTACAGTATTCTTCCGTGAAAACCGTCCAGGGCACTGCTTTTATCCCACTGCTTTGCTTTATCTTGGCCAGGTCGCAGTTGTAAATGAGAACTTGTTCTCAACTGGCTTACCTGGTTAAATAAAGGTTAAATAAATAAAATAAAATAAAATAATAAAAACTGTGTTGTTATTTTGGTGAGTAAAAACTCATGCTTCCTACCCTTTAACCGCGCTCTGCCTCCTCTCCGATTAAGGGGCTATTTCTCGCACAACTAGAATATAACGCTTCAATATAGCCTAAATACTTTTAATATAAATGTTTTCATTTATAATTGTTTATGTGTGGCATAAACACAACCAATCACAATGTTTTAATATGATTGGGCTATTTCAAAAGTCTCCTATAGGCTACCTGCGTACATTTGTCCAAAATATAATTCCAGCATCCAAGCTGTGCAGCGGCAATCTGTTACAAAACACCAAACAGTTTAATGACAGGAGATTTCCAAGCCACGCCTTCGATATTGGGTAGGCCAACAAGGTAGGGAGGGATGTAGGTCTATTTTCTGTTTGTCGAGATTTACATAGTTTATTTGATTGTGGTGTTGAAAACGCAAACCATGATGTTGAAGCGCCAGAAGTCGGTATGCTTTGCTTATTGGTTATGTGGTGGATTGATACAGAAACCTGTTGGTGGAAAATATAGCATCAAAATGTTGAACCTCTGATTTCTTCTTAGCTGATTATTGTCCCCCCAGACGAGGGCAGACTAGAGAGACAGTAACAGACGACATAGAGAAAGTGATGGCGAGAGGCAGAGGGGTGAGCACACAGTAGACTGTATCACTTGAAGCTGCTCTGTGGATTCTAATTAGTGCACAGTGTGTGTGCGTGTGTGTGTGTGAGAGAGAAGGGTACTGTGGGATTCTTTAATCAGTTTGGCTCACTGGACAGGTCAGAGTGTATGTTTGAAGTTGTTGAGTGGTATGGAGGTTTTTGGCAGTACACTGTAGATATGTTCCAGAGTAGAGAGACACAGTAGCAACTGTAATTGAGTACTGGCAGTGTCTGCTGTGGCAGGTGGGAAGGTGCAAGTTACCTGAAAAATATCTTATCTCTCAATGTTTATCTCAAAGTGCACCAAATTCATGCATTTAGCTGTTGAAATTCCTTTTTTTTTTGCCGGGAGAGGATGCCCCCAGACACCTGTACTGGCTTTGGGCTAAGCCCCCAATGTCTTCAAATCCTAGAAATGCCCCTGGTCAAGGAGTTGGGGAACATGGCTAGACAGCAATTTTCAAGTCTTGCCATAGATTTTCAAACAGATTTAAGACAAAACTGTAACTTGGCTACTCAGGAACATTTACTGTCTTCTTGGTAAGCAACTCCAGTGTAGATTTGGCCTTGTGCTGTAGATTATTGTCCTGCTGACAGGTGAATTCCACTCCCAGTGTCTGGTGTAAAGCAGCCTGAAGCAGGTTTTCCTCTCAGATTTAGCCTGTGCTTAGCTCCATCTCGTTTCTTTTTATCCTGAAAAACTCCCCACTCTTTACTGATGTCAAGTGTACTCATACCATGCACCAGCCACCACCATGCTTGAAAAAAAGGAGGCAGTTACTCAGTGATTTGTTGTGTTGCCCCAAGGCTTTGCATTTAGGCCAAAACATTTTTTTGTTTTGCATACAGGATGCATGTTTTTTTATATTTGTATTATTTATATTAGTATTATTTTATGTCATTATTGTGGAGTAACTACAATGTTGTTGATCCATCCTCAGTTTTCTCCCTTCACAGTCATTGAACTCTGTAGCTGTTTTAAAATCACCCATGGCCTAATGGTGACATCTCTGAGCAGTTTCCTTCCTGTCCTACAGCTCAGTTCAGAAGGGAGACTGTATCGTTGTTGTGTCTGTGTGGTTTAATACATCATCCACAGCATAATTATTAACTTGACCATACTTAAAGAGATTTTCAATGTCTGATTTGTTATTGTTACCCATCTGCCAATCACTGCCCTTCTTTGTCAGGCTATCAAAAAGCTCCCTGGTCTTTGTAGTTGAATCTGTACACTTGAATGAAGGACCTTACAGATGTTATATGTATGGGGACAGAGGAAGGGGTAGTCATTCAAAATTCATGTCAATCCCTATTATTTCACACAGAGTCAATGTAATTTATTATGTGATTTGTTAAGCCAAATTTTACTCCGGAACTAGGCTTGCCTAAACAAAAGGGGTGATTACTTTTGCAACAACTATATTTTAGTTATATAATTTTTATTAATTTGTTAACATTTGTAGAATTGTATTTTTACTTTGACATTATGGCATATTTTGTGTAGATCAATGTCAAAAAATCACAACTAAATCCATTTAAATCCCACTTTGGTTGACACAGTCAACCATAGCAGGGTGCAAATTTGATGATCCAACACAGAGCCCAACAATGTAATCTTAATCAAATGTCATGTTTCAGTTTGTGTCAGCCTAACCAGCAGTCATGTTTCAGTACATCTACAATTCCTCATCCTTATTGATGGCTGTCTCATTTCCAACTCCACACTTGAACTGTTGTTCAACCACATCTGTTTGAGTGGTATATTGTATACAGTAGCTTCCAGCAATTGAAGCGCCATTGGTCCAGCAGTAGTAGGAACAGCGCCCTCTGTTTTTTATATAGCAGAAGACCATCACTTTCTCGCTTTCTCCAAGAGAGATTAGAAATCACACAGCACCTCCTACTGCTAGAAATAATTACCAGTCATTCTCTCTCCCCAAGAGAGGTGTTGACCTAAGCAAGCTATTCCATGCAGTGTAAGGCAACTTGTGTTTTTATGCCACGGTCCTTGGCTTATTATGAACCATAAAATGTGATGTGAATAGTCAAAAGAAACATCCTACATGGAGTTGTGTATCTTCTAAAGAAGTCTGTATTGATGTGAAAGTATAGACCTCACAGTGGACCTCATTTTTATGAAACAAAACTCAAGAGATGGGATAGGCTGCTTTCGTCGAATGTCTTTTGAAGCTGAAGAAGACACCGCATAGGCCCAAACTGCAACCGTATTTCAAAGTGTTTTACTTTGAACTCTTGTTCAAAAGAACTTGCAGATTGAGATCTATCAGTAGACTGCAGCACACAGTACAGAATATAATTTACTAGAGGCGCTATTCGCCCATGCTGTTTGTCTATAGTTCTGAGCTGTTGTCATTATATGCGGAGAGACAATTCCTTGGATGCCAATGAATACGGAGAGGCGAAAACAAGTCTTAAATGGGCAATCTGCATTTCAACCATAATAACAAAGCAGCCATTCCACCACCTTTTTGGGTAAGCACCTTAGGGATGGTACTGGAGAAATGTAGCCACTCTCATAGGCGGGGCTATGGATGCATAGGCGGGGCTATGGAAGTAAGGACTGACCATCCATGAGATCAAAATGCTAGTTGTAACGAATGTTCCCTCTAATTTCTTTCGGCACTGAGCAAATTTCAGGTCTGCTGAGCACAAACTTGAACATTGTGAAAATTCTGTGCAACTTCTGGCGCGCGTTTACTGTGAACACTGAGGCTGTACCCGCTTTAAGTTACAGTTTTAACAGTGGCCAAGTAGGCTACTGTGGCTATTTGATCATAATGTAGGCCTACCAGAGTGGCCTACCATCAAAAACAATGGCGAAAAATGCATCCCATAACATTTTAACATGGAAATAGCAGTTCTATCATTCACCCTACAGTAGCAGCCAATGTGTGGTGTTCAATGCCTACATTCCATGAGACTTTTGATAAAAACATGCAGGGCTTGACATGAACCTGTTTATCCACTTGTCCTTCAGACAAGGAGGTGACTGAAAATGTTGTGTTGTTTGATGCTAGAAACCAGTTTACAAAATAAAATTCATTTTTATTCTGATACCATTATTAGAGAATCAGACAGATTATGCTACCCTCTGCCTATTGGCTACTTAGCTTATTCAAGACCATCTCAAAATACAACACTGCCCCTTTAAGACATTAAGAAAAGCTCTTTACCTGACTTGCTTTTCAAAGATGGCTAGAAATGCACACATTTTGTGCTCTTGTAGGAAGCAATCACTCCCCCATTGTTGACTAGAAATGATCTATAACTGGGCTAATAACTCACTAACTAGCAAATAATATATACAAATGTGCACAGGTGGCTACATGCAGCTCTTGCTTTGATCTCAAAACAAGAACATCTACTCACAACCCCTCATGCTGTCCAGTTCAAAGTGAATGGCACAGATCTATATATGGCAATGACTATTTGCATATAGGCCTACTGCAGCTCTGATTGGTTATGGCGCACCGGTCTGTGCATGTCAATGCAATAGAATCCTACTCCAATGCGCTCTGCCTACAAGAAAATCTCTTGCACAGTTAGTTTTGCATAGTTCATTTTGTGTTTCAGTAAGTTACATTGAAAGTGGCTAATATTGCGTTGATTCGAGCACAATTCCCGTAGCAGAGTGAAATGTTGATAGCAGGGACACCACTTTGGTTTTATAAGTGGGGGGACATAACCTGGCAGGGGGGCTGGGGGGGTCCTCCCCCATAATTATTTTGGGCATCTGAAGCTCATTTGCTGCATTTTTACACAATCAAATATGCTGTCTTTAATTAGAACTAAAACTAAGCAAAAATGCCCACAGTCATCAAGCTAGGTAAGAGATCATTATTACATATGTTTAAGTGATTAATAAGACTGAACTAGATCAAAGGTAATTCAATTTAAAAAAAATGTTTTGCACCTTTAACCAGTAGCGTAACAAATGAACAACTCTTGAAAAAATACAAAGACTTTTGACTGTCTTTATTAAGACATCCTCTGTATAACATTTCAGCCAGACCAACCAGCCAGCCCGAGCCGCCTGCACGCCCGACCCCCACCAGTCTAGTCAATAACTAAACTCTCTCCCAACCCAATTTCCTTCCCAGTTCACACCTTTAATTGTTTTAATTCCTAAGGGAAATGTTTGGAAACATAAAACAAAACAAGAAAACCCACATACACCTCAAATATACATTAACACACAGAAACAGCAAATCCTCCATATAATTAATCTCATAAAACTAATAGTACTGTAGAGCTCTTTTTACTTGCACACAATATAGCTGGGTCACCCTGTTCTGTCTCTAGGGGTCCACCACCCTGCAGCCCCCCGACCCAACACACCCCACTCAGCTTTAGGATCTTAGTGAAACATTCATTATAGGTTTCGGGTGTGTTAGGCCAAGGCCAGAGTGACAACCCACAGGATGGCAGAACCCCAGGGCCAGAACTGAACAGCCCAGCAGCTAGGGATTGCCTAAATAGGCATCTCCCCTGACGTGGGCATGTTTTCAATACAGACTCCTTTAGTCTTACTGTATTCCATATAAGGCATCAAGACCTTATGAAATTTGCTAAGTATGCCATTAATCTTCTAATAAATCAAATTTAGTGATACATAACTTGACATTGTGGCAAGATAACCAACCTACCAATTAATGGCAATGCATTTCATAGCCATTATAAATGCTTGGTTACACAGTTTCTTCAGATAACAGTTTCCAGTATTAACATTTCCAAGCAAACAAAAACAGGAAGAAGGGAGAATCTGTAGATAAAAATAACAGACTTTGCCAGAATTCAGCCAGCCTTTACAAGACCCTAACACATGTAAATATGTCCCCTTTTGTGTTTTACACCTCCAGCAGAGGAATGACATTTCTGAGTGCATGTAATTTAGTTTCACTGGCATATAGTATGTTCTATGGATGGCCTTAAACTGCAGTAATTTATATCTGAGATTTATATGAACATGACTGGGCATTCAAACATATCTGTATCCATTCACAAACATCAATAGCTTCTACCAGGTCTTCCTCACATTTTTGTTTTACATGTTTTGTGTCATCGGGAAAAGCCTCTATCAACCCTTGATACAGTTTGGAGTCAACTTTGGAGCTTTGTCAGACTGCCTTAAAATATAATCTGGTTTGCTGCACAGAGAGAATAAAGTGTTGTATCTGTAAAAATTTACCTCACCTCCCTCACAGACTGGTCTTCCCTGGATGCCTGACCCTGCTGAGACCCCTGTCACCATCTTATCCTCCTAAAATGAGGCATGACAAAGAATTACCTTGGTGTACATTTATACATGATATTATCCAATAATAGAATCAATGGTTCAATAATTGAAATGACCATTATTCCCAGATCCCAGACTTTAGCTTTAAGCTTAAGCTTTGTCCTGTAGCTACTGTAGGTCTACCCATCGATTCAAGATGGAACTTTGTGTCATTCACTGATATTGTTAATATACTGCAAAATTCACCTGAGCTCCATAGACTGGTCTTCCCTGGCTGACGATGCTGGGACCCCTGTCACCATATGATCCTGCTAAGACATGATGAGCATAGTGTTGTGTACTGATTGCACTAATGGGCTACATTTCTGCCGGATGCCTGCAGGACCTGCGGGTCCCGACAGAGATCATTGCGGCTTGGTCAGCATTTTTCATGCTGTGGGAGGGAGCGGGCGGTCAGACAGACAGATGACTTTGGGATGAAAATATTTTTGTTGTCCCACAGATT
Organism: Coregonus clupeaformis; assembly: GCF_020615455.1. Classification (NCBI taxonomy): domain Eukaryota; kingdom Metazoa; phylum Chordata; class Actinopteri; order Salmoniformes; family Salmonidae; genus Coregonus; species Coregonus clupeaformis. Next base: position 46,226,067 of record NC_059215.1, on the reverse strand, counting down.
ATTTGGAAACTGTCCTCTTTCTGCTCTGTATGCTTTAGCCTACCTATTGTATTAAAATCACATATTCTTCATATTATTCACACACTCGCTGCTTCAACTTCAGTGACCTACCTCGCCTAGTTGGGCGTGAGAGTTCAAGTGCTTCTAGTATGTGTGGTCTCATTGAAATAGAGTAGGCTGCCTACATGGGTGGAGAATCACGTGGCAGTTAACTTGAATATGAAATTAACTTAAATATGATTAGACTGTAGTTTACAGTGTCTGTAAATAAATATTGATAATGGAAAGAACTGGGGGGCACTCAATCAACGTGACTCCAAGTGCAATCAAAGAATGTAATCATGATTGAAAAGGAAAAGGTACAACGCGCACATAGGTTAGGCTACTATGGTGAGCGAGCATTGCGCCTTCTCATTTTCAATAAGTATTGATAACCCATTCATTCTTCTCTGCCTGCAAAACGTCCTCATATAAGGTAGGCTATATCCTATAGGCCTATGTAAAACGTAGCAAGTGTCACACCCTGATCGGTTTCACCTGTCTTTGTGATTGTCTCTACCCCCCTCCAGGTGTCTCCCATCTTCCCCATTATCCCCAGTGTATTTATACCTGTGTTCTCTGCTCGTCTGTTGCCAGTTCGTTTTGTTTCGTCAAGCCTACCAGCGGTTTTCCCCTTGCTCCTGTCTTTCTCAGCTTCCTGTTTTATCGTTTTCCCAGGTTTTGACCATTCTGCCTGCCCTGACCCTGAGCCTGCCTGCCGCTCTGTACCTTGTCGCACCACCCTGGATTATTGACCTCTGCATGCCCTGACCCTGAGACTGCCTGCCGTTCTGTACCTTTTGGACTCTGATCTGGATTACTGACCTCTGCCTGCCCTTGACCTGTCGTTTGCCTGCCCCCTGTAATAAACTTTTGTTACTTCAACACCGTCTGCATCTGGGTCTTCTCCTGAAACGTGATAGTACGAACTGGCAATGACTGACCCAGCATACTCGGACCAGCTCCGCAACGCCATCTCCTCCCAAGGAGCCACCATTGGAAGGCACGAGGAGTTGCTTCGTGGTCTCATGGAAGGGTTCCAGACCTTGGCCGAACGCTATGACAGAGCGTTTAACACATTGCTGGAGCAATTCCGCGGGTGGTCTATTAGGCAGCCTACCATGACGGTATCCTCCCAGCCCCTCAGTAACGCGGCTGTTAGCAGCGCGGCCTCCCCGGCCACCCCAGTTTCCGGAGAACCCCACTTACCTCCCCTGGAACACTTCACTGGAGAGTCGGGAACCTGTCTGGCATTTCTCGCTCAGTGTTCGCTCATCATCGAGCTGCAGCCCTCCTCCTTCCCCTCGGACCGCTCTAAGATAGGGTACCTCATCACGCTGATGTCCGGTAGGGCTCTTGCCTGGGCTATGGCAGTGTGGGAACAACAGTTGGCCGTATGCTTCAGTCTGGAGGAGTTCATGCAGGAGGTAAAGAAGGTTTTCGATGCTCCATTGTCCGGGAGAGAGGCTGCCCGGAAGTTACTCCAGCTTCAGCAAGAATCCCGCAGTGTGGCAGACTATGCAGTGGATTACTGCACGTGGGCAGCTGAGTGTGCCTGGAACCCGGAAGCGCTGTTCGACACGTTCCTGCATGGAATATCGGAGGAAGTAAAGGACGAGCTTGCAGCTCGGTACCTGCCGACGGATATCGACTCGCTCATCGCTTTGACCATTTGGATCGATGGACGACTACAGGAACAAAGGAAGCAGAGGAAGTTCGATTCCACCTCACCTCCGAGGCATCCCGGAAGTCCCCAACGGCTCCGTTGTCGAGAGAACTCTAGGCTACCCGAGTTCCCCCGAGAGTTTCCGAAGTCTGCCGATTCACCTCTTCCAGAGCTGATGCAGCTAGGCAGAGCTAGGCTGTCTCCAGCTGAACGGCAATACAGGCTTCACACGAAGTTGCCTGTATTGCGGTACTACTGGTCATTTTGTGTCCACCTGTCCACTAAAAGACCAGGCTCACCGGTAGGGCCGAGTACTCTGGTGGGCCATACGGAAAACTTTTCCTCTCCCCTTACTCGCAGCCCCTTTCATGCCATCTTGCTGTGGGGGAACAAGTCAAAATCTCTCCAGGTACTCATCGACTCTGGGGCCGATGAGAGCTTTATGGACGCTACCCTGGCGTCCGAGCTGGGCATCCCCACTCAGCCCCTCTCCATTCCCATGGACGTTAGAGCTAATTAAGTCTCCTCAGGTTCCCGTGGTATTGGGTTTCTCTTGGCTCCAGCGACACAATCCCTTTATTGACTGGTCTACTGGTGCCATCATGGGCTGGAGCCCGTTCTGCCACACTCATTGCCTGAAGTCAGTGCAGCTTGCCCCGGGACGTCTTCCTGGGAGCTCGGAAGTTGCCTCGGACATCTCCGCCATTCCCGCAGAGTACCAGGACCTCCGGGAGGTGTTCAGTAAGGCCCGAGCCACTTTGCTTCCACTGCACCGACCCTACGACTGCGGAATCTACCTTCTTCCAGGCACCACTCCACCCCGGGGACGACTTTACTCGCCGTCGGTTCCGGAGACCAAGGCTATGGAGACCTACATTGAGGACTCCCTAGCTGCCGGGTTCATCCGTCCTTCTGCCTCCCCCGCCAGTGCATGGTTCTTATTTGTGGAGAAGAAGGACAAAACCCTGCATCGACTACCAGGGCCTCAACAACATCACCGAGGCCTCAACGACATCACGGTGAAGAACAGCTACCCGCTACCACTCATCTCCTCGGCCTTCGAGCCGCTCCAGGGGCCAACGTGTTCTCCAAGCTGGATCTATGGAACGCCTACCACCTGGTGCGGATACGGGAGGGGGACGAGTGGAAGACTGCATTTAACACGGCCAGCGGTCACTACGAGTATCTGGTCATGCCATTTGGCCTAACCAATGCTCCAGCTGTGTTCCAGGCCCTGTTTATGATGTTCTTCGTGACATGTTGAACCGATTCATCTTCATCTACCTCTACAACATCCTCGTTTTCTCCAGCTCAGCCCAAGAACACGTGCTCCACATTCGACAGGTCCTCCAACGCCTCCTGGAGAACCAGTTTTTTTTAAAGCAGAGAAATACGAATTCCATCGTTACACCATCCCCTTCCTGGGCTACATCATCGCTGCAGTGAGTGTACAGATGGATCCCGGGAAGGTGAGAGCGGTGGTGGATTGGCCCCAGCGTACGTCCAGAGTGCAGCTGCAACGTTTCCTGGGATTCATCAACTTTTATTGCCGCTTTATCCGGGGTTACAGCACCCTGGCTTCCCCCCTGTCTGCACTCACCTCTCCCAAGGTTCCGTTCACATGGTCCCCAGCTGTTGACCGGGCATTCCGAGTCCTCAAACACCGTTTCACCACTGCTCCCATCTTGGTTCATCCTGACCCGTTCCTCCATTTCGTGGTGGAGGCCGATGCTTCGGATGTCGGAGTGGGGGCGGTCCTGTCTCAGCATTCGGCCCTGGACCTCAAGTTACATCCCTGCGCCTTCTTCTCCCATCACCTCAACACAACGGAGAGGAATTACAATGTGGGGAATCGTGAGCTTCTCACGGTGAAGATGGCATTGGAGGAGTTGAGGCACTGGCTGGAGGGGGCAGAACATCCATTCATTGTGTGGACAGACCACAAGAACTTGGAATATCTCCGCACCACTAAGCGTCTCAATTCCAGGCAAGCTAGGTGGACCCTGCTTTTCACCCGGTTCAACTTCTCCCTCTCATACCGACCGGGATCCAAGAAAGTCAAGCCAGATGTGCTGTCACGACGCTATAGTCCCGCAGCTACCCCCCCGCAATCCGAGACCATCCTTCCCACCTCGTGCTTGGCGACGGCACTCAGTTGGGGTATAGGGAAGCAGGTCCGGGAGGCGCAGCGTTCCCAGCCGAACCCCGGGGGGGGGGGCAGATAACTGGATGTTTGTTCCTGACGCTCTCCGCACCGCGGTCCTGGAGTGGGCCCACGCCTCCAGGCTTGCCTGCAACCTGGGATCCCATCGGACCCTGGCCTTTGTGCGAAAACGCTTTTGGTGGCCTACCATGGTTCCTGACATCTCTGTGTTCGTCGCCGCCTGCACGATCTGTGCACAGAACAAAACTACTCGGCAAGCTCCGGCTGGTCTCCTCCAACCTCTGCCTGTTCCTCACTGTCCCTGGTCTCACATATCCCACAGGTCTTCCCCCGTCTGATGGCAACAACGCCATCCTAACAGTTGTGGACCAGTTTTCCAAAGCTGGCCACTTCATTCCTCTCCCCAAGCTACCCTCTGCCAAAGAGACGGCCCAGCTCATGGTGCAGCACGTCTTCCGGATCCATGGACTCCCAGTGGACATGGTCTCCGACCTGGGGTTCTCGTCCCGGTTCTGGAAGGCGTTCTACACACTCATTGGGTCGTCGGCCAGCCTGTCCTCCGGTTTCCACCCTCAGTCCAACGGCCAGTCGGAGCGAGCCAACCAAGACCTGGAGACGACTCTGCGCTGCCTGGTCTCCGCCAACTCCACCACCTGGAGCCAGCAACTAGTGTGGGTCGAATACGCCCACAACACCCTTCCCTGCTCTGCCACTGGTATTTCGCCCTTTGAGTGTTCCCTGGGTCAGCACCCGCTCTTCCCGGAGCAGGAGGAAGAGGTTGGCATACCCTCGGTCCAGATGTTTGTCCGCCGCTGTTGTCGTACCTGGAGGAGAGCCCGGTAGGCTCTTCTCAAGCCCACCTCCAGGTATCGCTGTCTTTCTTAAGTTCCTGTTTTCTAGTTTTCCCGGTTTTTACCATTCTGCCTGCCCTGACCCTGAGCCTGCCTGCCGCTCTGTACCTTGTCACACCACCCTGGATTATTGACCTCTGCCTGCCCTGACCCTGAGACTGCCTGCCGTTCTGTACCTTTTGGACCCTGACCTGTGCCTGCCCTTGACCTGTCGTTTGCCTGCCCCCTGTTTTTGTAATAAACTTTTGTTACTTCGACACTGTCTGCATCTGGGTCTTCTCCTGAAACGTGATAGCAAGTGTTGCTCTCATCATTCTTGCTGCCTCCAGTTCAGTAGCCATACCTGCTAGATCAGGTGCGAGTGTGGTCTCAATTAAATAGAGTAGGCTATAACCTATGAATGGGCGGAGAAACACGGGGCAGTTATCTTTCCAAGGAAATGTATTTCCTAACTAGGCCTATGATTATATAGTTTACTACATTGCCTAGAAATAGGTCTAAATATTGATCACCCATATTTCTCCGTCTGAAAATCTTCCCACTCCTAAAAATTAGGCTATAAAAATAGCTCAAGAGAAAGTGAAAGTCTCTCCAACTCATCTAGCATATTGGCTGATATACGTAGCTCAGTAATAAAATATAAGGGCCATGTGAGAATCTCTGGTAATTCAACCTATTTCTGAAGTTATTTTTGCGCATTTGACATTGCCTATAGGGCGCAAAATTGCTGGGACCATGGCTGGCAAGTGAGCTGTGTCACATACGCCTAAAATAACATTGCGGGACTGGCCTACAGCCAGTAACCTTGGTGTCTTCTTTGACCCTGACCTAAACCTCAAGCTGCATTTATAGAAGGTTGTCACTGTAACTCTTTGTATAGTCCTACAGAAATCACTCTATCTTCTACAGTTCGTTGAAAATGCTGCAGCTCGACTTTTAACAGGAACCAGAAACGTTTACCACATCACACCTATTTTAGCTTCTGTCTACCAGTCACTTTTAGAATATATTTTAAAATTGTATTAATCACGTTTAAGGCTTGGTTTAGCCCCATCCTATATCTCTGATATTTTATCTCCCTATGAATCAGGATGCAGCCTGAGATCCTCTGGCAGGGTACTGTTGACCATTGCAAACTCTATATGTTGAAAATGAAACGAGATTGGGCATTTGCCATTAGGGCGTGTAGACTTTGGAATGGTCTGCCAGAGGAGATCAGGCTTGCAGATTCAGTGCCTCTTTTTAAATCCCTGCTGAAGACACACTTTTATAAAGATGTGTTAAATGTATGATTTCAATGTATGATTTTAATTAGCTGTCTTTGTTTGATTCTCCTTCCTCCTGTCTTTGTTTTCGCTCATTTTATTGTATTATTTTATGATGTGAAGCACTTTGTTACTTGTATTAAAAAGCACCATACAAATAAAGTTATTATAATTAAAAGTATTATTATTTGTATTATTATTTTTATGTGGATTGTAATTTGTTACAATAGTATTACACTGTATTACCAGTTTTGATAACACGTATTTTGTCTATTCGAAATGTCACAAACTGTATGCATTTGATTATATACTCAACCATTCTTCAGTCACTCAGTTAGCACTGATGTTCTGCACCTAGTAGAGTGTGTCTGTCTGTAATCAGTGAAATTAATGAAGCTGTCATCTTCCAATTAACCAGATTTTCCCCTGACTGATGAGGACCAAAGGACAGAGAGGCTGTTATCTGATGTCATGCTTCACAGTCAGGATTAGGTTTGCAAAAATCTGGAAACTTTGAATACATTTCCTGTATTCCAGAAATCCTGGTCGAAGGTTTCCGGATTTCCTACTGATTCCCTCCTGATTCCGGAAATCCTCCAACCGCGATTTCGGGATAACCAGGGAATTTATTGAAAGTTCCAGGAATTTTGCAACCCTAGTCAGGATATTACTAAACCATTACAGACTTGACTGAGAATGTATGACTACCTCATAGCATTTTGGGGGAAATGGAAACTACTGAGTTTTTTTTTATAGGTGGCTACTGACCTGTCTCTAAATCACCTCACAGAGTTAAACATCATTAACCATAATTGAAGTCAACGAAATACAACATAGCCTAACTCTCTCTCCGTTGCATCAATGAGAAAATTCATGATGAGAAATGAAAATGTTGCAGCAATAGAACAAGTTACAGTTCAATATGACTAGCTGAGGAATTCACTAGATGGCAGTATGAGAGCAAGTAGTAGGATAGCATATTTCTGGACCGCACACAGCGGACCTCCACGGGTTGGCATTAGACAAACCTTTTACACTTTTAACTTCGCCAACGCTCTGATACATTGACAGGATAAAAGTAATCAAGTATTGTGTGAATTGATGGGCACTGGTCCCAATTCCCAAGACCTTGAACATATTAATGATTAGGCTTTTAATTATTTCCAAGGAGCTAGTCTACATGACCAAGCAAATTTTCCGTAATTGTCATCCTCTTCAACATGAGAGAAAGACAAAGAGGGCTCCCATCAATCGAAATAACCGATTGGTCATGCGACAAACAGCGGGGAGCGTGAGATGTGCACAAATTCATGCAGGGGTCCCATGGGATAGCCATCACACTTGCCCTGAGGGACAGAGCACCAACGGAGACAGGAGTGGTTGGATAGTTGGGCAGACTGTTTTACCCAGAGTGCACTGTAGGCTACACACTGAAAACTTCACTTGGTTCGCGTAGCGATCCGAAAGGGTGGTCTGTCATTCGTTTCGAGCTGCATGCATCTCGCTCTATCCACGCACAAGCGCCTTGCACTCACTCCCGTTTTATTCCTTCAGCGTGATACAGGGAGGATAATCCGTGTAAACGCACTGTGGACTTTAATGTGTACAAACCCTGCTTTATAACGATTCATGGGGATACTTTAGAGGAAATCTTGACGACCCTGCATGTAAACAGGTAAGACACGATTTTTGAGTTAACGATTCAAACGGCCACTTGTTATTTTTCTGGTGAATGTGCAATGATTTCTCCAACTTCAAACACCTCTCCTGTAATGTCTTGCTGTGTCTTCCTATTCTCAAATGCTGAACTATTTCAATTAGTGATACAAAACTCCCTTGAGGTGTAGATTGGATCATTCATGAATGGCTATTAACAAATAATATATGAAATAAATTATATGGCAATATTTGTTCTCACTTTGACAGCTCACTATCATGGTATTTTTCCCGACATTGATCATCCTTGTATTTTCTAATGTGGTCATTGAATTTGTAGGAATTAAAATTAGGCTACACATCGGTGTATTTTTTCAGTTATCATTTTCTGCATAGAAAATAAACCTGAAATGGGTGCCATATAAAGACACTTATTTTGAGCTGAACTCCACGACAAATGGTACAATCCCGACATATGCGCTCAAAGAACAACAGCAGTAGTTTATTGGGATTGAGGACACAATTGGCCCCTTGTTAATATACCTCTTTGTGATAACGAAAGATGACCCAGCTGCCTATAGGCCAGTTCTAGCTGCACAAAGATCACGCTAAACAAGAATGGCGGTGTGGGCGCCTGCTTGGTGCTGAGGCGCGCGTGTATGTATGTGTGTGCGCGCGCGTACGCGTGTGACAGGCGCATCATTCACTGGCATGCCTAATTGCATTAGTCTCCGGCTGGACGGAAAGACTAATCAGTTGACCAAAATGTAAGTGCCCCAAGGAAAATTGTACTTGCAGATTCCACTATCATAATTTGATTTTGGCTTATACTGTATGTATTTATGAATTTTTTTTCAACACCATTATGCTGCCAATGGTCAAACAGCTTGGTGATTTTTTTTTTTAAACACTAAGTGAAGTTAAGCTCATGTTTTTTTATTTAAAATATCCTTACTAAATGAAACTCTGGTAACAAACAATGTTATTAAAGAACAAGCTACTAAAATATTTTCCTATACCAAGTATTATTTTAATCAGCAATTCTAATATAGTGGGTTCTCTGAAATGCACAGGACTGTATTGTTACGTGTGTGTGCGGCGTGTGTGTGTGTCAACCATCATTTGTTTCATTGGCACTCTAGGTTTACTGTTTCTCAACCTCTTTCAACCTCTTGCCATTTAGGAGAATTGTAATTAAGCAAAAGCTTTACAGTGAACAAAGGGTACACAGACACAGTCAGGCATGTAAATAAAATCACGAATCAGATTGGAAAATGTTTTAGTGATATTTGAACATTCATGTACACTTATGATCTGACCTTCGTCAAAGTACTGCAATGCTGCTACCAATATCAAAAATCAGCTTGATGTTGGCATTAGAGCTTTGGATCTCCTATTGTTAGGCTATGGTTCAACCCAGCACTCAGAGAAACAAACACGACAAAGGGAGTGGAAGAAACAAAAATATTTAATAAAAGTTAAAATTGTCTTAGTCCAAAAACAACTGAAGTAAAGGAACAGAGTGGGCTAGTCGGCTCCGGAGGAAGGAGAGGCTGAGGCAGGCAGGCAGGCAGGCAGGCAGGCAGGCCGACAGGCAGGAAGGCAGGCAGGTTGGGAGGTATGTCCGAAACTAAAGACAAAACAAATGACAGGTTAAGGAGAGTGGAGAGCCAGGCTGAAGACAAAGACAAAATAACTTTACTGGTGAGCCAAGTTACCGCTCTGGTAAGAACAACGATCTGGCGCCGGTGGAGAGCCATGCCCCGAATTAGTAGTGCAGGTTGATTAGAGAATAGGATGCAGCTGCGTAGGCAGGAATCACTGGAAACAACCCGCAGCTGCACAGGAGAGGCAGATCCTGAGCACGCCCCCTGATCCACTCCAGACACACCCACATAAAGGGGACAAACACACATACAGATACAACAGACACAGAGGGGACAAAACAAGGAGGAAGGGAAACAGAAAAGGGAGAGACAAGCTGCCCACATAACACCTATTTACTGAAGCTGTGCACAAACAGCATATGCTCAAAGTCCTTTTCAAAGTCCTCAAAAATGTTGATGGTTTATTTTTCTTTGAAATTCTGTGTGTTTAGCAGGTTTATCAAGGCATAATAAGTTAGACCAATTATAACACAAAAGGCACCATTGAATTTTAGTGGATCAATCACCATGGACTTTCCAGGAGAATAAGGTAAATTAAATAACATCCGCATGTGGATGGTCTGATTGATTAGAGAAAGCTTGGTACCAACTGACGCTCCTTTATGCAATTAAATATGGAGAGCTTCCTGTATTCTGTTTTTGTGTCTGTTTTCAGTCTGGTCAATCCTACTACACTCCTGGAAACCGGTATGACGAGAGACATAAGTCATGCATATCAATGATCCAATATCAGGCATCTTTTCTTATGTCATCTTTCTGTAAGCTGAGTTTTTGACATTATTTTATTCTACCAGGAGATCTCGAGGTTAAGAACCTAATTTCCGAGAGAGACCTGGCATTAGTGCATGCTTACATACAGTGTTCCTACACAGAGAATCACAGTATTAGCTTGTCATTTAAATAATTATCTCTCTGGGATGATTGTTTGTTCATTGAGGGAATATAAGGATGAGATAGAATACCCCCCATAGAAAGGTGATCTTTCCCTGGAAGATAGTGACGATCAATAAAGGACAGAATGGTGTGTGTCTGTAAGTGCGTGCGTGCATATGCGTTTGTTTGTTTGTTTGTGAGTCGGAGAGAGACAGAGAGAAGGGTAATGTTTTCCATGTCTGTCCGTCTATCCATTTATTTCTGAAAGAGAGAGATGGAGAGTCACTGCTCACTCAGAGACAGGGAGAGAGGGAGAGAGACCATCAGGCATGGCTGACGCTGACTCTCAACCTACATGTCATTCCTTAATGAACTCCAAGAATCAAAGATCTAATAAGGAGTGGAAGGGCCTCTTCAATAATAAAACCCAATCAGCATCTCTGCAGCAGCAGCAAGCGCTGAGGGCTCAGAAGACTCATAAATAACAGACTCTAGGCCTGACACATGCTGCTCCAATGGCTGGGAACTGCCAATACCCTTCCTCATTTACAACCAGGCCCTGCCTGCTCAGTCAGAGGTAAATAAGCAATGTTCTAGTCAATGAGGATGGAGTCATCACGGTCTCGGTAAGGCTGTGGAGTATAGACAGTAGCTCTGCTTAATTGGTGTAAACTGTAGACCATGACCACCTATATGGTGACTCTGGGTAATAGTTTTCAGAAGAGGAGGTAAAGGGAAGTGGGGATCTTGAGATGATTTGTTTTAAAGGATGCAGGCTTATTAGGTGAGAGTCATAAGAGCTAAACTGAGTCATACAGATTATATTCAAAGATTCAATTCAACCATATTTTATTGTTCTATACCATATTATGTCCTGACTGTTGATTTGTATTAAAATATAAAGGCTCGGCCTTGTTGACATAAAAGCAAAACAATAATATTCAGAGTCAGCTATGTTTTTAGTAATGTCTTGCATTTGTTGTCACAGAGGTTTTCATATTACACATATACATTTTTTCTTTGTGTATTTTAGACAAATCTCTTGTAGCAATGAACCTGTATTTGAGTCCATAACCTGTGTTTGTCAGTGTGTAATGAATATAGACTCTGTAGGGAACAACCAATGCCTCCCACATCCTCGATTTTAAAATAGATTTTGTGTTGCAAGTACTGCTTTCTTTATCAGATGTTTTGAAAAGATGTGTGAGCATTGTAGAACAGCTCCACTATGAAATACTACCAATTTAGAATGCATTGATCTGTGAACAGTTCTTCCCCACATACCTTCATAAGGCTTGAAGAGTGCACAATAAATGTAGCTCTTTTTTTTTTAGCATCTTGTTTAGCTATGAAGAGTTTCTCTTGACTAAATGCAATGTGATAGTCTTGCTTCCTTTCCAATCCCAGGTTTGAACCCAAATAGCTGACAGCCGAGGGGAGTCTACCCTTCATGAAAACACTACTGTATCTATTGTGGCTCTGGTAGGCGCATCACACTGCACAGCCAAGCCCCATGACTCCTCTCTTGCTGCACTAAGGGCTCAATTCAGCCTAACCTGCTCTGCAGTATTTAATTTTGTCAAATACTCTGGAGTAGTTCTTTGGTCAAATAATCACAGATTGTTTTACTACTGCTACTACTGCTACTACTACTACTACTGCTGCTACTACTACTACCCAAGGGCGGCGCACAATTGGTCCAGCGTCGTCCAAGATAGGGGAGGGTTTGGCCGGCAGGGATGTGGGTTCGTTTCCCACGGGGGGCCAATATGAAAAAAATAAAAAATAAAAAACATGTATGCATTTACTAACTGTAAGTCGCTCTGGATAAGAGCGTCTGCTAAATGACTAAAATGTAAATGTAAATGTACTACTACTACTATTACTACTACTACTACTACTACTACTACTACTACTACTACTACTACTACTACTACTACTACTACTACTTCTTCTTCTACTGCTACTTCTTCTACTAATACTACAACTAATAATACTACTACTGCAACTACTACCAGGTGGATTCCTCTAAATATTTCTAGTTTCAGATTAAAAAGTGTGTGTGTGCGAGCAGTAGTTTGTAACAAAGACACTTTGTAAACATTACAAAGTTGAGTTTAATATAATTCCAGCCTAATGATTGAATTTCAGTCCCATGAGGATGGCTTATACAGCCCAGTATTTTACACTTTAATCAGTCAACAGACACTATTATGCAGAGTGACTTACAAGCTGTGCATAGAACCACAATGAAGAGGCTGAGCTGCTACAATAGACACCACAGCACTTCAAACGTAAGTGGTGTTAAGTAGTGTATGTATATATACAGTGCCTTCGGAAAATATTCAGACCCCCTGACTTTTTCCACATTTTGTTACGTTACAGCCTTATTCTAAAATGGATTAAATAAATACAAATCCTCAGCAATCTACACATAATACCCGATAATGACAAAGTGAAAACAGGTTTTTTGAAATGTTTGTAAATGTATAAAATAAATAAATAAAAAATACTTTATTTACATAAGTATTCAGACCCTTTGTTATGAGACTCGAAATTGAAAAAGGTGCATCCTGTTTCCATTGATCATCCTTGAGATGTTTCTACAACTTGATTGGAGTCCACCTGTGGTAAATTCAATTGATTGGACATGATTTTGAAAGGCACACACCTGTGAATGTCAGAGCGAAAACCAAGCCATGAGGTCGAAGGAATTGTCCGTAGAGCTCAGAGACAGGAATGTTTCGAGGCACAGATCTGGGGAAGGGTACCAAAAAATGTCTGCAGCATTGAAGGTCCCCAAGAACACAATGGCCTCCATCATTCTTAAATGGAAGAAGTTTGGAACCACCAAGACTCTTCCAAGAGCTGGCTGCCCGGCCAATCTGAGCAATCGGGGGAAAAGGGACTTGGTCAGAGAGGTGACCAAGAACCCAATGGTCACTCTGACAGAGCTCTAGAGTGGCTTCGGAACAAGTCTCTGAATGTCCTTGAGTGGCCCAGCCAGAGCCCGGACTTGAACCCGATCGAACATCTCTGGAGAGACCTGAAAATAGCTGTGTAGCAGCGCTCCCCATCCAACCTGACAGAGCTTGAGAAGATCTGTAGAGAAGAATGGGAGAAACTCCCCAAATACAGGTGTGCCAAGCTTGTAGCGTCATACCCAAGAAGACTCAATGCTGTAATCGCTGCCAAAGGTGCTTCAACAAAGTACTGAGTAATGAGTCTGAATACTTATGTAAATGTGATATTTCCATTGTTTTATCTGTAATACATTTGCAAACATTTCTAAAAACCTGTTTTTGCTTTGTCATTATGGGGTATTGTGTGTAGATTGATGAGGGGGAAAAAACAATTTAATAAATTTTAGTATAAGGCTGTAACGTAACAAAATGTGGAAAAAGTAAAGGGGTCTGAATGCTAATAGTGAGCTAAGGGGCTGTCTTAGTGACAGTAATCTGCTTTGCGGAGCCAATCTATAAGGCAGTGCACTAAATGAAGGTTTCTCTTTCAACCGGCCCTCTACATCAGCCTGTTTTTGCAACTGCGTTTGGGGGGAGAAGCTTTTTATCCCCCCCCCCTTCAGCTGCTGAGTGCCTGAAATATTTAACAAGGACTGCACTATTTTTGGATTTGTATTCCGTTTGTTATGTAATAACCTGTTGTGTTTCAACCCCACCGCACATGGTAGTGTTTTGCGTAAGTATGCCACTCTCAGACAAAGACTCACTTGGCAAACTGAGGCAAAGTGTGTTTTACCATTGAGGGGTGTGCTGCCATTGTCAATATGATGCAAGATTACTTTGAATGACGGCAGGGGTTGGGAATGTACAGTATGTGGCTCCAAATGCCATGCCATTATATTTAACATTAAGGTATTTTAGTATTGTGTGTCCTTTTATGCAGTAATTAGGTCTCTCGCAGGCTGTTTTGGGCCTCTCTGGGCAAATTGTTGCGTTAGATTTAATAACAACGTACACACTGAAAGCTACAAGCTTCTCATATCCTTGACTTCTTTTGTTCTAGAAGCTACTGATCTCCCTCTGTGTCTGTCTCTGTCTCTGTCTCTGTCTCTCTCTCTCTCTCTCTCTCTCTCTCTCTCTCTCTCTCTCTCTCCCCTCTCCTGAATGCTCTCTAGTGAGGTGTCAGATTCTCTGACTCATGCTCTGGGTGAAAGCAGGGGCATCATGCACCCCAAAAATCTGAGGATGGCTGGGGGTGGTCCGGAGGCGGTCTCTGCTCCCAGTCCGCATGCATTCCTGCAAACTATGCCATAATCATTATGCTTAATTCTATGTAAAAAAAATCTAAAGCCAACTTCAGAAAATTGCTATGTGGCTAGTAATATTACAGAGAAAAAACAACAAAAATATTTGTATTTTATTATAAACAGGACAAATCTGAGGGGGCAAGCTCCCTCATGCCTCCTATGGGCATGACTCCTCTGGATGGGAGGAAAGTGGGAGGAAGTGATGAAAGAGCAGATGAAGAGGGGAAAAGTCATTCTGCAGATAGAAAGATTGACCTTCATCCACTAAGAGGACTGAGATAAAAGCTTGAGTTAATACCATGCCAAAGTGTATTCAGTTCGATGCCAAAAAGTATTCAGAATTATGTATGGTGCAAACGCAAGCTCTCTAATAATCGAAGCTGTGCCATTGGAAGTGAAGACAAGGCAAATTAACCAAAGAAATACTAGCTTTGTTTTTGGGTCCTGTTTTCCAAAAACATAATCCAACTGCTTTAGTCAGTGATTTTTTTAACCAGTTAAGGATTACCCTATTCTTTTTGCATTAGAGCAGAACGGAAGTATGCTAGATAATCATCTGCACTGGCACTGCTGTCCCCACTACCAAAGCCAGTATAAATATAGCCTCTGACACTGTGTGGGAATGGTGGAGGAATGGTGGCGTATAACGTGAATGTCTAGCAACCCAAAGGTTGCGTGATTGAATCTCATCACAGACAACTACTTTTCAATTACTTAAAATGTTTTAGCTACTCTGCAACTACTTAACATGTTAGCTAACCATTCCCCTAACCCTAACAATCCTTTTAGCTAACCCTTCCCCTAACCCTAACCTTAACCCTTTAACCTAACTCCTAACCTTAACCCTAACCTTAACCCTAGCTAACGCTAGCTAACGTTAGCATTAGAATTAGCCCTTCTAGCCAAAATAAATTGTAATTCGTAACATATCATACATTTAGCAAATTGATAACATGTTGTACGAATTGCAATTCGTAACATATCGTACGAATTGTTATTCGTAACATATCATACGAAATGGATGATGGACATCTACAAATGAATACATACCATACGAAACGTAACATATCATACTAAATGGAGTGTGCCAGATTTAAGTACAGAATAATATGAACTGCTCTGAGACCAGATTGGGAACCAGCAGCCACTTGGAGCTAAGGGTTGACATCACAGAAACATGGACTCTGTAATGATCATTAGCTATCTGGATGTTTGCCTTGTATTGTTTGTTTCTCTCATGCTCTACTGAGAGGAACTATGGTTTCGTTATTGATGACTTCACACATGCCATGAAAGCAAATACCTTACGAGTGGCATCATCAAGTGATCACCGGAGACTTTTGATGTTGTGAATGTCAACCAGAAAGAATGACAGTTCAGTTCGCTCCCCTGTTTTGCTTGTTTCCACTCAATGTGATCTCAGAGCATTACGAATTATTCTCTGTGTAAATCTGAGACACTCCATTTAGTATGATGTATGGTATATGTTAATTTGTGGATGGCCATCATCCACTTCGTATGATATGTTCCGAATTACAATTTGTATGATATGTTACGAATTGCAATTTGTACAATATGTTACAAATTACAATTCGTACAATATGTTATGAATTTTAAAAACGTACAATATGTTACGAATTTGCAAAAGGTATGATATGTTATGAATTACAATTTGTTGTGGCTAACGCTAACGTTAGCTCTAGGGGTTAGGGGTTAAGGTCAGTGGTGGAAAAAGTGCCCAATTGTCACCCAGAGCAAACTTGAGTAAAAGTTAAGATAGCTTAATAGAAAATGACTAAAGTAAAAGTAAAAGTCACCCAGTAAAATACTACTTGAGTAAAAGTCTAAAAGTATTTGGTTTTAAATATACTTAAGTATCAAAGTAAAAGTAAATGTATAAGTCATTTCAAATTCCTTATATTAAGCAAACCAGATGGCACAATTATATAGTTTTTTACATTTACGGATAGCCAGGGGCATTCTCCAAAACTCGGACATAATTTACAAACGAAGCATTCGTGTATCGTGAGTCTGCCAGATCAGAGGCAGTAGGGATGACCAGGGACGTTACAGTTGCCAAACGTTCACATTATATGCCCACCCATCCACCCTCCTTTTGTGTTTGCCTTAAGTAACGTTCTATCTTATGTAACCATACCAAATGTAACATATCATACTAATGTGAGTGTCCTGGATTTACCTTTACTGTGTTACATCTAGTGTATGAGACCAGTCTGTTTCACTGGGTCTTGTTGTGCATTGCTAGCAAATGATGAGTCCCTTTCACAGTGCACGAGCTAGTATGGATTGAGGGCTGACAGGACAACCAGAGACAACTGGCATTTTATGTAATGACAGAGTGTCATACTGACTTTATGGTATCAGTTGTCAACCCTACCCTACCCACTAATAATACAAATCAAGCTCACAAACACCTGTCTCATGATAGTGTCAGAGAGGGCTGTCACTCTTCTTCCTATCTTTCTCTCATCGTTATGTGTTTCTACAAGTTGCCATGACATAATGCATCACTTAATATTGATTCCCTGTAGAATTCTGTGAGATTTGGGTGTTGTTCAATTCCATATCCCATATGCTATGTTTGCTCTGCAAGAGGAAAACTTGCTCTGACTTTATTTGTCTGAGAATTAACTCAGAGTACATGTGAAATATATTGCTCTTAGAAAACCACATCAGTGGAAGCACAAAATGAGCTAAGGCTCAAATGGCTAAGATGACCAGCCAGCAGTGTACCAGGGCAGGACAGGACTGTTTGACTCCTCTCTGCGGCAGTAAACTGGCTTAAGTAGCAGGAGTGAATACTGGATCTGATACAGAGGGAAGGATAGAAGAGGGAAGCCCCCCCGTGCAGAGGTTTGACCCCTCCCATTAGAAGTGACAGAGAAGGAGACAGTGATGCTGAGAGATAAAACACTGGTCTTTCATTTCAAGTCTGTCTTGTTTCTTTGCAGCCTCTCCATCTCACTCGACCCTTCGCTTTCTTCTCTTTCTCTCTCTCTCTCTCTCTCTCTCTCTCTCTCTCTCTCTCTCTCTCTCTCTCTCTCTCTCTCTCTCTCTCTCTCTCTGTCTCTCTCTGTCTCTCTCCTGTCTCCTGTCTCCGAGGAGGGAAAGTGAAAAGCAGTTCAAGGAACCGTTACATCCTCGAGTGGAACCTAATTTCTTTAAACGTCTTTAAGTTTAGAACTGGCCAGATTGTTTATTTCTAGAGTATAGACTTATATTCAATTTCGCTTAGAGGTTCTAGAGAGTTCAGTCATGATTGGGGCTTATATTGATATTACAAAGCACACTGAAATAACTACTCTATTACATTTAAAAGACAATAGATACTGGCCTCCGTTTTACATACACATTCGATTTGACCCATTCCAGCTGGTTGCTTACGCATTCCACCAATTATGTTGAATATAATGGCCCAGACATCATTAAAGGCTGTGCACAGCTGCAGCTACAAACATGCTGCTGACACAGAGGAGGTAAAATAAGGTTGAGTTTTTGTGTGAAATAGGTGATTTTGACTTGTGTTTCCCAAATGGTGGTTTGCGACAACAAGTTGGGTTGCCCCTAAAAACTGAGTTGTGCCTTGATTGATACTAAGTTATGTCAAATAAATGTCCATTACTTTCAGTATGGTACCTATGGTACCCAATAGTACCTATAAGAATTCTGCCAAAGGCAACATCAAATCATCACCATCCACACTCTGTTCCAAAGTCATCCCTGTCTGAATGAACCCTTCCCCTTTATAGAGGTAGAACCTCTACCCTTTCACTCATGTTTGGAGCCTACTGCAACACAAAGACAGGCCGGGTGTTTCAATGGGTATGAAAGATGTCAGAGAAAATGGAGGAGGCGTGCTCCCTCATTAGGGTGTGGAGTGGACGAGTGGTGCCATTAGAACCCAAGTGTCTGACCACTCTTGTTTGCTGAAAAGGAACTGATGGGGCTGGAATCTGCTCTCTCCCTCTAAAACAGGGAGGCGTATACTTTTCTGCTGGTTAATGTGGTGCCGAGGTCTCTCTGACTTTCGAAAATAGCGGTGGCTGTAGTACATAATTTAATACATGAATTATGAATACCTTTCTTGCTATAACAATGGCAATGTTTTTTTTTTACATTAACTCACTGATTTTATTCAGTTAGACATCTTCAGAGTATGGATTAATTCTATGTCAATTCAGTTAACTCAAAAGGTGAATTGAAATTCAAGTCCTCATAAAATAATGAGTTATTTAAAATTAATCCCTTGAAATGACTGAAATGGGATTGAAATAGAATGAATCCCTTCGAGCCCTGTGTTGCTTATCTGCAGTATGAAAGGCATCATGGCAGTTGCTGTGGCTCCTAGATGACTCTTTCCCCTCCCTTCTAACATCTCAGCAGCTGAGGACCTTGTGATCAAAGCCTATCCTCTCCTGTGTTAAAAGTGGACACCCTCTCCCTTTGTGTGTGTGTGGGTAGGTGGATTCCTGTCCTCCTGCTGCTGTGTGTTATCATGCACTGTATGTGTGTGTGTACGCGTGTGGTGTATTCTTGGTATTTTATTAGGATCCCCAATAGCTGTTGCGAAAGCAGCAGCTACTCTTCCTGGGTTTCACACAAAACATGAACCATAACATAATAAAGAACATTAATAGACAAGAACAGCTCAAGGACAGAACTACATCAATGTAAAAAAGGCACACATAGCCTACATATCAATATATACACACAAACTATCTAGGTCAAAAAGGGGAGAGGCGTTTTTGCAAGGGGATGTTGCTTTATCTGTTTTTTTAAACCAAGTTTGCTGTTCATTTGATCAATATGAGATGGATCGGCTCTATATAATACTGTACGCTTTCTTGAATTTGTTCTGGATTTGGGGACTGTGAAAGACCCCTGGTGGCATGTCTGGTGGGATAAATGTGTGTGTCAGAGCTGTGTGTAAGTTGACTACGCAAACAATTTGGGATTTTCAACACATTCATGTTTCTTATAAAAAGAAGAAGTGATGCTGTCAGTCTCTCTGCAACTCTTAGTCAAGAGAGACTGGCATGCATAGTATTTATACTAGCCCTCTGATTACAATGAAGAGCAAGACGTGCCGCTCTGTTCTGGGCCAGCTGCAGCTTAACTAGGTCTTTCCTTGCAGCACTCAACCACATGACTGGACAATAATCAAGATAAGACCAAACTAGAGCCTGCAGGACTTGCTTTTTGGAGTGTGGTGTCAAAAAAGCAGAACATCTCTTTATTACGGACAGACCTCTCTCCATCTTAACAACCATTGAATCTACATGTTTTGACCATGACAGTTTACAATCTAAGGTAACACCAAGTAATTTAATCTCCTCTACTTGTTCAACAGCCACACCATTCATTACCAGATTCAGCTGAGGTCTAGAACTTAGGGAATGATTTGTACCAAATACAATGGTCTTAGTTTTAGAGATGTTCAGGACCAGTTTATTACTGGCCACCCATTCCAAAACAGACTGCAACTCTTTGTTAAGGGTTTCAGTGACTTCATTAGCTGTGGGGTTTTTATTTTATTTATTTTTTATTCATGAGTACGATGGCTCACTGTTCGTTGTTGGCATTTCCTGCCTAAGTTTGCCCACTTTGCCAATGAAGTAATCATTAAAATAATTGGCATCATCAAATGGTTTTGTGATGAATAGGACATCTGATTCGTTGAAAGATTGAATTTGAATTTGTTGAATTTGTTGAATTTGTCTTTCTGCGCATCATTTCATTTAAAGTACTCTAAAGTTTTTTCACATCATTCTTTATATCATTGATCTTGGCTTCATAATACAGTTTATTCTTCTTTTTGTTGAGTTTAGTCACATAAATTCTCAATTTGCAGTAAGTCAGCCAGTCAGTTGTGCAGCCAGACTTATAAGCCACTCCTTTTGCCCCATCTCTTTCAACCATACAGTTTTTCAATTCCTCATCAACCCATGGAGACTTAACAGTTTTAACAGTCAGTTTCTTAATAGCTGCATTTTATCAATAATTGGAAGAAGCAATTTCAGAAATTCATCAAGTGCAGCGTCTGGATGCTCCTTATTAATCACACCAGACCAACAAATATTTTTAACATCATCCGCATAAGAGTCACAGCAAAATATTTTGTATGATCTCTTATACACTATTTTAGAGAGAGAGAGTGTTTGGAACTTTGGCTTTCCTGGATATAGCCACTATATTGTGATCAGTGCATCCAATGAGGACGGATACAGCTTTAGAACAAAGTTCTACAGTATTAGTAACAATGTGATCAATACATGTGGATGATCTTGTTCCTGTAGTGTTTGTAAACACCCTGGTAGGTTGATTAATAACCGGAACCAGATTACAGGCACTGGTTACAGTGAGAAGCTAACTCTTGAGCGGACAGCTTGATGAAAATCAGTCAATATTCAGGTCCCCAAGAAAGTAGACCTCTCTGTTTACATCACATACAGTACACTATCAAGCATTTCACACATATTATTTAGATACTGACTGTTAGCACTGGGTGGCCTGTGAAGTGTGTGAACTGTGAAGTGGTCTCCCTTTCCACTTACACTATTTGTGTACGCAAGTTGACACCCTTTATTTTTTTTCTACTAAGAAATCTTAACTTTTTGTTGAAGGAGCCTCTAAAAGAGTAGTTATTCTTGTCAGTATAATAACTAAGGGGAAAGTAAAATGTATTTTGGGGTTCTTAGAATGTGTTTTGCATATGCCTTTAATAAAACTTTTTTTGTGAATATTAAGATCCACCCAAGTAATTAATTAGAATTGAACCAATCGTAAAAGACTGTCAATTAGACATCCCAACAGGACTGTGTATCTGCCTTAGCTGCTCTCCACCCTGTCTCCGCCCTGTCTCCACCCTGCCTCCGCCCTGTCCTCACCCTGCAGTGCAGTCTGGTACCTCGCTAATTCCCCATGCCCTTAGTTCTGAGTAGATTTGAGTTCTAATTTAGAACAGAGGGGCTCTGTTCATTCTGGAACGCTGGTGCTTGGGATTTTGGGAATGGGTTAGTTCAGAGGCTCACCACACCACCCCCTCACCTCGCAGACAGATCACATGCCTTGTTACCAGTCCAGAGAGCAGCACATAATGATCCCTCCACCCATTAACTCCTAATGCAATAAAGCGCTAACATTTTAGCCGTGCCCTACAGCATAATGAAGTTAGCGCGTCGTTACGTAAATGTGTGTGCCATGATAATCAGATGTGTTTCGGAGCATGATCCAGAATGCACACAAAGGTTTCTTCTTTTAAAGATAAGAGAGTGAATGTTTGTTTTTTCTGTTTATCTGTAGTCAGCCATCTGGCCACTATTTTGTGTAACGTCTTGGAGATAATTGTAAAGGACGTCACACTTCTTGCTTAGCAAGTACCGTTTCCTCCCGATTCGGTCCATACCTGGCACAAACTCAGAACCTCTGCCTTGCTAGCACACGTGACCACCCTCCGGAAGCGTCTTACCAGTCGGCGCCACGTGAAAAGCTAGCGATTCGCTGGCGCTATTGGAGACACCTCAGGCTGAGGAGTAAGTTTCACACATCCTCATGTGCTTCATGAGGCGTGAATATATAGTAGTAGATTAGCCTATATAATCTTATCAAGTCAATCAATCAAATGTATTTATAAAGCCCTTTTTACATCAGCAGTTGTCACAAAGTGCTTACACAGAAACCCAGCCTAAAACCCCAAAGTCAATCCATTGTGTCTCTTTAAAAGCAGATTGTTTCTAGACCAGTTCATACCTGGCCGAGGCTGACAGACCAGCATTGCAAGGCTGTGCCGTGGTCATGAAAAGGACACCACAGGGGCTTAGGCAAGCAGCAGCCACGCTACCATATGATAGATAGTCAGAGAGGGATGGCATGTTAGGTTTAAGCCTCGGCATGCATACATTACATAAATAAACAGATAGCTAGCACCCCTGGCTGTTGTGTGAAGACAATAAACCTGCCTAGAATGGGGTCCTCTCAGAAATAGCACCTCATCAAACAGCAGCCTCCCTTTGATTAAACATGACCTCCACACATATGACATACCCCAACGTGCCTGCACAAAAACAACACGGGACACATTTACATCCACATGCCGCCCTAACACAGTTTGACACATTTATAAAGGGATATGAAAATGCTGGCTAATAAATAAGGAGGCACCTGCTGGAAGTCAGAGGGAGCGATCGTGTTTCTCAGTGATAGCTCCAACACTAGGCCAGCAGCAGCATACTTGGGTATTGTAGGCTAGGTGGAATGCACTTGGCGGACGGTCAGCAGCGTTCCTATTAAACAAGTGGCCTTGACCAAACAGGGAGGATGGGATACGTGAGTCACTCTACAGGGGACAGGTGCAGAACACAATCCACATGCAGGGACTGCATCGTCAGCTGGACTGCTCTGAGTATCTCAAAGAGCGTCATACAAATTAGACGTATCATTATTAGTGTTAGAGTAGAGGGCTGAGACTACTGTGTGTGTCTGTGAATTATTATGTGGACTGCAGACTGCAGTTGGGGTCGATTCCAATTCATTTCAGGAAATGAATGCAATTTAATACATCACTTGAAAATACACATTTTAAAACATTGGCAATTTTCCGTTTACAATTGTATTGTTTTTTCACTACTTCCTGAATTGGCTGGGGCTGGAATGGCATTGAGTGAATGACTCTGGAGAATAACTCGATAAACAGTGATTTATCAAAATCACCTAAATGTTATGGGGTAATTTCACAGTTCTTCACCTGTTCTTTGGGACTGTGCGCTCAGTTTGCTACTGGTGCAGCAGTCAGCTAGATATATAACTAACCATGTACTTCCCCTGTCTGGGATGACAACAGTCAGAAACCACCATAAATCAAGAGGAAATGTTAACATTTCCATAAGCCCTGTGTGCCTAGACCCAGGTGACTCACACAAAAATCACATGTCACAAGAACTGACATGAACCCAGTGTACCCAGTAGTGCATTGATCATATTGGGGTCAGTGCAAAGGCCTCTCATTTGCTAGATGTGTTGCACATGTTTTAATCTCTGCACTATCCATATTTTTGATTTCTTTCTCACTGATGCTGAGCGTATCTATTTCTGTGTATTACAACCTACCTAGTCTCATTGTCAGAGCACACACAACACAACACAGCACAGCACAACTCTCCCCTCAATCAATAAGCTGAAAAACTAAAAACAACTGGAAGCTGTACTCTAATTAAATGCACTTGTTAAAACCAAAGTGCTATTGTAGCCTACAATTAAAAAGTCTGAAAGGAACAATCATTTGGGCTCAGTCTCTCTCCAACCTATCTGATTATAGGGAAGTCAGCTGCCAGTTAATCAAGGGCCAGTCAGTCTCTTCCTGTACTCACTAACACTCAGTTGTTGTCTATTAGGGCCCAGTCAGTATGAAAATGTATGCACTCACTAACTGTAAGTCGCTCTGGATAAGAGCGTCTGCTAAATGACTAAAATGTAAATGTCTCCCCGCTAGCCAGAGTGGACTGGTACCCTGCAGCAGACAACAGCACTGCTAGGAGTCAATAGCCTGCTCACACATTGTTCCTCATTATGACTCTGTTATCAATTTACAATTACCTCAGATGGATGGGACCTTGCTGCTTCATTATCAGTGGTTTAATTGATATATGGTTTTAATGTGCACATTGATGGGCAAACCAGGCAAAAGGATATTGTGAATTAATTTGAGCTTTATGTTGTGTTCAGTGCCTACTTCGGTTAGTTCATAATGGTAACCTTAGAAATAGCTGTCTATCTGCATACTGTATTCACTCTCTGTGAAGTCCACAATGTCTTTGTAGGCATACTGTTAGTTAAGCATACTGTTAGTTTATCACTCTGAATTTAGATTATTTTTCAAGCATCTTGTATTATGAGATTGAGATTTGATGGTGGCTCTGCCTTAGGAATGCCTTGTCATGCAAACCGGATATTTTCTCCATTGACTTCCTATTGCAAGTGACATTCTAGTTCATATCACGTCATTAAAATGTTGGGGTAAAACAACACAACAAATCAGTAACAGTGTTTGTATTGATATCTAGTTGTATTGATACCAAACGGGTATCAAATCTGACATAACGCATTTTCTTTACGTTGTCTCAGCAGAGCTTTGAAGGACTGGGGAGTGACAGAGAAGAGAGAGAGAAAGAGCAAGAGGGAGCAGCGGCCTTCATCTGACAGCGTGACCATTGGATGACCCTCGTTCATGCGTCTCCCTGTGTGCAACTCCCACATCACTATGAACTGTGAGCAGGACTTTGGAGACGGGGGCCTGGGTGTGACCCTCACACTCCGACTGCTCATGCACGGCAAGGTACGTATGAGGTGATGGTTTAATTGAATGGGAATATCTGGGAATATATAGAAATAGTTGTAGGAAGAACGGTAGCCATATAGGAATTATCTGTAAGGGATTAGTTAAGGTATTAGGATTCAAATATAGGATGTAATTACAATATGTAAATTATTTTCCTACTGACTCGTGTCCCTGCTCTGCTTTGTCTGTAGAATTTAAATAATACAAATGAGAGATTTGGTTAATATATTTATGTTGATTTAGCACATAAAGAGGTCATTAGGGTATGTTTAAAGGAGTCTATGTTTAAATATTTCAATAACTCTTGTATTTCTTACATTTCTTAATCTTATTTTTTTTTCTCCTGACATTTTTAGGAGGTTGGCAGTATCATAGGCAAGGTGAGAAGGTTTATATTTTTCTTCAATTATTTATGTTATTTATAACTCTTTTCAGAAGAGATACAGTATTCAGAAGGGCTTTCTGATCCCTTGTTATCACAAGGGATGCCTATTTTCAGATCAATGAAGACTATTTCTAGAGTTAGATTAATGTTGTACTATAAATTGTACTATAACAAAAGATATGGGAATGATCCTCTATTAAAAATAGACAATTGAAACCATGCCATTTTGTAAGTATTCATAAACCAATCTATGTGGACTGATTTTCCAAATCAGTCAATGTCTTCCCATTCTATTGTAGAAGCCAAACAAACATAAGGCCTCCTGACACACTTTGCTGACTGTATTTCCCCATCCCAAATGTAATTGCTTCAAACCAACCCACTTAAAACCTTCTCCATCCCCTAATGCAGTACGGTAATCCATCAAACAGAAACATTAGTGCATTGACTGCAAACCTCCGGTTGAAACTGAGCTCCAAAAGGCATATTACTGTCAGACCCTTGTGATCAGTTTAGTGTCTGCTAGGAGGGGGTGTAGGGTGCTCTCTTCCCCCTCGCTGGCTCCCACTAGCCCTACAGCCTTGTAATAGAACACAGGCTAAGAGAGAAAGAGGGAGAGAAAGCAGGAAGAGAGGGATAAAGAAATATGGGGAGAGAGAGAGAGTGAAGGGACGACAGGGAAACCGATACAGAGGGGATGGGAGATTGAGAAAAAGAAGGGATGAGAAACAGAGAGGGAGAGAGAAAAGACAGAGAAAAAAGGGGATAAATAGATATGGAGAAGAAGTGGGAGGGTGAGAAATGCTGTGTGTGGCTCATGCTGTGCTGAGACCGGTAACCAGGCTCTCCATCCAAAGCATGTGTGTTAATAACTCCATTCTCCCTCCTCTCAGTCCTCATCTCTATCTCTTGGCTAGCCTTCAGACCAACATCCTCTACAGTATCCCAAATTACACACTAGCATGCTATTTAGTATGAAATAACAGTGTGGCTAAGTACACAAAATAGTATGGTAGTGTTTCTATTAGAAAACATCCAGTTGTCAATGTCATGGGTGTAGGAGGTGGAATCATTTGGAAGCAGGAAGAGAGAATGACTTGCTGAGGCAATCTAAAGCTGGCAGAGGATGTATGACAGAGATGTGACTTAATTCTACTCCTGAGCTTGGGTGGTGTGACTGACTGGCTGGCTGGCTAGCTGGCTGCTGGCCACACAGAAAGGATCTCACTAGGACAGGACAGACATTAGTCGATAATAGAAGAGTAGATATAGATGTGAATAAAAAGAGCGCAGATTGAAGTGAAAAGGGGTATATATTTGATACATTTTGGATGTGATGAGAATACTGTATATCAGTGGCCTTGTGCTAAACATCTCAGACTGAAAGAGCACTCTACTTTTCTATTCCATGACAGCTTAGATTACTTCTCAATGGAGGGGAAATGTAGTCAATGTGAAGAAAGGTATCCGATTAATAGGGATTGGAAGATCAGGCAGATTTCCATCTGCAAGTTGAGGACACACTGGGGGGGACAGTACTTTTTAAACAAACCACACACACTTCAAAGTTGTCTTTCATCTTCCTCTTTCACAGAAAGGAGAGACAGTGAAAAGAATACGGGAGGAGGTATGTTACCAACTTCCTATCTGTTAACACTGTCCATCATATGTGTAAGACTACTCTACATTACCATAATGCATTCAAAGTAAAGCCTGTCATTGATTGATGAAATACATGTATATCATCTAGCTCCAAAGCAATCAATATCACATCTGGTTTCTGCTTCAATATGCATTATTTATCTGCAATCTTTATTTTCCGGTTATTGTGTAGTCCAGAAGTGTACCGTCACGAAAAAGGTTATAGTTCAAGGCAAAACATAATCAAACCGGAGACAGTGTCTAATATTGTTTGCAATGCATGGTGTAGAGTTCCATTAATATTAAACCCAAACCCTCTCTGGATGTTTGAGAAGGTTGACTGGGATAGCATACAGAACAGCCTCATAGTCTGACCATTCTTCTCTTTCAATTTAACATCTCTCCCTTTTTCACATTATCTCTCCTTCCATCCCTTCTCCTCCATTTCTGCCTGTATCAAGCTCTCTTTCTTTCTCCCTGTCTCTTTTTACTCTAGGTCTCTCTTTCCCTCTCTCTAATTTTCACTTACTCTCAAGCTTCCCCTCCCCCCCCCCTTCTCAGTTTGTCCTTTTTTTTATCTCTCTCCCTTTATGTCTCTCTCTTATTTCTCCCTCATAAACCTCAAGGGTGCAGTTGATCCGATGGCGCTTGATTAACTCTGTACAAAAAGTAATTTGATTGCCATTGTGTTGGTTCTCGTCCCTCTGACTCCTGATGCAAAGCTATTACATTTGACTTTATGAAGCAGAATGATAAACATAGGTGGTTAGACTGAGGGGGCATGTAGACTTATATAGCCACTGGATTAGTCTGCCAGTAAACCAGTCATCCATGCTAGTCATCCGTCCACCCATTCCGTCAGTCAGTCAGTCGAACAGGCAAGCCTTTAATTAGTTCCCCCTATGTGAGGCTCTCTGGCTTCCTCCCCAGGCCCTCTCTGTCCCCACGGTGTCAGACTGACTCAGTGGGATGACTGTAATAAACATCACAGAGGTTAAAGTACCATCATACCTCTACTACACACGTGTCCACTCTCCAGTCGACAGGGCTCTGGAGATAAATGAAATGACAATGGATGGAGGGATCAGAGTACCAGCCTGGGGATAAGTTACAGCGAGGTCAATTCCCTGTATGATGATCTAGCTATTTATTGATAGTTATCTGTAGGACAGGGTGTATTTACTGGTCCGGAGTTTGCTACATTTGACCTGTTCTTTTGATTTGTCCTTCATCCCAATGCCTCTTTTCCCATTACTAATACCCCCTTCCATTTACTTTATTTCCTTACTCATGCTAATTCCATTCTGTCCTCGTTACTTTACTACACTCTTGCCTGTGGCCCTCACTCTATTCACTCCATCCACCCAACATGTGCTCTGCTCTCACCCTTTTACCTCATCTAATAGAACGTCAATAAAGCTGGACCCTGGTTCTTGGTCTGTCTCCCTACAGAGCAGTGCGCGAGTCAACATCTCAGAGGGATCGTGTCCAGAGAGGATCATCACCATCACCGGCTCTACAGACTGTGTCTTCAGGGCCTTCACCATGATCACAAACAAACTGGAAGAGGTAAGACAACACAATCAGTGTTTCCCTTAGAGATTTTCTTAGGCGGGGCACAGCTGCCCCTCGGCTTCAATTGATTTGATATAGAATTTCCTGGTCTCCAATTCGATAATATGTTTTTATTTATACTGTACAGTTCATCCTGCAAATTGAAGTTATCGTTGAAAATCATTAGTCACATTTAATAGCAAGGTTTCCTCCCAGGTTGGCTTCTACTGCAGATTAATTTGACGTTGGATACAAGTTAGACTTGGTGCAAGAGCCTTCTAGTTTCTCATTATAATACTGCAGCGTGAAGTGTAGCTAGCACCGGGCCTTTTATGCAGCATAGTGACTTATTCAATTGAGCTTCGCATTGGAACAGCCCAGACAACTGGAAAGGAACAGGCGAGTGGCTCCATGTCTTTTATAGACAGTATATTGTATTGAAGGAGAACATGCGTCAGTGCTCCAGGTCTGTTGACGAAAGAGAAGATGATAATATGTTAACATGCTAATTATTTAAACAGATGAGGTTTGTGTTTTATCCCTTGATGTTCATATTTATCCATCAACAAACTAGTTAACATTGTAGATTCAGGGACATTTTGGTTGGTCTAGCTGCAGATACTAGCTTTGGAACAGTCGTTCCCCGCATAGATGGGCCGACGGAGCCTTGTTTCATAGCAGTCAGTAAACACACGCTGGCTGGGAACGCGCCGAACTGCATTCATTAAAGATTTTAAGCTCTCACCTCTTCCCAACCCTACTGTCAGCCGAAACTCCCAGAGTTGTCATGGCAACCTGTTGGCTGACCTACAGCGGCGTGTCTCTCACCATGCCTGAGTATTATGTGTCTGACATCTTTAATTAAAGGATAGAAAGAAGAAAAAAAACATCTCAACTCGTTTTGGCCAATGGGTAAAACATTTATATTGTTCTCTACTATTTACTGTTATTAAAAGGCTTCACTACCGTAGCTAGGGGATAGATGGTCTAAGACTATAGATTCTAAGTAGTTCTCATCATTAATTTGATCATGAGGATTTAATCATTAAGGCGGTCAATGAAATTGATTTTATCCAGTCATTATATGAGCACAGGTAAAGAGAGTTGGGTAGAACGGGCAGAACGGCTGTGCCTGTAGCGGGTAATTTGGACGGAGTCAGGCGCGGAGGTGTAAATCACAGAATAATGATTTCTTCAGCCAATACAGCGGTTCGGAGCAATGCGCAAAACAACGGCGTACTGGGGAAAACAAAACACACGGGTGAATATCCCGGCGTTAAAGTACATAATGCTCCACCGAGCTATTGACACCTCCACATGGAAACAATCACACACAAAAACATGGGGGGCAGAGGGAATACTTATACAGGGACTGATGAGGGGATATGAACCAGGTGTGTGTAAAAACAAGACAAAACAAATGGAATGATGGGAAGGGGAGCGGCAGTGGCTAGAAGGCCGGTGACGACAAACGCCAAAGACTGCCTGAACAAGGAGAGGAGGCAGCTTCGGAGGAAGTCGTGACAGTGCCTCTCTAATCACAAAGGACCACAGTTCAGTGCTTGGTATAAGTATTTCACTTGATTTGTTGCTCCCAAGAAAGGAAATAGAGCATTTATTTGCAGCAGGTTAGTCATTCTCCATTGATGTCTTATCGTCCTAACCACAGCATACACGGGGGATTAAGCCCAGAGCCTCTTTGTGTGACTGCAGCTTCTTGTAACCCCCGGACGTATTTCCGCCAATTTGCTTTTGAAAGTCGTTCACTGAGTTTGGTGAGTGGGGAAGGATCGGGCCATTCACAGTTGTTATAATATGACGCATATTTTTAGATCAAATCTGGGAGATGATGCCCAGAGCCCTAATGAGACAACAACCTACCAGCCATGCAGCCGCCTCACTTAATAAAGACACTGAGAGAAAACCAAGCGTCATAGCCGCATTAGATAGATACATGGGTTTTATATTTAAAAAGTAGGCCTACCAGAACTGTTGGGGAAATAAATGTTTTTTTTTCTCAAATCCCCTGGAGGCACCTCTGTAAAGTACATTAAATTAATATTATTATTGCACACCGACTAGCTAATGCATTCTGTTTGAAATACATGCGGTGTGCTTTCCATTCAGAGAGAGAGAGAGAGAGAGAGAGAGAGAGAGAGAGAGAGAGAGAGAGAGAGAGAGAGAGAGAGAGAGAGAGAGAGAGAGAGAGAGAGAGAGAGAGAGAGAGAGAGAGAGAGAGAGAGAGAGAGAGAGAGAGAGAGAGAGAGAGAGAGAGAGAGAGAGAGAGAGAGAGAGAGAGAGAGAGACGTTATTGGGATGCGCACTGATGGGCAGAGAGACTGCGATTTACATTTCAAAGGGAGCCTGACTGTTAATTAATTATCAGGTCATTCTCTGCCCACACTGGATTGAAGGAGAGGCTATTTACTACCTGGTCAAATGAAGGAAAATAGGAAATGGCGATGACTGAGGCCAAGGCTTTACCTTTACAGGGCCACTTAAGGGCCCCATTCAATCAAAGTCGTAAGTGGGGTTTTGGAGATTTTGCCATCAGTGATTTATCATCCATCCTTCTCTCTCCCTCTTCCTCTGTCCCTCCCTATCTTTTCCCCCTCCTTCTCTCCCTCTCCCCAGGACCTCACTACACTGGTGGCCAATGGCACCATCAGCAGCAAGCCCCCAGTGACCCTACGACTGGTCATCCCAGCCAGCCAGTGTGGCTCCCTCATCGGCAAGGGAGGGGCCAAGATCAAGGAGATCAGAGAGGTGAGAGACTAATACAGAATGGCTGCAGATGCAGGATCTTCATTTGAGCCAGTTTTCTGCAGCAGGAAAATAATCCTGCAAATGTGAATTATTATGTGGATTATAATTAATGGACATTTTTGTAGGGGTTGATACCTTTTTCGTAAGGGAAAATCAAGTCTGACATTTCAAATTGGAAATTACAAACTTCAGAAGCCTTTTTAAACCTCAAATACACTACAAGTAAAGCATTACCTGCATTGCAACAGGGCGATCAAGGCAAGAAACAAGACTCTTAACAGTTAGAAAAAGGCAGCCATTTCACTTGACTGTAGAGTGGGGAGTTAGCTAGTTCCTTCCCTGATCAGCGCTCGAGGCAACTATATGCCAGTCTGTTTCATGTCTGGTTTGTGTTTATTTCAAGGGCACCAAGTTTCTATCGGGAACCTTACACGATATCCTGTGCTCAGGATGCACTATGTCCTTTGTTTGTTCACATAGAGATGCTCTGTTATTTGATTTTACTGCAAGCTGATTTTCTTTGCAGATCACTACAATTTGTATGCAGGTCTTTTCATCCATCCATGACCACCCAATGTTTAGTGCTAAGCTTTCATCTCTATTAGGTCAACAAACCACAGAAGTGGACCCATGTCAGTGTGATTATTAGAATGCCATATCTTTCTGAATCAATGTAATCCTTTCTTTAATCCGCTATCATTGGCAGACCACTGGAGCACAGATACAGGTGGCAGGGGATTTGCTACCCAACTCTACTGAGCGAGGGGTGACGATATCGGGGAGTCAAGACTCGGTAATCCAGTGTGTCAAGCTAATCTGCACAGTAATCCTGGAGGTAGGGTGACATTTCTCTCCTTCTCCCTTTCCTATCCTCCTCATACACACACATTCATAACCAAGAGTGGAATTCAATCAAACCCACACTCCACTGCCACTGGAGTAACAATGACAATGTATCTGTATTTTCGTAGCACTAGAGCAATGTTATATTTGTCCAGCCTGGGTGTTATCCATAGAGTTGATTTGATTGAATTACTGCCATACCAAGAATACAATTAGGAGGTGATAATATAATCTTATTTACTGTTATACTAACCTGAGCCTTAGGGAAATGTGGTATCCTTCCTGAAGAGCCAGCTATTCTCCTCGGCTCAGTACACATTAGTCAGGATCCTCTGTTTTGACCCTGTTTGACCCTGAGACGAGCTGGTCACAGAGGAAAGCACCCTGGCTCAGTAAACAAACTGACCTGCAGCAAAGTGTGTCCTCCTTTAAACAACTGCTCTCTTGAGAAACAGGAGTGGTGGAAAGGGGAAAAACAACCCGAAGGATTATTTCCCTCCAATGCGTACATGCCGGCCTTTTTGTTTTTGCATTGCAGTTGGACCGTACTGCCTAATTGCTAGTTTGATCCAGTTTTCCAGGGCTTTCTTCAAAGGCTTGCAACTTTCATTAGGATTCTCTTCCAGTGGGGCCTTCAGGATGTAAATTATGCAAAGTTATACAAAGAATCGGCTTTGACTGCTCCCACAGAAAAGATGCTCTACATTTCCAGAAAACCCTGCATCCTTATGATAAGTTATACAACTTCCTGTGTATTGTTTTACCCATTTTTTGTTTCCTTTTGTAATTGGCAAGTTCACGAGTTTTCTCTGAAGGGGACTAGGTTTTTGTCAGTTAAGTGTGTGTGTGTGTGTGTGGGTGCGTGTGTGCAGTGCACCCGTTTGAAATATCCAAAGGAATGTTGAACAACTTGAGCCGAAGGCTGAGATTACAAACTCAAGAACAATCCAATCAACCCTAAAGAGCTGCCGTTTCAATGGTTGAACTGTTAAATGAATGACTAATGTCATCAGTAGAAAAACAAAGGGACAAATGTCATGTAACTGTCATTAGCAGTTTAATACACCATTAATTGTTCTCATGTTTTATGTGCTTAATAGTTCAATGCCATTTGCTCCATTGCTTTCCCTCCCACACAACATAAGTGACACAACATTAGCCAGATTTAAAATAAAACATCCTTCACACAAGTTTTGACTTGCATCTGTCGTATTTATTTTGGTGATAAAAGTGTTTCGATATCTCACAACACCAGACCCCTTGACCTATGTTTGACTCCCCAGTCTCCCCCGAAGGGTGCTACCATTCCCTACCGGCCCAGCCCCTCCCCAGGAGCCCTCCTCATCTCTGGCAACCAGGTGAGAACACCACAAACCCATCCACACCCTGTATAGACATATCATGTGAAAAATAGTCCAGTGTACTTATTGAGGGACTTTAGAGCACTATTCTATGTAAGATCCTTAGTTATGGTTCATGACGCACCTCAGTGCCACCCCACGACTCAACCCATTATGAAGATATGAGGCCGTTTTGCTACTTGGGGAGATGAGATTGTGGGTGGGGGTGATGTTAGGATGAAACATTTTAGCCACTCAGTCTATAGACCTCTAGCGTTTGGCTCGACTGCAGTGGATCCTGGCTGCTATGCCTGCCTGCGCTGGTGATCCAAACCTTGTTACAGCAAATGAGCTGTCTGAGCCTTACTCTCAAATGTTTGATATGGTATTGTGTTGAGATAGCACTCATAATAACATATCAAATTAAAGTGCAGGGTGTAGCTATGGTCAGAGGAAGATGAAGCGCTTTAATGAATCCAGAGCAGTGATAAGGAGTATTTGTGTAACTTGTCTGAGGATAAAAATGAATAGGAATGGGAAACTCTGGATGGTGATTCATACCGTAAGCCAGTTAAGTGTGTGTGAGAGAGTTTGACATGGAGCTCCAAGGACCACTCCAGTCAATAGAATTAAGGAAGGAAGAAAAAAATGATATGTTATTTTATATTTCAGTGGAACAGAAGGGGTTTTCAGTGATATATTTCAGTTGGAAAATGAATGTAGTCAGTGGGAATTTCCCATATTTGTATGGTTTTATGATGTTGAAAGTGCTCTGGGATGACACTTTGGTAGGCTAGTTCTCGTTGATTCATTACATGATTTTAGCTTTTATGTTTTACTATTAGTATGTCTTCTTAGCTTATCCTAGATAAACTGTGTTTACAGTATGTAATTAATGAGCTCACTAACATTATCTGGTGAAATAAAGGTAAATAATAGTAATAATGTATGTTCCCTGTGTGTATGTTTAGGTGTTTGAGGCGTCAGACTTTTCCCCCCACCCTCTGTACTCTCTCTCCCAGGGTGGTCTTGACCTGCAGCAGGTGAGTGTCAGATGATCTGATGTCACCAACACCTTTAACTGTGAATAGTTCACTCTAAAGTCAACCTTTTCAAACATTTTCATACCTCAAAAGTGGTCTTAAAGGGCAATTTCATTATATCCAGCACAATACCATTGTATACAGTTGAAGTCGGAAGTTTACACACACTTAGGTTGGAGTCATTAAAACTTGTTTTTCAACCACTCCACAAATTTCTTGTTAACAAACTATAGTTTTGACAAGTCGGTTAGGACATCTACTTTGTGCATGACAAAAGTCATTTTTCCAACAATTGTTTACAGACAGATTATTTCACTTATAATTCACTGTATCACAATTCCAGTGGGTCAGAAGTTTACATACACTAA
This sequence comes from Coregonus clupeaformis, assembly GCF_020615455.1. Lineage (NCBI taxonomy): Eukaryota > Metazoa > Chordata > Actinopteri > Salmoniformes > Salmonidae > Coregonus > Coregonus clupeaformis. The sequence continues at coordinate 46,191,322 of NC_059215.1, read as the reverse complement.
GTTGACTGTGCCTTTAAACAGCTTGGAAAATTCCAGAAAATTATGTCATGGCTATAGAATCTTCTGATAGGCTAACTGACATCATTTGAGTCAATTGGAGGTGTACCTGTGGATGTATTTCAAGGCCTACCTTCAAACTCAGTGCCTCTTTGCTTGACATCATGGGAAAATCAAAAGAAATCAGCCAAGACCTCAGAAAACAAATTGTAGACCTCCACAAGTCTGGTTCATCCTTGGGAGCAATTTCCAAACGCCTGAAGGTACCACGTTCATCTGTACAAACAATAGTACGCAAGTATAAACACCATGGGACCACGCAGCCGTCATACCGCTCAGGAAGGAGACACGTTCTGTCTCCTAGAGATGAACATACTTTGGGGCGAAAAGTGCAAATCAATCCCAGAACAACAGCAAAGGACCTTGTGAAGATGCTGGAGGAAACAGGTACAAAAGTATCTATATCCACAGTAAAACGAGTCCTATATCGAAATAACCTGAAAGGCCGCTCAGCAAGGAAGAAGCCATTGCTCCAAAACCGCCATAAAAAAGCCAGACTACAGTTTGCAACTGCACATGGGGACAAAGATCGTACTTTTTGGAGAAATGTCTTCTGGTCTGATGAAACAAAGACATAACTGTTTGGCCATAATGACCATCGTTATGTTTGGAGGAAAAAGGGGGACGCTTGCAAGCCGAAGAAAACCATTTCAACCGTGAAGCACGGGGGTGGCAGCATCATGCTGTGGGGGTGATTTGCTGCAGGAGGGACTGGTGCACTTCACAAAATAGATGGCATCATGAGGAAGGAAAATTATGTGGATATATTGAAGCAACATCTCAAGACATCAGTCAGGAAGTTAAAGCTTGGTCGCAAATGGGTCTTCCAAATGGACAATGACCCCAAGCATACTTCCAAAGTTGTGGCAAAATGGCTTAAGGACAACAAAGTCAAGGTATTGGAGTGGCCATCACAAATCCCTGACCTCAATCCTATAGAAAATCTGTTTAGGACCTTTCTTTATAACTACAGACGACACATACAGTGCCTTCAGAAAGTATTCATACGCCTTGACTTATTCCACAGCCTGAATTCAGAATGGATTAAATATATTTTTTTTATCTTACCCATCTACACACAATACCCCATAATGACAAAGTGAAAACATGTTTTTAGAATGTTTTGCAAATGTATTGAAAATGAAATTTACATGAGTATTCACACCCCTGAGACAATTCTTTGTAGAAGCACATTTGGCAGCAATTACAGCTGTGTCTTTCTGGGTAAGTCTCTAAGAGCTTTCCACACCTGGATTGTGCAACATTTGCACAATATTATTATAAGTTTTTTATTCTTCAAGTTATTTCAAATTGGTTGTTGATCATTGCTAGACAACCATTTTCAGATCTTGCCATAGATTTTCAAGTAGATTTAAGTCAAAACTGTCTTTTTGGTAAGCAACTCCAGTGTAGATTTGGCCTTGTGTTTTAGGTTATTGTCCTGCTGAAAGGTGAATTCATGTACCAGTGTCTGGTGGAAAGCAGACTGAACCTGGTTTTCCTCTAGGATTTTGTCTGTTCTTAACTCCAGTCCGCTTCTTTTTTATTCTGAAAAACTCCCAAGTCCTTAACGATTATAAGCATGCCCATAGCATGATGCAGCCACCACTATGCTTGAAATATGGAGAGTGGCACTCAGTAATGTGTTGTATTGGTTTTGCCCCAAATACAAGACTTTGTATTCAGGAAAAAAGGTTAATTTCTTTGCTCCATTTTTTGCAGAATTACTTTAGTGCCTTGTTGTAAACAAGATGCATGTTCCTTCTTTCACTCTGTCAATTAGGTTAGTATTGTGGAGTAACTACAATGTTGTTGATCCATCCTCAGTTTTCTCCTATCACAGCCATTAAACTGTGTAATTGTTTTAAAGTCACCATTGGCATCATGGTGAAATCCCGAGCGGTTTCCTTCCTCTCCGGCAACAGAGTTAGGAAGGACGCCTGTATCTTAGTAGTGACTGGGTGTATTGATACACCATCCAAAATGCAATTAATAACTTCACCATTCTCAAAGAGATATGCAATGTCTGCTTTTTTTTACCCATCTACAAATAGGTGCCCTTCTTTGCGAGGCATTGGAAAACCTCCCTGGTCTTTGTGGTTGAATCTGTGTTTGAAATTCATTGCTTGACTGAGGGACCTTACAGATAATTGTGTGGGGTACAGAGATGAGGTAGTCATTCAAAAATCATGTTAAACACTATTATTGCACGCGGAGTGAGTCCATACAACTTATTATGTGACTTTTTATGCACATTTTTACTCTTCAACTTATGTAGGCTTGCCATAACAAAGGGGTTGAATACTTATTGACTCTAGACATTTCAGCTTTTCATTTTTAATACATTTGTAAAAAATATATATATAAAAAAGAACATAATTCCACTTTGACATTATGGGGTATTGTGTGTAGGCCAGTGACCAAAATATAAACGTAATCCATTTTAAATTCAGGATGTAACACAACAAAATGTGGAAAAAGCCAAGGAGTGTAAATACTTTCTGAAGGCACTGTATGTAGACACTGATATGGTGCTGGAGATAATGAATATGAGGTTGAAAAGTGATGGAATTTCTCTTTAAGTAGAACTGTTGAAGGGTGATTGGGTGGTAGAGGGCTTTGGAAGTGGATGTGGGATGTCAAAAAGTGGGTAGCATTGGCATGAAATACTAGAACAACAGCTGAGCCTAATCTGCAGCCATTGTTCCAACATAGCATCACAAACATGACAGCTGCTGTGACTAGATACCACAATACACTCCATTAACCCTCAACCAACCATTTTATATTACCCCCTTATCGTATTACTCTAGCTATCACAAAGGCTATAGGGGCCTAACGTTTCTAACTCCTGGCCCTACTCTGTGCATAAATATAATATAAATAGGAAGGAAGGTGATGTCCACTGTTGGCCTGATGTTATCGGAGAGGTGAAACAGCCTGTGGTGATTCTCACACCTTAAGTAGCTACTGTAATAATCTATTTCAGAATGGCTCTGGGAGCCTCCCTGCTGCTCTTCTGATACAAAGCTGAACATACAATTATAAAAAACACAACAACATTTCCAGTAGTTAGATCAGGTCGATTATGATTATTGATCCTGCTGTATCTCTTCTAGTGATAACAATATGACAGTATTACCAATGATTTGACATTGTTTCCTGTGCTTAGAGTTGATTGTGTTTGTCGTTTTGGTGCATAATAGGGGATTGCATCTAACCTCTCCATGGAGCGGTACTACTAGCCAGACCGCTGCCGTCGGTCAGAATTGAGTTTAGCTAAGTGCTGTCTGGCCTGACAATGGGGCTACATGGGCACCACCCTGACTTATATATGAGAGAGAGAGAGAGAGAGAGAGAGAGAGAGAGAGAGAGAGAGAGAGAGAGAGAGAGAGAGAGAGAGAGAGAAGAGAGAGAGAGAGAGAGAGAGAGAGAGAGAGAGAGAGAGAGAGAGAGAGAGAGAGAGAGAGAGAGAAGAGAGAGAGAAAGAAGAGAGAGAGAGAGAGAGAGAGAGAGAGAGAGAGAGAGAGAGAGAGAGAGAGAATTACAGGAGGCACATTACAGAGTATGAAGGTTGGTTAAATGGCACCCTGCTGTGAAGATTGCGGACCCCTGATGATGTCCAATCTGGACTGATGTGCAATCACATTAAAGATGATGGAAACACTTTCTATGTGCCACCTGTGTTGTGGAAGACATTATGGATGCATTTTACGGGTTTATATAGGCTGTAATAGAGCCACAAGATATACATTCCTGTAGCAAGTGTATAATCTTCAATAACCACTTTCTGCAATACACAACAAATGCATTTAAATGCATTTTTGTATTTGCTTCCACATACTTAGCCATTGTTGATGTAGTATACTGTATAAATGTTAACATACAGTGGGGGAAAAAAGTATTTAGTCAGCCACCAATTGTGCAAGTTCTCCCACTTAAAAAGATGAGAGAGGCCTGTAATTTTCATCATAGGTACACGTCAACTATGACAGACAAAATGAGATATTTATTTTCAGAAAATCACATTGTAGGATTTTTAATGAATTTATTTGCAAATTATGGTGGAAAATAAGTATTTGGTCAATAACAAAAGTTTCTCAATACTTTGTTATATACCCTTTGTTGGCAATGACACTGGTCAAAAGTTTTCTGTAAGTCTTCACAAGGTTTTCACACACTGTTGCTGGTATTTTGGCCCATTCCTCCATGCAGATCTCCTCTAGAGCAGTGATGTTTTGGGGCTGTCGCTGGCCAACACAGACTTTCAACTCCCTCCAAAGATTTTCAATGGGGGTTGAGATCTGGAGACTGGCTAGGCCACTCCAGGACCTTGAAATGCTTCTTACGAAGCCACTCCTTCGTTGCCCGGGCGGTGTGTTTGGGATCATTGTCATGCTGAAAGACCCAGCCACGTTTCATCTTCAATGCCCTTGCTGATGGAAGGAGGTTTTCACTCAAAATCTCACGATACATGGCCCCATTCATTCTTTCCTTTACACGGATCAGTCGTCCTGGTCCCTTTGCAGAAAAACAGCCCCAAAGCATGATGTTTCCACCCCCCATGCTTCACAGTAGGTATGGTGTTCTTTGGATGCAACTCAGCATTCTTTGTCCTCCAAACACGACGAGTTGAGTTTTTACCAAAAAAGTTATATTTTGGTTTCATCTGACCATATGACATTCTCCCAATCCTCTTCTGGATCAACCAAATGCACTCTAGCAAACTTCAGACGGGCCTGGACATGTACTGGCTTAAGCAGGGGGACACGTCTTGCACTGCAGGATTTGAGTCCCTGGCGGCGTAGTGTGTTACTGATTGTAGGCTTTGTTACTTTGGTCCCAGCTCTCTGCAGGTCATTCACTAGGTCCCCCTGTGTGGTTCTGGGATTTTTGCTCACCGTTCTTGTGATCATTTTGACCCCACGGGGTGAGATCTTGCGTGGAGCCCCAGATCAAGGGAGATTATCAGTGGTCTTGTATGTCTTCCATTTCCTAATAATTGCTCCCACAGTTGATTTCTTCAAACCAAGCTGCTTACCTATTGCAGATTCAGTCTTCCCAGCCTGGTGCAGGTCTACAATTTTGTTTCTGGTGTCCTTTGACAGCTCTTTGGTCTTGGCCATAGTGGAGTTTGGAGTGTGACTGTTTGAGGTTGTGGACAGGTGTCTTTTATACTGATAACAAGTTCAAACAGGTGCCATTAATACAGGTAACGAGTGGAGGACAGAGGAGCCTCTTAAAGAAGAAGTTACAGGTCTGTGAGAGCCAGAAATCTTGCTTGTTTGTAGGTGACCAAATACTTATTTTCCACCATAATTTGCAAATAAATTCATTAAAAATCCTACAATGTGATTTTCTGGATTTTTTTATTCTCAATTTGTCTGTCATAGTTGACGTGTACCTATGATGAAAATTACAGGCCTCTCTCATCTTTTTAAGTGGGAGAACTTGCACAATTGGTGGCTGACTAAAAACTTGTTTTCCCCACTGTATCAGTGATGCATATATACAGTTGAAGTCGGAAGTTTACATACACCTTAGCCAAATACATTTAAACTCAGTTTTTCACAATTCCTGACATTTAATCCTAGTAAATATTCCTTGTCTTAGGTCAGTTAGGATCACCACTTTATTTTAAGAATGTGAAATGTCAGAATAATAGTAGAGAGAATGATTTATTTAAGCGTTTATTTCTTTCATCACATTCCTAGTGGGTCAAAAGTTTACATACACTCAATTAGTATTTGGTAGCATTGCCTTTAAATTGTTTAACTTGGGTCAAACATTTCGGGTAGCCTTCCACAAGCTTCCCACAATAAGTTGGGTGAATTTTGACCCATTCCTCCTGACAGAGCTGGTGCAACTAAATCAGGTTTGTAGGCCTCCTTGCTCTCACACGCTTTTTCAGTTCTGCCCACAAATTTTCTTTAGGATTGAGGTCAGGGCTTTGTGATGGCCACTCCAATACCTTGACTTTGTTGTCCTTAAGCCATTTTGCCACAACTTTGGAAGTATGCTTTGGGTCATTGTCCATTTGGAAGACCCATTTGCGACCAAGCTTTAACTTCCTGACTGATGTCTTGAGATGTTGCTTCAATATATCCACATCATTTTCCTTCCTCATGATGCCATCTATTTTGTGAAGTGCACCAGTCCGTCCTGCAGCAAAGCACCCCCACAGCATGATGCTGCCACCCCCGTGCTTCACGGTTGGGATGCACCCCCACAGCATGATGCTGCCACCCCCGTGCTTCACGGTTGGGATGGTGTTCTTCGGCTTGCAAACGTTCCCCATTTTTCCTCCAAACATAACAATGGTCATTATGGCCAAACAATTATATTTTTGTTTCATCAGACCAGAGGACATTTCTCCAAAAAGTACGATCTTTGTCCCCATTTGCAGGTGCAAACTGTAGTCTGGCTTTTTTATGGCGGTTTTGGAGTAGTGGCTTCTTCCTTGCTGAGCGGCCTTTCAGGTTATGTCGATATAGGACTCGTTTTACTGTGGATATAGATACTTTTGTACCTGTTTCCTCCAGCATCTTCACAAGGTCCTTTGCTGTTGTTCTGGGATGTATTTGCACTTTTCGCACCAATGTACGTTCATCTCTAGGAGACAGAACGCGTCTCCTTCCTGAGTGGTACGACGGCTGTGTGGTCCCATGGTGTTTATACTTGCATACTATTGTTTGTACAGATGAACGTGGTACCTCCAGGAGTTTGGAAACTGCTCCCAAGGATGAACCAGACTTGTGGAGGTCTACAATTAGTTTTCTGAGGTCTTGGCTGATTTATTTTCATTTTCCCATGATGTCAAGCAAAGAGGCACTGAGTTTGAAGGTAGGCCTTGAAATACATCCACAGGTACACCTCCAATTGACTCAAATGATGTCAATTAGCCTATCAGAAGCTTCTAAAGCCATGACATAATTTTCTGGAATTTTCCAAGCTGTTTAAAGGCACAGTCAACTTAGTGTATGTAAACTTCTGACCCACTGGAATTGTGATACAGTTCATTATAAGTGAAATAATCTGTCTGTAAACAATTGTTGGATAAATGACTTGTGTCATGCACAAAGTAAATGTCCTAACCGACTTGCCAAAACTATAGTTTGTTAACAAGACATTTGTGGAGTGGTTGAAAAACGAATTTTAATGACTTCAACCTAAGTGTATGTAAACTTCCGACTTCAACTGTATATACACTGTCTGGTAAGTGGTTATTAGCATAACAATGTTTTTTTTTTACTGTCATTTGCCTAATGTAGAGTGATCTCTTTCAGGCCTACACTGTACAAAACCAATATGGCATTCCACATACAGAGGTAAGTGGGGTTATAAATACAGTAGTTATATATAGTAACCTAACTATCCCACTGTAATGTTATGTAGCCCTTTCCTTCAGTCAAATTACCTAGTTGCCTTATGGATGCAATATTATAAAATATTTTATTTTTTTTTACAGCCGAAAATCCGGTGTTTCTATGTCAAACAGTTTTGTTATATTTCAGTTTTCTGTGATATACAGTATATAAAGTGTAATATTGGGATGCAAACTCAAAATTGAATACATTTCAACTCTATATCTGACATGGTACACGTGTTCTCTTTTTTGTAACCCCATAACCATGTGTGTGAGGTGAAAACGTTTTTTTTGTAAGCCTACCGAGAATCACTCTGTGTGACCCTGATTTAGCCCACTACAGTAAAAGGTTAACATATATTTTGGATATGCTCTTTCTTCCTGTATCTCAGTTGGCCAAGCTACATCAGCTATCCATGCAGCAGAACATGCAACAGAGTCCCATGTGCCAGCAGGCTACAACCATTCTACCTGGTATGACTTTACTTTACGTAGCCCAAATGGCAATCAAATACATTTAACTGTAGGAGACGTAGGCAGCATGCAGCGAAACTGAACCTGACGTCCTCTCTTGATGGCTGATGATACTCCAAAGTGAACATGATACACTAGCTACACTACAGCTAGATTTTGTCTTGACGCTTACTGTAATGATCTTATATTCTATTAGTCATATTTTCCTATCAGCTGCCAAATATCAGTAACATCAACAGTTTGCGGGGAAAGATGAGCAGTAGAGATAGAACATCTCCTGTTACAACAACACTAAGTGAAGGGATCCATGTCATAAGCCCAGCTGATTATGTGCTTGTGGCAGTGAAGATGAGAGGAAGCTCCCTACAGCTCTCCATATCTGGCAGTGAAAAGCGAAACTATTATAAGAAATGATGTGTTCCGCCACAGTATCAGAGAGCCTGGAGAAATGTGGCATGTTAAACATAAGTCTATAAAAATGGAAATTAGCTGCTTAGCTACATCTAGCCATTATACCACCAAAAGTATTTATCATGTAGCATGTCAATTATGCTGGTTTCAGTGGAGGCTGCTTTGGGGAGGACGGCTCATAATAATGGCTGGATCGGTGTGAATGGGATGGCATCAAACACATGGAAACCACGTATTTCTCTCCAGCCATTACCACGTTCCCGTCCTCCCCAATTAAGGTGCATACCAACCTCCTGTGGCTGGTTTTCTTAAACTGCAAGCCAAATGTAATGGATGAATATATGAATGACTGTATGAAAGTGTTTGTTAAGTTACATATTTTCTCTCACTAGGAATGGACTCAAACTCCCAGACATCGCAGGAGCTCCTTATTCCAAATGATGTGAGCAGTTAATTAAACATAATATTACATTCTACATTTCAATTCTTTTTTTCAGATATCCTCTGGGTTAAGTCTATTCATAAGGTGAATTGAACTTCCAATAAAATTCTAGGAAATTAGAAAAATACTAATTGAAAATAATTGGCACTTTTCAATCATTGAATTTGAATTTAAATTAATCTCCTAAATTGACTGAAATTAAATGGAATTTACCCTCAACCCGAATGCTGTTATCCAGAATAATCTACTCTAGGCATCATACCAAACAACACATCAAACAGCAGCATAAGCAGAAATATCACATTGCACATAACAGCTCATAGAAGCAGGTGACACCAGCTAGACAGATGCTCAAGGGCTCAAGGCGGGCGAGAGACTGTGGTCTTGGGTAACTTCAAAGGAGAGAAGGGGATGCATCTTGGCAACATACTAATTATCCAAGTCATTATAACCCCAGACTAACCCAAGGTCGTTGGGATTTTGAGCCGATATGGATCCCCTAGTGTTATTGTCTGGGTTCCAGTTGCAGCGTCTCGGAGTGACTCCCATGAGTACCCAGTAAATCCTCTCATGTTCTCTGACCTACTTAGACACTCTCTCTCTCTGCTGTCAAAACAGCCAATAAAAAACAGACAGAGAACCTCTCCCTCTCACTCAGACGCCGCATGTGATGCCTCTCCAATCAGAGCAAGAGACGGAGATGCTGGAATACATTCGGAAAGGAAGACTACTCGGATTGCCCTCTGTGATGATCTAGCACTGGCTGTCCAACTATGTGAATGGATCAGAGACTTCATGTACTCTACAATCTTGAAATGAATCACACATGACAGAATGCAATAAGCTCTCCTGTTCAAGATGGCCAACCAGACATAACTCTTGGACAACGTCACCAAAATGCCTGAGTTGTTCCCCCCAGCAAACCCTTAAATACCAAACCTTCCAATCCGTCAGTGGAATGGCTGGTGCTGTAGAGTGGGGTGTATGACTTTGACAACTGAGTCTAAGCTCCAGCCATTGTTCCAGAGAGGACATGGCTGAGCTCTCTCTCTCTCTCTCTCTCTCTCTCTCTCTCTCTCTCTCTCTCTCTCTCTCTCTCTCTCTCTCTCTCTCTCTCTCTCTCTCTCTCTCTCTCTCTCTCTCTCTCTCTCTCTCTCTCTCTCTCTCTCTCTCTCTCTCTCTCTCTCTCTCTCTCTCTCTCTCTCTCTCTCTCTCTCTCTCTCTCTCTCTCTCTCTCTCTCTCTCTCTCTCTCTCTCTCTCTCTCTCTCTCTCTCTCTCTCTCTCTCTCTCTCTCTCTCTCTCTCTCTCTCTCTCTCGGCATAGCAGAATCAGACCAAAGACTGCAGGATTCAAGATCCATTCCTAGAGCTGCAGTGGGAGATTTAGGCTGGGTCCGTCTCAATAGTCTGAAACAGTTTCCTCGCCTCATCAGCTTTCTTTTATCTTCATCTGCACTGATCTGAATACACGGAAGAGATGAAAGCAATATGTGCACATACCAGTTATTTGCTTTCCCCTGTCCTGCCCTTCCATAAGACTGCAGCTGAAGAAAAGGAGATGAGGAAAAGAGGCCACATATACTATTGAGATGCACCATTAGGGTACAGAGAGAGAGGCATTGAGGAAGAGCTTAGACACAGTCAGCAATATACTGTACTTCTACCTAGGGAAGATTTAGCCTGGATAAAAATGGTGACTCGCCCACTACATCCTTCTTCCTGTGTCATTTTCCAAATTACTACTTCAGCAGGAATTCTCAGAAAATACAGGCCAGTTACACAGTAGCAGCTGAGGTGATACAGTTGAGGTGAGGCATGCAGTGTTCCTGTACTGTGTATGCCCTGCTTAGCACTGGTAATCACCAGTGTACACAATGTTCTATTTGCTGCATGGTATTTACCTGGCTCTACACTAAATCAGGAAGCCCCTAGAGCTCCTACACATACCTCTGAAATTGGCCCTTCAGACATTCAAAACGAGCCTTCTACTCAACATTGTTTGGGGATTACAACGGTCTAAACAGGAGTGTTCCTATACTAACAATGAACTTTGTTTATAACAATCAATGTATTATAAGCATCAGGATGAATTGGTTCAGGTTTGCTCAGAATGAATGGATTGTTCTGAGGTACTGATTCTCCCTCCCAGCAGGGGAGAGTACTGGTCAAATCGCTGATCCCAGGTCTGTGCTAGTGGTGCTCATTGTCTCCCTGGGCTGCTCTTTAGCCTGGCTGGGCTGTGCCAGTGCCTAGCTAGCTGCTCCCAGAATAATCTGCTGTGCCAAGAATAGCCAGGGAGACCAACCAGGACGCTGTGTGACCAATCAGATGCTGCGAAACAGGACTGTGACTTAGCAAAGGAATGTAAAATACAGAGAGAAGGACAGGAGCAGGAGAACAGTGTACGTGTGTGTGTGTGTGTGTGTGTGTGTGGCGCAGGGGCCACTATCAGTCATCCATTATTAAGCTGCCAACACACACATACTGGAGGTACTCCATCACTGTCAAGGCCTCTCACCGTATATCTGACAGCATAGCCTTGCCTCTGTGGCCTGACACCCTGCACTCAGGCTTAGACCCTTGGCCTAGACTCTGATCCTTAGGCCTAGCATGATCCTCCGGCCTTGGCCCTGCTAAGCATGTATTGTTCGCTAACGGCAAGAAACAGAAACCTAACATCTTCTAAGACGCCATATGAACTCATGTTAGCATCTTATTAACTAATGTCAGCAAAAAGAGACAACACAAACTGTCCGGATTGTAGATCATGTTTTGAATTATGTTCCTAATACGTTTTCCATTAGCCAAGAGATGCTTCTCTTCTTGGTCGTGTTTGGGAAGTGATTTGTTTGGGAAGTTGCCACGGCAATGGAAATCAATAACCTTTTAGCTACTCAGATTAATAAGAGGCAAATATGCAGACTCTCTCTACCCTGTCTGTTTTACCAGGGCACGGAGCACTGCAATTAAGGAAGAGGTTGGAAAAACAGTGTATTTGACATGCGTGATAGATGACAGGGCCATTGCATACAAACAATGTGATCACAATGTTTAGAGAGGAGTGCATTTCATACACAGACTGTAGAAGACCAACAATAACATTTTCAACACCAGCTTTCGCAATTATTGTTAGCATTTGTAATAATTATTAGTAGTTACCATCATCAACACCACTATCATATAGCCTACATTAGCTTTGTTTGATGTATTGCAATATTGAGACTCTTGAAACAACTCCCAAAACAATGTCAATGTAAAAAATAACTCTTAGGCAATCTGAACGCAATCTTGTGATTCAAATCTCTGCGTAAATAGATATCCACTGGATATAGCTGTCCATCCATCCACCCCTCCACCCCTCCATCCATCCATCCATCTATTGTTCTATCTCTTGCAGCTGATAGGCTCGATCATCGGCCGGCAGGGCACTAAGATCAATGAGATCAGGCAGGTGTCGGGGGCTCAGATAAAGATCGGGAGCCAGCTGGACGGAACCAGTGACCGGCACGTCACCATCACTGGCACACCAATCAGCATCAACCTGGCCCAGTACCTCATCACCTCCTGGTAAGGCCATTGGCCAATGCGATCCAGGCTAACCAAGAGGGGATTCGGCAGGGAGAGGGAATTCTGTTTCCATAACAGTCCAGGTTAAAGGTTAAATAACTTGGTGATAGGCAGTAATGAGGTCATTGTGTTCTTGTTCTGGTAATAACCCCTTAGATAATTCATACACCTGTATTGTATTGCATTGTACTGTATTGTATTGTAAGCCACTCTTCTCTCTCCATAGTTTAGAGACAGCTAAATCCACGGCCCAGGCAGCGTCCATGGCCGCCCCCAACATGGCTGACCTCAATATGGCCTTCACACAGCCCGCTTCCCCGGCCTCCCCCCACTCCGCCTCCACCCTGGCAGCCATGGGTGCCCTCTCCCCCACCCCCGTCATAGGCCACCCCTACGGCGCCCTGCCCTTCTCCAGTCTGCTAGGGGTCAAGTCTGTCCCCTTCCTGACTCTCTCTAGCCCCGCCCCCCAGGTCGCTGTCACCGCAGCCCCCTCCCACGCCACCCTGGCGGCCTACACTGCCAAAATCTCCTCGGCCAACTGCATCAAGAAACCCGACAGACAGAAGTTTGCACCCTACTGATGCTACATGCTACATCACGCTAGCCTCTGCCTTCTTCTGGAGGCTGAAATGAAGGACAGCTGTCTATTATGGTTGCATCTCAAATGGCACCCTATTCCCTACATAGTGAATAGGGTGCCATGTTCTTCCAGTCAAGCCCCGATGTAGCCATATCTGCTGACAGAGATTATCTTGGCTGTACTTTAGAATTCACCACAAGGAAGAGACCAACGCAGATTTGGACGTTAGCTATCATAAGGTATACTATACATTACATATATAGATGATTTGTGATTTCCCCATGAATTTATGGACTGCTTTCACCCCCCACCTCATTCTACTGTTATTTATCGCTTATAAAGAGCACAGTCCTAACTTCGGAATTGCACTAACTTGGAATTTCATGTAAATCATGCACTGATGTGATGGTAAGTGTGCGTCTCAAGTTAGGAATAGGTCCGAAAGTATTTATCCTTCAGTAAGTTTGTAAATTATACTCTGATATGGATGGCTGCTCAACTGTATGATGCTTTTATACAATGTCTGTGTTTGCTTCTTGACGTTTTTAAGAAAATCTGTGAAGGTTTGGGAGGAAAAATATTGTTTGTTTTTTATGCCTTTGTGCTATAGCTAGTACTGTACTGTTCAGTGTTATATTTGTTTTGTTTGAAATGTTGAACTTGTTTTATCTTATTTCTTTGTATTGTTTTGTTTATTAAAAGTATTTGTTTCTTGAGATGGCTGCAGGTATGTGTCTCCCTTTAAACAGAACCTTTGTCCATTCAAGGTGGAGTCTGCAACTTCTTTGTTGCCTGTGGCCATGAGATGAAATGCTCAAACAGTCAATGTGCAAACGAAAACACACTCAAAAACAAATATAAGCCAATCAGAGTGCTTCAAACATACTGCAAAATACATGAAACACCCAAGTAATGGTCTTTTTTCCTATAGAGATCATCTATTTGAAACCACAGTGAAGAAGGCACTTGTGAAGCCACTTTACACACCATATAAAAATGACGCAGCACCAATTGTCCTCCAGCCAGGTTATTTTTATTTCCCCCCTAACTGTCACGAGACGGTGGGTGGCACGTCATTCCAAATGCCAGGTTTTTTGAGGGATGCTCATTGCATCATTGTGCTCTTGTCCCCCGAACAATAACCGCAGTGTGAGACAGGCAGGCTCCTCAACCCCACTGGAGCAGAGGGCTCCGCCTGCATTCACAAATACACAGCACACACAGACAGAGATACTACGTACACACACACTGCACACACACTTGGACGGTGAACTCACACGCACGCATATTTACATTTTTACGTTTTAGTCATTTAGCAGAAGCTCTTATCCATAGCGACTTACAGTTAGTGCATTCATCGTAGGGCAGCTAGGTGAGACAACCACATATCACAGTCATAGTAAGTCAAATGTTTCCTCAATTAAGTAGCTATCAGCAAAGTCAGTGCTAGTAAGGAAAGACAAGGGCGAGAGTTTGCGCAAGAAAAGTGGTGCTCGTTCCACCATTGGGGTGCTAGGACAGAGAAGAGCTTTGACCGGAAGCTGACCTCCCCGGGTTGGAGGGCCAAGGGACCAAAGGTGGCAGAATGGTGTGCTCGGGTTGGGGTGTAGGGTTTGAGCATAGCTAGAAGGTAGGGAGGGGCAGTTCCCCTTGCTGCTCCGTATGCACACACACACACACACACACTCAGATACTGTGCACACACATACTAATTCAGATACTGAACACACACAAACTCAGATACTGTGTACACACACACACACTGTGACCGCACACACAAAAACACACACATACGCTCAGATCACACACACACTGATCAACTGATGCTCAGAGATGAGGGTACAGGTGGAGAGAGCAAGGAAGATAAGGGAACATGCAGTGACAACTGGGAGGCAAAATAATGTAAAAGGAAATTCAGCAACAGCATCAACATGCACCACAGCATCGTCATCCTCTGGAGAGAAAACCAGCCTTGTTTCCTTCCACTCTTAGAAGACTTCTCAGTGGGATCGACAGAAGGCCTTGACGGCGATGTGTCGTTACTGTTGCCATAGATATTCACTTACACATGGTCTCAGAGGCATGCAACAATATCACCCTTTCACCAGGCTGTGACATCCCTTTGTGTAAATTCAACTGAGAGTCTTCAAATTATCCAGTTTCTTTGCCTACTGTAGAATTGGATCTCTCTCCCTCCCTCCCTCTCTCTGTCTCTCTCTCTCCTCTCTACAGCCTAATTCTGCTCCCTGAGCGTTGAGCCAAAGGTCATAAAATATCCATGCCCTCAATGGTCTGTCTACCTCCCGCATCCCTCTCGATCTCCCTCTTTCTCCTCCCCCTTTTCTCTCTTTCTTGCTCCTCCTCACTCACACCCTATTTCTCTTCCTCTCTCATGTTCTTACTAAGATCTCTCACTGCACACAAGAATAAAAAAACATTGATTCATACATACACTGAAAGCAAAACATCACTATCTGGCGTTATCTACACACCAGACAGTACTATATTTGAGTATGTTCACATCCCAACACTACATCATTAACAAATATTGAAAATGTATCTCATACTTTGTGCTCTGTACAAACGCTCATACTGTAGATATGAATGAGAATGCACAGGAGCACTTCCCTCAGACACTTGTGCCACCTGCAGGAACAAGTATACACAGCACCATTGAATGCACTGCTACCTAGGTCTGCTACCTAGTCTAATGCAGTTTGACAGCTAACTGATGGAGTGAATTGAACAGCCGTTGACCTTTATCGCACAATCTATCCATCTCACTCTCTCTCTCTCCCCCTCAATTCATTCAACACCCTGTACAGGCCTCCTGTTTTCTATGTATGTTACATGGAAAGAGTTTGGAATGAAAATCAAATGAGAATAACTGAGCTGTGATGTCAGACCAGAGTAGCTATCCTACCATTATTATTCAGGTTCATTTTCCTAATGTATTGTACATTTTGTGGAAACAACTGTCCCCTCTGAATAGAGTGTAGAGTTTGTATTATTTGCTGCCTGAAGCACAGGAGGAAGGAATTGTATAGGCTAAAGCATCTTCTAGGGTCTGCTATGGACCCAGGGGCCCGAAGTGAAACCTTTCATAACACACACGCACGCACACACACACATTCATGTACGCACACTTTCTTACTTGCTTATTGCTGCGTAATACACACATACCCACACGGTATGGGTGACTATAACTGTTGTGTAGGCAACACAATGCAGTTAGTGGCAGGTAGCTTAGTGGTTAAGAGCGTTGTGCCAGTAACCGAAAGGTCGTTGGTTCTAATCCCCAAGCCGACTAGGTGAAAAATCTGTCAATGTGCCCTTGAGCAAGGCACTTAACCCTAATTGCTCCTGTAAGTCACTCTGGATAAGAGCGTCTGCTAAATGACGTAAATCATGACAAAAGCATCAAAGACAGTTTTGTATACCTATCAAAGACCTGAAAGATTCTCTAGAGCGTCTGCTAAATGTAAATGTACTTTTCCTGCAAAAACAAAGCATAGCAACTTCTAAAAGGTGGATGGAGTTGGGTAGTTAAGGACATTTCCACTGACGTCTGGCTTTATACAAACAAAGCATATTGTGTACATGTCCCAAAGGAAGTTTCCATGTTGTTTTGCATAGGCTCCTAGTCAACTTGAACTTGAGATCGAGAGTGCATTTTCTAGATCAACATATAGCATGTTCATATACCACAACTTTACAACAGTTGTAGACTTTACCGTGAAATGCTTAATTATGAGCCCTTCCCAACGATGCAGAGTTAAAAATAAGAAAAAATAAATAAATAACACGTTGGAATAAAATACACAACAATTTAGCTATATACGAGGAATAAATACACAATGAGTAATGATACCTTGGCTATATACACAGGGTACCAGTACCATATCAATGTGCAGGGGTGCAAGGTATTTGAGGTAGATATGTATATAAAGGCAGGGGTAAAGTGACTAGGCATCAGGATAGATAATAGTAACAGTAAAATAAAGAACAGAGTACCAGCAGCATATGATGAGTGTGTGCGTGTGTGTGCGTGTGTGTGTATGTGTGTGTGTGTGTGTGTGTGTGCGTGGTGTCGATATGTGTGTGTGTGTGCGTATGTATATAGTGTATGGGTTTGTGTGAGAGTGTCAGTGTAGTGTGAATGTAGCTTTGCGGTCGAGTGTAGTGCAATGGCCGTACCAAGCGATGATGCAGCCATTCAAGATGCTCTCAACGGTGCAGCTGTAGAACTTTTGGAGGATCTGAGGGCCCATGCCTAATCTTTTCAGCCTCCTGTTCCAGCCCAGCATTAGCATACCTGATTCATATTTTAAAAAATATATTTGAAGCATTTAACTGGTTGAATCAGGTGCGCTAGTGCTGTGACGGAAAAGCTTTGGATCTGGAACCTCAGCCATTCTCTTTGTAGGTAAGCAGTATTCCCTTTTATTAATAAGACTGGTATGCTATCTTGACTCGGTTATATTAAGGTATTCAAAAGAAACCTGACATATTAAAGAATCAAACTTTGAAAATAATCATAATCATAATGACAAATGCTGTAAAAATCAATATCAATCCATTGTCACTGGCACTATCTTAGAATGTAATAACTGACATTTGAACGTTCAATGTTGAAAAGGGAGGAATTATATAGTGTGTTACGTAAAGGACAAAGGAGTTTGATTATCGATCTTATTAGTCCTTGTTTTACAACTAACTCTATAACAGATATGGAGGGGAGGACATTTTTCGTCTTGCCCCTCTCAGGTCAGTGGCACAATCTTTTTGTCTGTCCATCTGTCCGTCTGTTCATCCGTCCATCTGTCAGTCTGTCTGTACATTTGTGTGTGCGTAGTTGTGAAGCCCAGAGTTACTGCAGAAGAGGTACACCTACCTGGCCACCATAGACAGCATAGAGGACTCAACCAGGC
Source organism: Coregonus clupeaformis (assembly GCF_020615455.1). NCBI lineage: Eukaryota > Metazoa > Chordata > Actinopteri > Salmoniformes > Salmonidae > Coregonus > Coregonus clupeaformis. Next base: position 46,173,494 of record NC_059215.1, on the reverse strand, counting down.
TGAGTGACTCAGTAGGCACAGGTTATAGCGGATCAGTCTGGATAGGGCTGCAGAAGGAGGATTCTGTCAGGTGGTATTGGTCACATTCAGGGGAATGTCTAGACGGGGAGGGGGGGACTGGATTCAGCAACTGGGGGGATGACAACCCAGAACACCATTGTGCACAAATGCACTGGACGACTGGAAGATGGTACGCTACAGATTGTAAAAACTGCGTTATAGTGCAATTAAAATGTTAATGTAATTTCCGATTGAACCGACATATGGAGCGGTTAACGTGAACGCAGTCTCTGCGAATGCGGGAATATTGCCTTTAAATTTCACTATAGTGCGAATCTTCCACGATACGGATTGAATCTAGGCCATAATGTATTTTTGTTTTTATCAATACATGTCTTGACTTCCCCAACCACTAAAACACTAACCCACATATCCATTCACAGTAGTTCTTGTATTTACAGTGTCACGATCGCCTAAGAAGTATGACCAAAGCGCAGCGTTGGGAGTGAACATCTTGACTTTAATAATTCAACACGAGAATACAAAACAAACCACGATCGTGAAGTCCTCAGTGACAACTACTGAACAATGAACAAAAACCCACAACCCCAAGGTGAACAATGACAGTTTAAATATGGCTCCCAATCAGAGATAACGAGCCGACAGCTGACACTCGTTACCACTGATTGGGAGTCACTCAACCAAACACAGAAACAACCAATAACCACCCAACCAACCCAAACACAACAAAACTTAACACACTCTGGCTAAAATACCAAGTCCCGGAACCAGAGCGTGACAGTACCCCCCCCTAAAGGCGCGGACTGCGACCGCGCCTCAAAAACCCAAATAGGGGAGGGCTGGGTGGGTGTTGCTCCTCGGAGGCGGCTCCGGCTCCGGGCTTGACCACCACCCTACATAACTCCCCCCGTAATGGCCCCGGTCCGATCCAACCCAGCTGGCTGGATCCAAACTGATGACGCGCACCCCATGCTTGGCGCGTGAGACAGGAACGGACCGGACCTGGCCGACGATACGCACCCTCGGCTTGGTGCGTGGAGCCGGAACGGACCTCCTCAGGTTGACGACTCGCCTCCCTGGCTTGGTGCGAGTAGCAGGAATAGGCTGAACCAGGTTGACGACTCGCCCCCTTAGCCTGGTGCGAGTGGCAGGAACAGTCCGGGTTGGGCCGGCGACGCACACCGTAGTCTTGGTGCGTAGAGCAGAGACAGGCCGGGCTGGGCTGGCGACGCACCCCGTAGGCTTGGTGCGTAGAGCAGGGACAGGCCGGGCTGGGCTGGCGAAACGCACCACAGACTTGGTGCGGGGCGCAGGAACAGACCGGGCTGGGCTGGCGACGCACCCCGTAGGCTTGGTGCGTAGAGCAGGGACAGGCCGGGCTGGGCTGGCGAAACGCACCACAGACTTGGTGCGGGGCGCAGGAACAGGCCGGGCTGGGCTGGCGACGCACCCCGTAGGCTTGGTGCGTAGAGCAGGGACAGGCCGGGCTGGGCTGGCGAAACGCACCACAGACTTGGTGCGGGGAGCAGGAACAGGCCGGGCTGGGCTGGCGAAACGCACCACAGACTTGGTGCGGGGAGCAGGAACAGGCCGAGTCGGGCTGGCGACGCGCACCGTAGGTTCAATGCGAGGAACAGGAACAGACAGAACCGCACTGGGGACACACACCCCTGGCCCTACACGGGGATCAGGAACGGGCCGGACCGGACTGGTAACACACCCCAGTACCTCTCGCCGTGCCTCCACACTTTCCCTCTCCTCTGTGCCCAGTGGCCCCCATAACCTGGCGGCCTTCTCTGCCAACGCTTTGCACCGCTCTAACCCGTACACCTGCTGGCCCGACGTCGTGAGCCCCCCCCTAAAAATTTCCTGGGGGTCTCTCCTCCCTCTTGCCAGACTCGCAATCATCTCCTCCCACGTCCATCCTCTCTCCTCGTCCCGCTGCTTGATCCAGTCGAGGTTGCCACGGAGATCTGCCAGCGATGGCTCCTGAACACGCTGCTTGGTCTGGTTAAGGTGGTTTCTTCTGTCACGCTCGTCGAACAGAGAGGACCAAGGCGCAGCGTTGGGAGTGAACATCTTGACTTTAATAATTCAACACGAGAATACAAAACAAACCACGATCGTGAAGTCCTCAGTGACAACTACTGAACAATGAACAAAAACCCACAACCCCAAGGTGAACAATGACAGTTTAAATATGGCTCCCAATCAGAGATAACGAGCCGACAGCTGACACTCGTTACCACTGATTGGGAGTCACTCAACCAAACACAGAAACAACCAATAACCACCCAACCAACCCAAACACAACAAAACTTAACACACTCTGGCTAAAATACCAAGTCCCGGAACCAGAGCGTGACGTACAGTAACTATTGGTGATGTGAAATTTGTCTCTCATTTCAGAGATAAATTCCCCATATGTTGCTGTGGACTTAGCATTTACTTGGGAAGATTATCAGAAGTACTGTCAACAGCACTACACAGACCTGGCCAGCGCCCTGAACCAGAATGAGTGTCACGTTGTATAATGATTTGAAGACAGGCGCAGGAATATGTATTAGGGGTTTATTTACTCCACCCAACACAAACACGTATATACATATCAAAGGGATGTAACCCAAACAAAGAGCGAGGTGTAACCTCTATACAATACACAGGACGAGACCCGTAAACAACAAGAGCACAATACATGGTACTCACGAGACCAACGGACATGGGACAATAATGGACAAGGACAATGGGGAACAGAGGGCCCATATATACACATACTAATCAGTGGGAACGGGAACAAGGTGTGCGTAATGAGACAAGACAGTCCGGGGTTGGTGGTAATGATCCATGTCGGTGACACCTAGAAGGCCGATGACGTAGACCTCCGGAACTGGTGAACGGAATTAGTAGCAGTACCGGGGGGATCCGTAACACAGAGACTCCTTCAAGTGGTCAGAGCAGAGTGCCTACTCATTCAAAAACTGGAAGCAAGGACAACCTCAATACAATGTGACCCACAAATGTGTGGTGTCTTCTACAGACAAATGGGAATAGGAAGTTGAGAGATGTGAAATGACGTACCATTTCTTCTGCCATGGTGCCCTCCGTGTGAAGAGATAAGTAGTCCGAGTGAAGCTGACACCAGACTCCTCTGTGACCATGACTGATCCGGTTGTGTTGGAGGATACAGCATATCCAATCTTACAGCAGATCCAGGTATAAAATGATGGAGAAGGAGATGTCTCAAGATGCCAAACTGAGTTGGAAAAGGCAGCCAGGCGGAGAAGACTTCAAGGAAGAGAAGGAGATGGAGAGCTGTGAGAAGAAAAGGGGGAAGGAAAAAACAGAATTATGACTTTGTGAAATATCATCTGATCTGGTCCTCTGTAGCTCAATTGGTAGAGCATGGTGCTTGTAATGCCAGGGTAGTGGGTTCGATCCCCTGGACCACCCATACGTAAAAATGTATGCACACCTGACTGTAAGTCGCTTTGGATAAAAGCGTCTGCTAAATGGCATATTATTATTATATACAGTTAATGTTATTATTCTCCTTCTCTATATTCTGATCGGATATTTAGTAGCCTGTGTATTGTCAATTTTTTTGTCTAGAATTTATTGTGAAATGTGTACCTTAAATAATACAAAAACCTTTATATCATGTAGCACTCCTCCACTGATTCTACATTTCACAAACATTCTGTTCTAGTAAGTGGTAGCCGCGGTAAAGGCCGGTTAACGCCATGCGGACATTTTGTTTGTTTGCAGTAAATGATGACATATTGTACTCAACTCTAAATATGTATTACTGTTGAAAATAAATGTGTTATCCTTGTCTAACATTACCATTAACTTGCACCACTGTCTTTGACTGAGTTTGGAGGAGCAGGTACTAGCAAGCTTCATGCACTAGGGGTGAAAGTGCGTTCCAGAAAGGATGCGTATACCTGATCGACCACCTTTACACTACGCAGGAACTACTCCGTTCTTGAAGAAGGTGTGGTATCGTTTTGATTCAGAAATTATTTTGCCAGTCATAAAACTAGTATGATCAGCATTTATATATTGAATAAATAATCTAAAATGTATATTTAAAATATAAAGATAATAAAACAAATATTCTGTGCGTGGAAATTGTCATGTTTAAAATATGTAATCGTGATTTATGCTGCGTTTGTAACCAAGTGGGAGGTGGGAATTTAACAGTTGTGAATTCATAAATATCAGTTAGATGTATTGACATGGAGGCTGCTGAGTGGAGAACGGCTCATAATAAGGGCTGGAATGGAGCAAATGGAATGGCATCAAACACATGGAAACATTTACATTTACATTTACGTCATTTAGCAGACGCTCTTATCCAAAGCGACTTACAAATTTGTGCATTCACCTTATAGCCAGTGGGATAACCACTTTACAATATTATTATTTTTTTTTTGGGGGGTAAGGGGGGTAGAAGGATTACTTTATCCTATCCCAGGTATTCCTTAAAGAGGTGGGGTTTCAAGTGTCTCCGGAAGGTGGTGAGTGACTCCGCTGTCCTGGCGTCGTGAGGGAGCTTGTTCCACCATTGGGGTGCCAGAGCAGCGAACAGTTTTGACTGGGCTGAGCGGGAACTGTGCTTCCGCAGAGGTAGGGGGGCCAGCAGGCCAGAGGTGGATGAACGCAATGCCCTCGTTTGGGTGTAGGGACTGATTAGAGCCTGAAGGTACGGAGGTGCCATTCCCCTCACAGCTCAGTAGGCAAGCACCATGGTCTTGTAGCAGATGCGCGCTTCAACTGGAAGCCAGTGGAGTGTGCGGAGGAGCGGGGTGACGTGAGAGAGCTTGGGAAGGTTGAACACCAGACGGGCTGCAGCATTCTGGATGAGTTGTAGGGGATAATGGCACAGGCAGGGAGCCCAGCCAACAGCGAGTTGCAGTAATCCAGACGGGAGATGACAAGTGCCTGGATTAGGACCTGTGCCGCTTCCTGTGTAAGGCAGGGTCGTATTCTCCGAATGTTGTAGAGCATGAACCTACAGGATCGGGTCACCGCCTTGATCTTAGCGGAGAACGACAGGGTGTTGTCCAGGGTCACGCCAAGGCTCTTCGCACTCTGGGAGGAGGACACAACGGAGTTGTCAACCGTGATGGCGAGATCATGGAACGGGCAGTCCTTCCCCGGGAGGAAGAGCAGCTCCGTCTTGCCGAGGTTCAGGTTGAGGTGATGATCCATCATCCACACTGATATGTCTGCCAGACATGCAGAGATGCGATTCGCCACCTGGTTATCAGAAGTGGGAAAGGAGAAGATTAGTTGTGTGTCATCTGCGTAGCAATGATAGGAGAGGCCATGTGAGGATATGACAGAGCCAAGTGACTTGGTGTATAGCGAGAATAGGAGAGGGCCTAGAACTGAGCCCTGGGGGACACCAGTGGTGAGAGCACGTGGTGCGGAGAGAGATTCTCGCCACGCCACTTGGTAGGAGCGACCGGTCAGGTAGGACGCAATCCAAGAGTGAGCCGCGCCAGAGATGCCCAACTCGGAGAGGGTGGAGAGGAGGATCTGATGGTTCACAGTATCAAAGACAGCAGACAGGTCTAGAAGGACAAGAGCAGAGGAGAGAGAGTTAGCTTTAGCAGTGCGGAGAGCCTCCGTGACACAGAGAAGAGCAGTCTCAGTTGAATGACCAGTCTTGAAACCTGACTGGTTTGGATCAAGAAGGTCATTCTGAGAGAGATAGCAAGAGAGTTGACTAAAGACGGCACGCTCAAGAGTTTTGGAAAGAAAAGAAAGAAGGGATACTGGTCTGTAGTTGTTGACATCAGAGGGATCGAGTGTTGGTTTTTTGAGAAGGGGTGCAACTCTCGCTCTCTTGAAGACGGAAGGGACATAGCCAGCGGTCAAGGATGAGTTGATGAGCGAGGTGAGGCAAGGGAGAAGGTCACCGGAGATGGTCTGGAGAAGAGAGGAGGGGATAGGTTCAAGCGGGCAGGTTGTTGGGCGGCCGGCCGTCACAAGTCACAAGATTTCATCTGGAGAGAGAGGGGAGAAAGAAGTCAAAGCATAGGGTAGGGCAGTGTGAGCAGGACCAGCAGTGTCATTTAACTTAACAAACGAGGATCGGATGTCGTCAACCTTCTTTTCAAAATGGTTGACGAAGTCATCCACAGAGAGGGAGGAGGGGGGGAGGAAGAGGATTCAGCAGGGAGGAGAAGGTGGCAAAGAGCTTCCTAGGGTTAGAGGCAGATGCTTGGAATTTAGAGTGGTAGAAAGTGGCATTAGCAGCAGAAACAGATGAAGAAAATGTAGAGAGGAGGGAGTGAAAAGATGCCAGGTCCGCAGGGAGTCTAGTTTTCCTCCATTTCCGCTCGGCTGCCCGGAGCCCTGTTCTGTGAGCTCGCAATGAGTCGTCAAGCCACGAAGCAGGAGGGGAGGACCGAGCCGGCCGGGAGGATAGGGGACATTGACATAGATAGGGGATATATGTTTGATGTACAGCACCAGTCAAAAGTTTGGACACACCTACTCATTCCAGGGTTTTTCTTTCTTTTTACTATTTTCTACATTGTAGAATAATAGTGAAGACATATAAACTATGAAATAACACACATTGAATCATTTAGTAACCAAAAAAGTGTAAAACAAATCAAAATATATTTGAGATTCTTCAAAGTAGCCACCCTTTGCCTTGATGACAGCTTTGCACATGAATGCAGCATTACTTACCTGCCTTTGGTGTCACCTTCCTAACCAAGTGGGAAGGTGGCATTTACCACATACGACTGGGAAAGATCCACTTGAACGCCCCTCCAACTGGTAATTACTAGTGGGAAACTCGTCTATCATCCCTGAGCTCCAACTTCTCCACATGCTGACCTCTGACATTACCTACTAAGGAAAGGACCTTGATAACAGCATTTTCGGCAGTTAAATGCAACAATAAAACAGTATTTATATAAAGCAATCTATTAATATGGCTTTGGAACACCATACTTTGTTTACAAGCATGATGGCTGTACTTTTAGTTTATGGTTGACACGGCTTGTGGCCATTAGCCAATTGGCGTTTCTCAACGAGTTCAAAGCATGTGAATGCATCCAACTGGTATTTACAACTTTGCAACTGGTAATTACCACTTGCTTATGAACGCAGCATTAGGGTGGAGTTCCTGCTGGCCGACTGCATCGCAGACACATGCCAGATCTCACAATGCCTAGATAGTTAAATACCTATCAGCTAACCACATCATATGATATAGGTTGTGTTCCCCTGCTTAGACGTTGCATGCATCAACCAATGGTTGTGTGACACCTCATCGACTGTGCAGTCGGGCGCAAGATTGCTATAACATGTGGTTAGCTGATACGTAAAATACCTATCCAGGCTTTGTAAGATCTGGCATGCGTCAGCAACATCTGAGTAGGGGAACAGGACTTAGCCATCGGATGCCCGACTGAACAGTCGATGACGTGGCACGCAACCAGTGGTGTAAAGTACTTACAGTAAGTAAAAATACTTGAAAGTACAACTTAAGCAGTTTTGTGGGGTATCTTTACTTTACTTTACTATTTATATCTTTGACAACTTTTACTACTACATTCCTTAAGAAAATAATGTACTTTTTACTCTATACATTTTCCCTGACACCCAAAAGTACTTTTTGAATTCTTATCAAGAGAACATCCCTGGTCATCCCTACAGCCTCTGATCTGGCGGACTCACTAAACACAAATGCTTCACTTGTAAATTATGTCTGAGTGTTGAAGTGTGCCCCTGGCTATCTGTAAAAAATACATTTAAAAAATGGTGCTGTCTGGTTTGCTTAATATAAGAAATGTGAAACTATATATACTTTTACTTTTGTTACTTAAGTATATTTTAGCAATTACATTTACATTTACATTTTAGTCATTTAGCAGACGATCTTATCCAGAGCGACTTACAGTTAGTGAGTGCATACATTATATATATATTTTTTATACCCCCCGTGGGAATCGAACCCACAACCCTGGCGTTGCAAACGCCATGCTCTACCAACTGAGCTACATCCCTGCCGGCCATTCCCTCCACTACTCTGGACGACGCTGGGCCAATTGTGCGCCGCCCCATGGGTCTCCCGGTCGCGGCCGGCTACGACAGAGCCTGGATTACATTTACTTTTGATACTTAAGTATATTTAAAACCAAATACTTTTAGACTTTTATTCAAGTAGTATTTTACTGGGTGACTTTCACTTTTACTTGTGTCAATTTCTATTAAGGTATCTTTACTTTTACTCAATTATGACAATTGGGTACTTTTTCCACCACTGCACGCAACCATTGATTGATACAATGCAACGCCTGTGCATCTAGTTGGACAGGAACTCCATTTATATCTCTGTAATTCAGATTCAGGTTGGGCAGTGTGGCTGCGTATAACCCTCAGGCCAGGATTAATGCTCACCCTCTGGTGAGGTAGCCTTTCTGGGCTATTTGTACTGCAGGGTTAATTTTCATTATTTAAAGCAGCTGTCAATTTAGCTTTGCTTTTGGTGAATCAACTTTACTTCATTTTCTTTTTAAATCTTTCTATACAAAGTTCCGACAAGATGCTTTGACTTTTGCTTCTTTGAACCTTACAAGAAAACAATTTTTACAACAAAGTGTCTTTCTTAATAGCTAAATATCTGTATTGAACTGTCACACCTGTCTGCAACCAAATTTCCTTCTGATAAAAAATAAAGATTGACTGATTGACTGACAGTGATTTGTGTATGTGGAAGTAGCAGGGCCACCTACTATCAATTTCCATTCCCAGCCAAACATACTGCCAATCATTGGTGCTATTTTCCACAGAGCAGCAAGCGATGGAAATAACAGAGACAGAGCTGATAAAAGATTGTCTTTAATGTTTGGCATTGTTAATGAATCCATACCACAGCAGTTATGGGAGTAGGAAAACCACTTTTACAACCAAACACTGCTTGATCATGCTAACACCATATGTACAAGAAAGCACATTGAAAAGTGTATAAAGTATTTATATTAGAAGACTTAAAGTCAAGAACAATGCAGACAACCACAGTCTAATGTATTTGTCTTCTTTAAACATTGATTATAGATATTCATCAATTACATCGATTTCTGGAGTACATGTATTTACACAAAACAACAATACAATAATTTTAGGGGGGTCTGCAATAATTCTCAAAAATATTTCACAATACCGCTGTATGTACAGTAACAGAATTTACATTGAAAAATTCTATTGTACCTATAATTTAATCTGAGTATTGCTCCACTTCTTAATTTATTTTCACACCAACATCAGTTCCCCATACACCTGACTTCCATCTTATATTTGATCTATAGTTCTGCTCTTCCATACTAACTCCACAGTCTGCAAAACATACCCTGCATCCTTCCATGATACATCTGTGAAATATGTCCTCACAACTGATGTACCTGCATACAAAAATAGATGTTGTCTGATCAGTGGACAACCTAATGTGCAAGAACACAAAGCAACGCATTCACCTGCAAAAAACAACTGGGAGAAACAAAGACCTGCCTTTGAAACAGTAACCTCCACCTTCCAACCCACTGGTGAGTTATAAATTACATCTCAGCAAACACTGTCTGTTGTACAAGGAGATCAACCTCATGGTCCTGTCTGAGCTTCTCATACTCATCTTCTGTACACACAAACATCTCTCTATTGCAGATCAAAGTGAAGAGAAACTGCAGGCAGAACGAAATATACTGTAGCGCTGCAAACCAAACAACAATCTTCAACCAAGGCAGGACAAAACAGATGTCACACATTGATATTATAAGGTTTGATCGGAAAGTGTCGAGAACGTGATGAAAAATGAGAGCTGTCATTTCATGAGCGTCACAGAAACAGTCAAGTGAGGTGTCGGAATGAGAGACTGATTCTGCATTTCAGTGCACTTAAGGCAGGTAGTTGTTTAGAACGCTGTTTGAGGGAGTTTGGATTTGCCATTCGGTGGGCGAAGGTGAGTAGAAGAGGTAACGTACTGTAATCAGACAGGAGCAATGTCATTGCCATTCGTCCTTTTACACACAGTCCATATGTAGTAATTGTTGATTGACATCGTCTTGAAACATATAGAGGCAGAGAGAGGGTGTGATAGTTGTTTTTCTGAGTATAGTTAGTCCAATAGGTGGTTGAGGTACTGTTGAGCCATTATTCTTCGCTACTTCTCATCTTACTCCTAGCTGAGTGTTGAGGATGTTTTCGCCATGGTTATTTTCTCCATCACTATCTCCTTTCAGGGAACAATCCAGTGCTATTGAGTCCAACTCAACCTGTGCAACTGACATTGGAACTCACTGCTGTTCCAGAGCTCTCTGTGGCACCTGACAATATCCACCCCTCCTTGTAGCCCTCCCAAGGATTTATCAGCTTTTTCAGTCTGGGTAACGCTCACGCTCCTCTCATGAGATATTTCAGTCTGTTACACAAAAGACAAGAAGACTGTAATAAAGACGTAACTTAAATTTAAAAGCACTTGAACAGAAAAGAAGACCTGCCACTTGCGTAATACAAACAGTACATCTTGTTTGAATACATTCACATTGTTTTTCCATATGTACTGTATGGAGGGATAATCCTAAACTGAGGTTTATATGTCCCTAGAGGTTTGGGTCAAGAAGAGTGACCCAGGTCCAAATAACAGACCTGCTTTCAATGAGAACCAGGTAGCAGAACAGAACAGAGGATTGGAGAATGCCACATTGTGAAGCACTATACAGCGTTTTGTAAAAAAGATGAATGAAAGTCTATATGAAAATCCCATACATACTGTAGCAAGGGTATCAAAATAATAGGATAGATATATTAAGCATTAAAAACAGAAAAGTCAACATCACTTTAATAAGAGTATAACTTTCTGTAGTTGCCTTTCGTTGTGGAAAAGGGAGGGATATTCTATTTGGGGCTCATATCGGTTGATCATGTTGATCAGGATCGTTATGTTTCACAAAACGGGTGTATATTGTTCTCAAATGAAAATAAACTAAACATGCTCACAGACTAGTTGTACAATAGTGTACAATCAATATCAATTTAAACAAAGTCATTATTATCGGTCATATTGTCCAACAGATAATATTCCCTTATTAATTCCTATGAGGCTGCTTCATCCATTCAGAATCAGACTGAATACAGTGAGGAGAGTGAGGGTGCATCTCAATAGTCTAAAGTGGCTTCCTCTCCCCTTCATCTGCTCTGATATTAAAACATGGGATGGATGAAAGCATGCCTACAATGTATTTGCATGATTCACCAGCCCATGTTCTTTCACATCAATGCAGCTGAAGGAAAGGAGACAGGAGGAAGGGAGCCACTTTAGAATATTAAGATGCACTGAGGTGAGTGAAATCTCCAAGAGGCCCAGCCCTGTAGTCTCCTCATTGTGTCTCCTCGTGCTCCTCGCTGATGCACTGCTCCCAGGCAGCCTTGGCTAACTCCTCTCTGTGGCTGTGGGGGGAGTGGAAGATCCTCCGGGGAAGGGGGATGGGCTGGGGCACCAGGGAGCTCAGGTCCTCCTCAGGGATGCACCCTTCCCTCAGGTAGGGCTTGGGGGGCACAGCTGGGGGCTGGGGGCGCCGGTAAGGAATGTGGTGTGGGCCGTGGAGGGGTATCTGGTGGTGGGTGGGTCCGTGAGAGTGGGGGTGAGGTTGACCGTCAAGGCCGGACGGTTGGTGGTGCGAGTGGGGGTGGGAGTGAGGGTGGGAGTGGGGGAGGTGTGAGACGGGGTTACGGTAGTGGAAGGGTCGGACATGGTCGAAGGACTCTGGTTCTGGACCACTGTAGTGGATGTGCAGGTAGGGAGAGGCCAGGTACTCATCAGGGGTCCACAGGTGGCTGGGTAAGGGCTCCATGGCATCATTCCGCACAGTTTGGGCATCGGGGTACTGGCCCCCAAAGTTACTCTCACTCAGAGAGGAGACCCCGCTGCTGGCACTGCCCGAGAGGGTGGAATTACTGCCCCCCAGGGCTGACTGAGGACTAGTGGGGGAGCCGGGTATGGGGTGAAGAGGAGACTGGAGGGATGGAGAGAGAAAGAGGGAGAGGAAGATTAAAAAAGGGTTGGCATCTGTTGACCAAGTAAAGAAGATGTACCGGTACAGTCAAACTGTCTTTTACCTTTCTGAGAGAGCGAACAGGCAGCGCCGGGGGCGGGTCATTGTTCTGGTGGTGGAACGCATCAAAGTGCATCAGGAAGTGACCTAAAGAGAGGAGGTAAAAACAATCACATAAGAATAAACTTCCAAAACCACCGATCTAGTGTACATGACAGCTGAGGGACTCTTACACATAGATAAGGTGTATATAATTGGTGTTACCTGGTGGGAAGGACCTGGGTGGGACGGGGGGCATGATGACGCCCCCTGTAGGTCCCTGGATGTAGGGTACCGTCTCCCTGCCCTCGCCATCTAGACTCCAGCTGCTCGGGGCACTGGGGAACACTGGGGGAACACCAGCAAACCACAGGCTCACTACAGAGCTAGGACTAGAAGTTCGGTCCTACTTAGCTCATTTCTCATGAACACTAGAGAACACTAGCATTTACCTTTTTTACCACAGGCATACAGTATACTCACCTTTCTCTGGCAAGCTCATGGGAGGGTCAACGCACGGCTTACAGGGGTTCACTTGCTGGAGTAAGGCACGCTGCAGATGATTGCTCTGCAAACAGAGAGACAACAGAGTCTAAAGATAACTGAAAAGGACAAGAACAAACAGTATGTTCTGTAGCCTCAGTACCAGTCTATTTCTGCTTTGGCCAACCTATTGTTCTTACGCGCAGTGAACTAGCTGTCGTCTTCTCCTTAATTAACTAATGCAGCAATGTCATCAGTTCACTTCAGTGCTATTTTAACATGTGTTGGCCTGTAACGTCAGCACCTGTCCGTTCTCAGTCATGGTGTAGTACATTGTGTTGTTGACTCTCTGGTGAGGTGGCAGGAGCATCATCACCTCCCGGTTGTGTTTGGCTTTATCCGGCAGAGACGGAGAGCCTGGGGGAGGAAGGGGGGAGAGGACAGGTCAGACAGACACCAGAGACCCATTGGAAGAATCTCAATTGGATTTGCTCAATTCTTCACATCCTCTTCTCCATCCTCTCCTTCCCTCCTTTTTAAAAAAGGTCAAAGGTAAATGATGTGAGGAGGCAAGGAGAGGAAACCTGGAAACAAATACTCTTGTATAAAATGAGACTGTCCTTCTCCACTAGCCCGTCATCAGGCAAATTAAGTTTACAGATGAGGAATCGCAAAACATATGTGTAAAGTGGTCAAAGGAAATGTAGCTAGTTGTGCCAGACGGAGGCTATCGAGGAGAGGAGCAAACTCCTCGGTTCGCCTATTAACGAATTGACACTCTCCTACATATGGCGACCACTTACACATATCGGTTCCCAGGTCACGGAGGAGAGGAGGACGGAGGAGTCGAGGAGAGGACAGACTTTTCCCCCATTGATACATTGGAGGTACACTGACTAACAGTAAAATAGGCTCATATCACTCCCTCAAGTCACAACAGTGAAAATAAGTTTTAAATGGATGCTTACAGGTCTGTTAGGTATCCCTGTTTGCCAAAAATAATTAAAGCAAAGTATGAAAACACTTTGATCATTATCAGTGATCTTTGATCTGATTTTCTATCTGATGTTCTATCTACAGTGCATTCGGAAAGTATTCAGACTGCATTCGGACAGTATTTCCACATTTTGTTACGTTACAACCTTATTATAAAATTGATTAAATTGTTTTTTTTCCCTTATCAATCTACATACAAGACCCCATATTGACAAAGCAAAAAATAAAAAACTGAAATATCACATTTACGTAAGTATTCAGACCCTTTACTCAGTACTTTGTTGATGCACCTTTGGCATCGATTACAGCCTTGAGTCTTTTAACATTTTAAAATTTTAGTCATTTAGCAGACGCTCTTATCCAGAGCGACTTACAGTTAGTCAGTGCATACATTTTTCATACTGGCCCCCCGTTGGAAACGAACCCACAACCCTGGCGTTGCAAGCGCCATGCTCTACCAACTGAGCTACACAGGTATGACGCTACAAGATTGGCACACCTGTATTTGGGGAGTTTCTCTCATTCATCTCCGCAGATCCTCTCAAGCTCTGTCAGGTTGGATGGGGAGCATCACTGCACAGCTATTTTCAGGTCTCTCCAGAGATGTTCGATCGGGTTCAAGTCAGGGATCTGGCTGGGCCACTCAATGACATTCAGAGACTTGTCCCGAAGCCACTCCTGTGTTTTCTTGGATGTGTGCTTAGGGTCGTTGTCCTGTTGGAAGGTGAACCTTCGCCCCAGTCTGAGGTCCTGAGCGATCTGGAGCAGGTTTTCATCAAAGATCTCTCTGTACTTTGCTCTGTTCATCTTTCCCTCGATCCTGACTAGTCTCCCAGTCCCTGCTGCTGAAAAACATCCCCACAGCATGATGCTGCCACCATCATGCTTTACCGTAGAGTTGGTGCCAGGTTTCCTCCAGATGTGACACTTGGCATTCAGGTCAAAGAGTTAAATCTTGGTTTCATCAGACCAGAGAATCTTGTTTCTCATGGTCTGAGAGTCCTTTAGGTGCCTTTTGGCAAACTCCAAGCGGGCTGTCATGTGCCTTGTACTGAGGAGTGGCTTCCGTCTGGCCACTCTACCATAAAGGCCTGATTGGTGGAGTGCTGCAGAGATGGTTGTCCTTCTGGAAGGTTCTCTGTCAGAGTGACCATCGGGTTCTTGGTCACCTCCTTGACCAAGGCCCTTCTCCCCCGATTGCTCAGTTTGGCCGGGTGGCCAGCTCTAGGAAGAGTCTTGGTGGTTCTAAACTTCTTTCATTTAAGAATGATGGAGGCCACTGCTGTGTTCTTGGGGATCTTCAATGCTGTAGACATGTTTTGGTACCCTTCCCCAGATCTGTGCCTCAACACAGTCCTGTCTCGGAGCTCTACGGAAAATTCCTTCAACCTCACGGCTTGGTTTTTGCTCTGACATGCACTGTCAACTGTGGGACCTTATATAGACAGGTGTGCCTTTCCAAATCATGTCCAATCAATTGAATTTACCACAGGCGGACTCCAATCAAGTTGTAGAAACATCTCAAGGATGATCAATGGAAACAGGATGCACCTGAGCTCAATTTCGAGTCTCATAGCAAAGGGTCTGAATACTTACGGAAATAAGGTATTTCTGTTCATTATTTGTAATAGATTTGCACAAAAAAAGAAGGTATTATATTATGGAGTATTGTGGGTAGATTGCTGAGGAAAATGTTTTATTTCATCAATTTTAGAATAAGGCTGTAACATAACAAAATGTGGTTAAAATCAAGGGGTCTGAATACTTTCCGAAGGAACTGTGTGCTTGCTAATACTGTTGTTTCTCAGCACAACATGTCAGGTAAAATATGTGTTGTTGAGAATGTTAAATTTCATTCTCAAATGCCCAAAGAAGATGATAATGATGAGTTGGAGGTATTTACTGCCTGGTGCAGGTGACACTCACCTCTGGCACTAGATGGGGCAGAGTTGATAACCTGGGAGGAGGTGGAACGAATGGAGCTCAGACTGGAGGAGGAGGGGCTTGGCTGGAAAATAATACATCTGTTCATTCACATATCTTCAAAACATACAAAACCTGAGTGTGTGTGTATTCATTCCACCCACCTCCATGTGAGCCGTGTCCTCAGGGTGCTCTCCCATCAGGCCGTCTGTCAGGATGACCAGGTTTCCTCCCGCCTCGCTGGAGGTGTGAGAAGAGAGGGAGGAGGAGGACTGACGGATAGATCCCTGCAGGTTCATAGGGCTGCAGAGAGAGAATCATATTTTAATCTCACATTGAGATTACTGTAGCATCTCTTTTTTCCAAGTGAAATCTTTGTACAATATGTGACTGACCTGTGTCTGTGAATCAGACGGACACTTTCTGGGCTCATGTGGCTGTGAGTGGTCAGGATGCCTCTGGGATTGTTGACTCCAGTGCAGGCTGCTGGCAACCCCTGCTGGGCCACATGTAAACACTGCTTTGAATAATCATGCTGAATGTGCGCGCACACACACACACACACACACACGCACACACACACACACACACAGACACACACACACACGGGTGCACACACCAACACATTAGGACACAGGAGGACACACACACACACAAACAGAAGAGTATGTAGAACCACTCACGTGATGCAAACCAGTCCTCATCATGTGGAACTGATCGATCAGCTTTTTGTGCAGGGGACGCATTTCTGGGTGCACCAACTTCTCGTGGACGGCCAGCCCCACTCCAAGGATGTGAACCTGTGACAATGAAACAACATGTCGGAAAGAGAGAACATATGGTTTCTGTCCTCTATACCAATGTACACTGTATGGACCATTGGCCAGTGTGCAGTGACGAGTTAAGAGCTTTGTCTGACCTGTTCCTGCATCAATTCTTTGAGCTGAGTGATCTTCTCTGTGTCCTCTGCGTGGCTGTTCATGTAGTCCTTATCAAAGAATGCCTGTGGAGGAGGAATATGGCATATGAATGTGTTACAAGGCATGGCAGATAACAATACATGTCCTGGAAGAAAATTACCAAAGTATCCATCCACCCATCCACTGCCCGAACCACCCACCCGACCCACCCACGCATCCATCCCCATCTCCCTCCCTTCCTTCCCTTAGTACCTCCTGGTATCTGGCAATACCCCCGTTGACGGCAGCGTCTATGACCCCGTTGAGCAGCATGCTGAGGGGGTTGATGTTGCCATGGTGCTGCCTGTGCTGGTACTGGCTGATCAGGGTCCGCAGCTCCTGGGTCTTATTCTCCACCACGTAGATGGCATTCTCCAGAGGGCTCACCTCCACCTGCACACACACATATTGTGATGTCACGAGAGGCTGTGTCCTGGAGGGACGTTACATCCCCCGGAGGTGGCTGCAAACCCAGACAGCTATGGCTCCATCTGCTGGTATGGTCGGGAACTCCACCCCTCTATGGCCAATCTTCCCACGCAGCTGAAACAAATGAGGAGCTGATGAGCTGAAGGTTTGGGAAGGGAAGAGACACAGTCTCCAACCTGGGCTCTCTGGAGGACAAGAGTGCTGCACGTCCACTTCCATGAGGAATATAAGGATTTGGAGATACTTACCTTTGGGAAATACTCACCTTTGGATATATGCACCTGTGGAAATACGTGAGAGACATTTGGAAGGACTTTTTGCTGGGTTGGCCACTAGCTGCAACGTGGACTACAGTAAGGCTGGGGAAAAGTTATCTGAGCGAGTGAGAATTATGATTTTGGATGTGGAAGAGACATCCCTGAACTGTTAACCCTTAAAGAGCCACAAGAGAACAGAATTTTGTTATATTTTCGTTAATTTCCCAAGACCTATAATAAAATCCTTGTTTTGTTTGAACCTTGTCTCCTTGCACTACTTGAGCAATCCCGCTGAAAGCTGTGTAGCCTCTCGTGACGTCACAGATGGTGGAGAATACGGGCACGCTCAAGCGTTAATAGTGCATGTCAGAGGAGGA
The DNA here is from genome assembly GCF_020615455.1 of Coregonus clupeaformis. NCBI lineage: Eukaryota > Metazoa > Chordata > Actinopteri > Salmoniformes > Salmonidae > Coregonus > Coregonus clupeaformis. The sequence continues at coordinate 46,155,936 of NC_059215.1, read as the reverse complement.
TACCGAAGGTTTGATCACCCAGTTTTCCAAGTTGGCCGTAGGCTCCCCGCCGACTGAAATGGAGGACATATTGAAAGCCCTTGTTGCTGGCCAGCAAGCCCAGATGCAAGCAAACGTGGCTCTCTTGGAGGAGCAAAAGAAAGCCAACCTTCTGAAGGCAGAGGAGTTGCAGTTGCAGAGACAGAGGGTGGTCCAAAATACCCACCCAATAAAGGCAAGTGACTTTATATCTAAGATGGGAGCTACCGATGACATTGAGGCATACCTGCATGCATTTGAGGCCACGGCCACTAGGGAAGCCTGGCCCAAGCAACAGTGGGTTGGTCTGTTAGCCCCCTTTCTAACCGGGGAATCGCTGAATGCTGTCCGGGACCTGGGCCCTGACCAGGTTACTGACTATGATGCCCTGAAGTCTGAGATCCTCAGCAGATATGGACTCACAAAGTTTGGTATGGCCCAGCGCTTTCACAGCTGGACCTTCCAACCAGACCAACCTCCTCGGGCGCAGATGCATGAACTTGTCCGAATCGCAAGGAAATGGCTGGATCCGCAGAGGAATACAGCAGCGGCGGTGGTGGAGGCCGTTGTGGTGGATCGTTACCTCACGCGCCCTGCCTTATGAGGCAAAACGGTTCATCAGTCAACAGGCCTTGACCACGGCTGATCTGACCGTGGAAGCTGTGGAAAAGTACCAGGCCACAGCGGAGATGCTGAATGCTTCCCGAAAAGACCCCAGGAGTGCGGCCCCACCACAAATGGGAAGAACCCGTCCAAAGGACCCCAAGGTCTCGAACCCAGCCACGTCAGGACTTATCCCGGCTCCAGGGGGAGCCAGAAACCCAGGCGGGTCCAAGAAGAGTACACCAGGAGGGGGGAAACTCGACAGTGTTACCGGTGTGGGGAGATGGGACATATCTCCTGGCAGTGTGGGAAACCAGCCGAGGAACCTATGCCCACTGCGGAGTCCTCCAGCTCAGCACCCACACACCGTTTTGCCTCGCTCTTGGGAGTCGTAGATGGCGGCCCAGATCGACCCCCCACCTGCCCGGTAACTGTGAATCACCATGATGTGGAGGCCTTACTGGATTCTGGTAGCCGGGCCACCCTGGTGCGTAAGGATTTGGTGGGCCCAACGTGTCTGACCCCGGGGAAAGTCCTCCCAGTTTCCTGTGTCCATGGGGACACCAGAGAATACCCCATTACTGAACTTACAATGACCAGCACACGGGGAACCATACACACGACGGCGGGGGTGGTTGATTCCCTCCCCGTCCCTGTCCTAATTGGACGAGACTGCCCAGCCTTTTACCCACTCTGGAGAGAGTCTCAGGAGAGGATAACCCGAGTACCTCGGAAACGGAGAGGCAAGACTCATCCTGGGAAGGCTCCGGTGCAATCCTCCGAGTTACTCACTCCCGCCCGGGCTCTGATAGGGATGGCAGGTGCCCAGACCGACACAGAGACGGAGCTACAGAATCTGGACAAAGAACTATCTGGTCTGAAGGGGACCGCGGAGAGGTATCGTTTGTTAAAGCAACAGTTAGACATGAAGACAGAAGAGTTAGATATCCTCCAGGCTAAACTCCAACAGAGCTCCTTCCCTAAGCAACAGGAGGAGCTGGAGAGGCTGCGCAGGACCATCGAGGAGTGTGAGGAGACCCTGCGCAGTAGTAAGGAGGTCCAGAAGAAGGCAGAGGAGAAGTACAAGGTGTTGGAGAACAAGATGAAGAATGCGGAGGCAGAGAGAGAGAAGGAACTGAAAGCTGCTCAACAGAAGCTAAACTCTGCTAAAACCAAGGCTGATGCGTTCAGTAAGAAACTCAAGGAGAGACAACAGGAGGCTGAGTCCCTGGTCCTAGAGTTGGAGGAGTTGAAGAGAGAGCAGTCTGGCAAGCACCACGGCAATGCGGACGCCCTCTCCCGGCGTGATGCCTTCTTCGCTGCCTTTACCCCGACGAGGACGTCGGTCCCGAGGAGGGGGATGTGTGATGTCACGAGAGGCTGTGTCCTGGAGGGACGTTACATCCCCCGGAGGTGGCTGCAAACCCAGACAGCTATGGCTCCATCTGCTGGTATGGTCGGGAACTCCACCCCTCTATGGCCAATCTTCCCACGCAGCTGAAACAAATGAGGAGCTGATGAGCTGAAGGTTTGGGAAGGGAAGAGACACAGTCTCCAACCTGGGCTCTCTGGAGGACAAGAGTGCTGCACGTCCACTTCCATGAGGAATATAAGGATTTGGAGATACTTACCTTTGGGAAATACTCACCTTTGGATATATGCACCTGTGGAAATACGTGAGAGACATTTGGAAGGACTTTTTGCTGGGTTGGCCACTAGCTGCAACGTGGACTACAGTAAGGCTGGGGAAAAGTTATCTGAGCGAGTGAGAATTATGATTTTGGATGTGGAAGAGACATCCCTGAACTGTTAACCCTTAAAGAGCCACAAGAGAACAGAATTTTGTTATATTTTTGTTAATTTCCCAAGACCTATAATAAAATCCTTGTTTTGTTTGAACCTTGTCTCCTTGCACTACTTGAGCAATCCCGCTGAAAGCTGTGTAGCCTCTCGTGACGTCACAATATATATTTGAATCCACTATGAAACATGCAATAATTCTCTCTCACAAAACCTGGGAGGCTTGTAGGCCTTACCCCCTTCCATAGACCTACATGGTAATTATGACCACTTCCGGAGGATGTCCTCCAACCAATCAAAGCTTTTGCAATATGAACTGAGATTTTGTCCATCCAATCATAGGATTAGGATCAGAGAACGATCCTAGTGTGGTGTATTGGTGTTGTGCCACAGAGCATTATGGGGGTTCTATGTGTTGAGAAGCTTGGTGAGTTGGTTACATATTGGATAGAGATTAAGAGTGAAGAGTGATAGTTGAGCATTTTTAGGATATTATTAAGTTCAAATTAGTTTCTTCAAACTACAGAAGACAGAGAAGGTAGATTATATTTTGTTTTCTTGATTTTCAAACGTTATTTTTGTGTGGAGTTAGTGCAATTTATTTCAATTTGTCTTGCTAACTTTAGTAGCAAGTGCTAATATTACCTAGCTACCAGGGTGCAGTTTTCTCCGCCAAAATGGCTAATTAATGCTAACAACAATGTAGTTGATTTTGGGTTGAAGAACCCCTTTCATTGCCCACATGGAAAAAGCTGCATCGATCATGTAATGGACGAACATCTGCGTATTCAAACTGCGCGACACAGTGAGAAGGTAAAAAGAAACAGGGTCACAAGCAACTTATCGGCAAGAGTTGGCTTTTACTTAGAGGCACGATGGGAGGAAAAGTTCAGCTAACAAGGGCAACTATAAGGAGCTTGCAGAGGTAATTGCACATTACCATGCTTTACTTGCTGAGCATATGGAAGTTTCTACTGTCTTCTCTGGAATGTTGAAATCAATTCAGAATGATTTGATTGTTTCCATCGCATTATCAAGTACATTGCCTTGCAAAAGCATTCATCTCCCTTGGCGTTTTTCCTATGTTGTTGCATTACAACTTTTTTTATTTGGATTTCATGTAATGGACATACACAAAATAGTCCAAATTGGTGAAGTGAAATTAAAAAAAAATAATAAAGGAAAAGTGGTGCGTGCATACTGTATGTATTCACCCCTTTGCTATGAAGCCCCTAAATAAGATCTGGTGCAACCAATTACCTTCAGAAGTCACATAATTAGTTAAATAAAGTCCACCTGTGTGTCACATGATCTGTCACATGATCTCAGTATACAGTGGGGGAAAAAGGTATTTAGTCAGCCACCAATTGTGCAAGTTCTCCCACTTAAAAAGATGAGAGGCCTGTAATTTTCATCATAGGTACACGTCAACTATGACAGACAAATTGAGAATTTTTTTCTCCAGAAAATCACATTGTAGGATTTTTAATGAATTTATTTGCAAATTATGGTGGAAAATAAGTATTTGGTCACCTACAAACAAGCAAGATTTCTGGCTCTCACAGACCTGTAACTTCTTCTTTAAGAGGATCCTCTGTCCTCCAATCGTTACCTGTATTAATGGCACCTGTTTGAACTTGTTATCAGTATAAAAGACACCTGTCCACAACCTCAAAACAGTCACACTCCAAACTCCACTATGGCCAAGACCAAAGAGCTGTCATAGGACACCAGAAACAAAATTGTAGACCTGCACCAGGCTGGGAAGACTGAATCTGCAATAGGTAATCAGCTTGGTTTGAAGAAATCAACTGTGGGAGCAATTATTAGGAAATGGAAGACATACAAGACCACTGATAATCTCCCTCGATCTGGGGCTCCACGCAAGATCTCACCCCGTGGGGTCAAAATGATCACAAGAACGGTGAGCAAAAATCCCAGAACCATACGGGGGGACCTAGTGAATGACCTGCAGAGAGCTGGGACCAAAGTAACAAAGCCTATCATCAGTAACACACTACGCCGCCAGGGACTCAAATCCTGCAGTGCCAGACGTGTCCCCCTGCTTAAGCCAGTACATGTCCAGGCCCGTCTGAAGTTTGCTAGAGTGCATTTGGATGATCCAGAAGAGGATTGGGAGAATGTCATATGGTCAGATGAAACCAAAATAGAACTTTTTGGTAAAAACTCAACTCGTCGTGTTGAGTTCACCCACTGTATATACACCTGTTCTGAAAGGCCCCAGAATCTGCAAAACCACTAAGCAAGGGGCACCACCAAGCAAGCGGCATCATGAAGACCAAGGAGCTCTCCAAACAGGTCAGGGACAAAGTTGTCTGGCGCAAACCCAACACCTCTCATCACCCCGAGAACACCACCCCCACACTGAAGCATGGTGGTGGCAGAATCATGCTGTGGGGATGTTTTTCATCGGCTGGGACTGGGAAACTGGTTAGAATTGAAGGAATGATGGATGGCGCTAAATACAGGGAAATTCTTGAGGGAAACCTGTTTCAGTCTTCCAGAGATTTGAGACTGGGACGGAGGTTCACCTTCCAGCAGGACAATGACCCTAAGCATACTGCTAAAGCAACACTCAAGTGGTTTAAGGGGAAACATTTAAATGTCTTGGAATGGCCAATCCAATTGAGAATCTGTGGTATGACTTAAAGATTGCTGTACACCAGCGGAACCCATCCAACTTGAAGGAGCTGGAGCAGTTTTGCCGTGAAGAATGGGCAAAAATCCCAGTGGCTAGATGTGCCAAGCTTATAGACACATACCCCAAGAGACTTGCAGCTGTAATTGCTGCAAAAGTTGGCTCTACAAAGTATTGACTTTGGGGGTGTGAATAGTTATGCACGCTCAAGTTTTCTGTTTTTTTGTCTTATTTCTTGTTTGTTTCACAATAAAAAATATTTTGCATCTTCAAAGTGGTAGGCATGTCGTGTAAATAAAATGATACAACCCCCCAAGAAATCCATTTTAATTCTAGGTTGTAAAAATGCCAAGGGGGGTGAATACTTTTGCAAGCCACTGTTGGCTTTCCACTTTCCTCCGGTATTTATTTAGCAAAGGTGATAACACATAATCACTCCGAACAGACACAAGCAGTGGCGACCTGTCATTCAGGGCAGGTTGGGCAGAGCCCCACCTGTTTTGAGCCCCACCTGTTTTGCAAACTGATATGTGACATTAATACATGTCACATATCAGTTTGCAAATAAAATGTATTGAGTTCATAAAGCTGCATACAAACATGGTCTCTTTTTTGCTTTCTTGAGTAAGGTTTAGTCCCCTGTAGCACAGTTGGTAGAGCATGGTGCTTGCAATGCCAGGGTTGTGGGTTCGCTTCCCACGGGGGGCCAGTATGAAAATGTATGCACTCACTAACTGTAAGTCGCTCTGGATAAGAGCGTCTGCTAAATGACTAAAATGTAAATGTAAAATGTAAGGCAGCTCCAAAATGCAGGTGTTTCAGCATAGCTCAGTGCCTTCTGTTGTGGAGGGGCAGCCAGTGGAAAATACAGAGCGTAGGGGTTGGTAATCTTCCCTAGTTGGCAGTGATTGGCTCAGTGTTCTGTCACTCATGGGGACACTATGTCACCGCAGAATCTACAGGGCGAGCTAGAAAGTTCAAGCCCCCTTGGGTGCTGCCATAGAGTTACATTAGAAGTGCCCATCCAAGAAGGCTCAAGGTCATTGGCCACAGATAAATTTACGCCAAATCACATTATATCTACTGTAGCTTTGATTGGACAGATCATGTAAACATCATACTTTCAAAATCTTAGCTAGCAGCTAGACAAGCAATCATCATGAATCACGTCGACAATCTACTGTCAAATCCTTTTCAATCACTGTCATATGAAGATAAATCATAGATAAAACGTATCGGTGCTCATCGGCCATTGGACATAAACATTACACAACAAGTTGGAAATCACAAATTAAACAATGAGTGGTTTGGAAGGAATCAGTGGCTAACTGCAAGCGTTGCAAAGCAATCACTACTTTGCTTCCCCTGCCTGCTAGTTGGTGGAGAGGGTGTGTGGTCCAAGTCTGGCTTTAAGGGTCTCTTTTCCAAGCTAAAAAGGATAAACATTCACACGCAACACCACGTGCCAGAAAAGGTTGAATATATTGGCCATGCTGTCAATCCAGCATGACTTCTGCCACGTTCAAAACAACTGGAAACTCGGAACTGGGAAATCTCAGACTTCAGTGAGTTTAAGACAACTGGGTCTCGAAAGAAAACAAGCTCCGACTGGGAAAATACGTTTTGAAAAGCACTATACATCCAGAGAATGACAGACTTTGATGACAACGTTTCCTGACAAAATTTGCCCACAAGGACCACCGCGCCACCTTCCTGTTCAAGTGAGCACAGCACAACAGTGAGTCCAAAAATGTATTGTATGCTGCTGCATAAATGATGTAATATGCCAGGGAGATATGTATACTTTAGCTAAGAAAGTAATACTAAGATTATGTTGTGTAGTAAGCTGTTAGTAGCCCATGTGCTTCAGCCTAATTATTTAGTCCCTTCCCCCTCATTTACATTTTAGTCATTTAGCAGACACTCTTATCCAGAGCGACTTACAGTTAGTGAGTGCATGCTGCACATGTAGCCTTTTTTAGAGAAATGTTATCATTGAATATTGTAAGAGCTTTCATTGTCTGCTTATATGCCCCCTTTATTTATCCTACAGTTCTGACTTGGTGTACAGGGAGAATACTGTAAGAACGGCCCATGTTCTGAATTCTGTCGCTGTACATTTCAAAAGTGCTGAACAAATAGTTATATTGACTATGTCCGTCTTAGCTCGCTCAATAATATCTTAAATGAAATTATGGATTGCCTCTTATCCGCTCATCGTTCCCTTATGCCATAGTTTGTACATCTCAATTGTCAATAGAAACCACATTTGTTTAATCAAGTCAGCCATATCAGATATGTTTTCTAAAAAGGCAGTAAATGAGGCTGAATGAACTCTGCCAGAAAAGGCTCTGCTGATAGCTAGGTGTAGCGGTATTAAGGATTCACTCCATGGTGCTGAAAAGAACGCTCTGCTGTTGGGACAGCTTTATGTAGGCCCTAACAGTTTATGGGCACCATTTGTCACCGCTATAGAGCAATTAATGTATTGTTTAGTGTTCTGTTGTGTAGTGGCTTTGCTGGCATGCATATTTTGTTGTATTTTATTTTTTGCCCCACCAGGATTTACATGCTAAAATCGCCACTGGACACAAGCAAAAACTAATTACATAAATGTTGCAGTAGTCTAGTCAACACCTAAACATTAGAGATCTGACATGCTGTATATGATGAAAATTAGAGGATTTTTCAGTCTGATCAACAGTAGGCTACTAATAAGAGCAGCTGCATACAGCGTATGCGCCCTGTCCGTCTGGTCAGGGTAAACAAATTGGTAACATTATGCATTTATAGTCCATTTGTTTGTCAGTAGAAAATGTGAATGTGATCTAATTTGGTTTATATTCAATTAGGGTCCAGAGATTTCCTGGTTAGGTTACCAGATAAGGAAAAACTCTGGGCTCCAGGGGAATAAAATTGCCCCACCTCTCTGGGACATATGGTGCCACCAGTCTGCTCGCATTTGTCAGTTATCGTCAGGTATGTGGATGATCAGGGCTTTATTCCGAAAAATTACTTTGATGTGTCAAGTGGGCGAGATGCACAGTCTGTGTTTGACTTTGTAAATTCTGAGATTAACTGAGTTTAACTTCATGGAGAAACTTGTTGCCCAAACCTATGATGGTGCTGCTGTAATGGAATGTATCTGCTATTTGTATTTCCAGCTTAGTCCCCTCCTGTTCCCTGATTAAGAGGGGATGACCACTCCACTCCACTACCATTGTCAACTCTCTCCTGACATGAACTGAAGCCACGTCTCATGTGCCCTCTCATCCACTGGCGCATTGAATGTTTCCTCTCCAAGCACTGAGTAGACCTGTCAATTTTCTCTCATTACTGTATGTAGAGTCAATACATAAACACAATCACATTATTACACATCAATGATTTTACTCCTTGCTTGGACTAACTCATTCTTAGCTCCTTTGTCTAACTGTGTAGTGTGTTGTGTTATTGTTTTTTGTCTTCCCAGTCAAATCCTGTCCTGCACTGGTCAAGCCTCTGAACACCTCAACTCATGCCTGATACCTTCATTCAATCACTGCTGTGATCCCTTCCCAACACTGTGTAAGTAGCCCTCTCATTCCCATTACCCATAATATTGTACTATAAATGTCTTTATTAAATGCTGTAGGTAAAAATAATTAGTCTTTGACGATTTTTGAAACCCACTTTGTCGACTCCGTGCGGTCCGGCGCCTATAACGTGGCTCTCCCATCCTCCTCCATTTTTTAAGTCACCAGCCTCCACTGGTGTGCGCGACCAATAAACATAGATTTTTTATTTGATTTGACACAAATGATGCACGCGCTTGCATAATCTTCCTGAGGCGTCTGATGTCACAGTGTGAGATGACAGTTTGAGATGACAGTGCTCCTCACCAGTTCTCTCCTCTCCACCTCGGCCCAGCGGGAGATGCCAGGGAGAGGACGAGACAGAATCAGGGTGGTTCTCTCGATCCACAGGCTCTGAAAACACACACACAAAACACTGAGTCACCTTCTGTATAGTAATTATACACACCTTGTATCAACAGACAATTTCAGTTACATTTGATTCAAATTCATTGCACACACGCATACCCTGAACTCATTCTCCCTGTCTTTGGGTCCCTTGTGGAAGGGTCTGTCGTAGTGAAAGCGAGTGACATTGTTGATGCGGTAGAAGCTCTTGATCCTCTCGGGTACGCGCTCCAGCTGAGGTACATCAGTGATGTCTGACACTGGGGTCACCGCATAGATCTGCAGGTCTGAGGCCAGGCGTTAAGGAAAACACAATATACTGGCAGTTGAGTTGACAGACACAACACACACACACATTGACCATGGTTAGGATACACTGAGCGTCACTTTGTAGGAGGGCGTCATCTGGTTGGTTGGGGTGCTGCATGGCAATGGCCTGTGGGAATTCTCCCAGCATCCTTTGCTGAAAGTCCTCCAGTCGTTCATAGTTATAGCCCCGGCACACAAACTCCTTATTCTGGAGAGAGAAGGTTTGTCAAACCAATTCAATAGCATTTAGATAAAATATAGTGTGTGTGTGTGTGTGTGTGTGTGTGTGTGTGTTCATCTCACCCTGAGGAAAAAAGGAAACTTCCTGCCATAGAACCCCATCCTAAAGAACTCTGGTTCAATCCTCTGCTGTTCTATGATGTTGTCATAGTATGCAGCCTCCATTTTCTATAAAAGACAAAAATACTTGATTCAACTCTGAGAGCATCTTGAACTTTTATCAGCGACACACATTAATGAGGTTCCCTTTATCATATGGGTCATAATGTTTTTGATATTTCATCAGTGTATTGCAATGTGAATAAATGTCCACATTGTGAGGACAATAAAGTATTTATATTCATTTCATTTCCATTCATTTCTATTTACTTTCCATCTTGGCCTGACAATGGGGCTACATGGGCACCACCCTGACTTATGTGAGAGAGTGAGAGAGTGAGAGTGAGAGTGAGAGTGAGAGTGAGAGTGAGAGTGAGAGTGAGAGTGAGAGTGAGAGAGAGAGAGAGAGAGAGAGAGAGAGAGAGAGAGAGAGAGAGAGAGAGAGAGAGAGAGAGAGAAGGCAGCCAGTGCTGGGTTGTCAGACAGACTCACCCGTATCCAGCTCAGGCTCTGGTAGTCATATAAGGTTTCATACTGGAAAGCCAGTTCCCGGCAGAGTGATATTCCATATTCCCAACACTGGAAAGAGATAAAGAGACCGAGATCTCACACATATGGAATCTCTCAATACATTTTTACAATATCCTGTCTATGGAACATCATTCTCAGGAGGATTTGAAGGGGGAAATGTTGGGTTTCCAGAATAAAACAGCCATCAAAGACATCATGGACATGGAGAAATATTTAGACTTGAGATTTTGACTTGAGATGTTCTTAAGTAAACCCATGTGGGACATATGTAAAATAAAGTTTGAGTATCTCACATTTAAATACTACCCAAAGTGACTGGACATAGCCTGACTTGCATTCCCCTTGTTGTTTAACTTAGCTTGACTTGATTTAGCTTGGCTTGCCTTTCCCTTGTTAAAGTAGTGGAGCACTTTGCGGCTGAGGCCCTCTTTGCGTTGCCACTCGCTCTGTGTGGGATAGTGGAGGAACTCCCTTAGGGGCCGGTCCTCCCAGTGCAGCAGCTCCCAGTACAGCAGCAGGGTGAACGCTGCCTCTGATGGTGGGGAGCACACAGAGGTCAAAGGTCAGCATGATTAACCATCATTGACCTTACATGGTAATCCTGACCGTCCCAGGGTTCTAATACTATACAGTGTGAGCACGTTGAAAAGTGTTCTATATATCCCAACCAGTTACCTGTGTAGTCCTCTGCGTGCAGGTGCAGGTCACACAGCTTGTGGACATAGCGGATGTACATGTCCTCCTTGTTGATCTCAGACTTGTAGAAGTTCTGGGGAGGACAGACAAATGGAAGCAACACACCACTACATGGATATACTGTAGCACACTGGCCTAACTGAGGTATCGTAAAGGGTTAACATATAAAATGCCTCACCATGAGGTTGGAAGAGCCACCTATTTTCTTCTTCTCCATCTCATCTCCTTTCATACAGTCCCTAAAAGCAGAGCAGGTTTGTAATGCCCTATAGCTCTACAGTGCATCCCTTTATCAATAGTCAATGTTATGATGTTAACACGTTGTTTCGAATCTGTAATCCAATCGATCAGTAGTAACAATACCTGTAGTCTAGTAGGCGCTCCATCAGTCTCGTGACGGAGGTGACAAACGAAATGCCTGTCTCTCTCCATGTTTCCTGCTCAATTTTCTCCAGCAGGCTACAGACAGAGACAGGCTATGTTGCTGGTGCACAGTAACAGTGGACAGGGGACTATAAGGACTGATGTGTTTGAAAGGACCATGATAGTGGTAGAGTTAAGGCTTGGGCTGTGGAGAAACTGATAACTTACCTGGGGTAAGGCCCAAACAACTGGGTCCTGAATGACGTAGCAGAAGAAGACCCAAGAGAAGTCAGAAGCATACAAAACAACAGTAGTACAACGCAGTCAAGTAACACTTTAGCATTGTGCGTGAATAGAAGACTGAGGTTGTTGGTGCTTACAGCAGGCCAAAGAGCTCTCTGTGATTGCCGTCCCCTTTCCCGTCAGCCACCATACTCTCCAGCTTGTCCATCAACTCTGCTTCCACCTACACAACACACACAACACAGAGGTTAGTGCATAAGGAATCAACGACCACACCATTTCCCTAGACACTTATAGCAGTAAAATCCGTGATCCGTAACATAGACATGATATTGCGTGATAACCTGTAGTACCACAAGGCCTGCAGAGGATGAGCGGTGTCACGCAGAAGGGGACAGCACTGACCAGTTTAAAGTTGCCGTTCTTCCTCTGCTCCCAGTCCATCATGTCATGGAAGATGGGGATCATGATATTCCGGACTTCGCTCTGAGGCACCAGCGTCACTCCCAGGAACGGACCCATCATTCCAGGGATAAAGTGGGGCTTATTCTCACCTGGAGCACACAGAGAGGGCACAATACCGATGTTATAATCACACATGACATTATCCTTGAAGGCTAGAATGACAAGACAGTTGTATCTGAATGTAATGTTATCTTACCAAGCTTCTGCCACATGCTGAAGAGCTCATAAGCCATCATCACCCTCATATCTCCATACCTGCAGAGAAGGTACATGGGGAGAATGTAGAGAATACTAGCTACTGAGTGACCACACATAGATAGATGTAGGAAATATGTATTTCAGGATATAATTGATGGACATTGAACAGAGGTCCTTACTTGTCCAGAACTTTCTTCCTCTTGGCCTGGGTCAGGGGCTCCAGCTGCAGACTGGGCTGGTTGATGTACAGGACCGTCAGGCTGAAGAAGGAATTCCACACCTGGTACAGAGAACACACACATATACAAACATCAACTCATATTTTGATTCCAATAAAGTTATATCTATATACTGTATACACCTTTTTAATGGCCCCATATTTCACCATCAGGTTTTGCATTTCCATATTTTCCCTCCAGGCATAAATCCAGGTTGGACAAATCCGCCACATTGGACTGGAGCCAGATACAGCTCAGATAATGACAGCATACTGTTGTTAGGAAACCACGTAGAGCAAAACAGAAAGTCCTTTGTAAACAGAGAAAGACATGGACAGAACAGCAGGTTTGGGGTTGACTTCTCCGGGATATTGAAGGCTCTATTGTTTACTTACTGCTCTTGTACAACATGACACTTCTCGTTTCTCTACAGAAGCACGCACCTTGAAGTCAAAATCCGCCTCTGAGAAGTTCTTGTGTAACGCTGGAGACAGGTACTGTGTTGTCGCCACAATGACACTGCAGAAGGAGACAGCAAAACGTTATGATAAAAATAGATGATGCAATGGCTACACTAATGTCACATGCGATCAGAGTCAGGAGAGTGTCATCTCATGGTTGGATATGATCCCTTATCTCATATAGGAGGCAATATGAAGGCAGTGTTATAGGTCATCTGAGTCAGACTTACTGACTGGTCAGTAGCCTCATGACACTCCAGTCTCGGGGGAAGATGGTGAGCTTCATCAGGTTCCGGAACACGCAGAAGATCTTCAACAGGAACTCCTGGAAGACAATGGATTTAGTTGGTATTGTGTACATTATAGCTCAACCCCAGGTTCCTCTGTGAGACTGAGACTGACACAGCAGCTCTCACCTTTAGTTCCTCTTTGCTGTGGAAGTTGTTGAGCAGGTGGTGGAAGTGGATCTCTGTCATCTGCCTGAGTAGAGACAGCAGAGTGGACACATACTCCCCCTGGACAGGCAGAAACACACCCATATTAGAGAGGTTACATGCATTACAAAAGATATACAGTATCTGTTTCATGCAGTGAATAAAGATCCAGCCAGACAGTGTAGGAGAGGAGAGTCACTGACCGTGATCTCAGCGGTGCACTGGGGACAGCGCTGCCCTCTAGCTGTCTCCAGAGACTGAGACTTGGACATGATGGACAACAGAGTCTGGAGCAGAACATCCAACAGGCTCTCCACCATCATCTCTACCTCCTCCTGCACAGAAGACTCCTAGGAAGAGAGGGAGAGAGAAACAGCGAGAAGGAGAGAAGTGATTGAGGAGACAGGCGAGAGAGAGATAGAAGGGGAGACGAAATAGCGGGAGAGAGGGAGAGAAGAAGGGGAAGAAGAGAGAGACTGAGCGACAGGGAATAATTAAAGCATTTGCATAAGCTGCTCGACAGACCATTTAAAAGATAAATTCAGCACTCAACGTGAAGTGGCCTACATAATAATGTCTTGACAATAATGTCTAAACAATGACATGTGTTATGCTTGCCTTAACAAGCCTTGGCAGAGTATAACATTTTACCAACTACTCAGTCGTCTCATCTTTAATTCCATTTGAAACAGGAAATGTGAAAAGGATGTTTAACTGGGATTACTAGGTACACTGTGTACAGGAGATGTACTAGTAACCAGTTATGGTACCAGCTTTGTTACAGAAAAGTAGCCCCTAACCACTGATACAGGGTCAGATATAATTTCATCCCCCTAATGATTATGATTAGGCCTGGGGGTAGTGTAATCTGATACTGTGGTTAAGGGCACCTTCTTCCTCCAACCTCTACTATTACAGTAGATTTAGTATTGATGTGATGTACCATAGAGCTGGTCTTGATGATGGAGAAGATGCTGGTGAGGATTCCTGAGCAGATCAGCAGCTCCCTCTGCTGGCGCAGGTGCAGGTGGATGTGATGCAGGACCACCGGCAGCAAGATACTACGAGACTCTGACAGGGGGAGAGAGAGGAAAGGAGAGGGGGAGAGAGTGGGAGGAGTATGGAGAGCGAGGGAGATGGGGAGAAAGTGAAGGATCAAATGTAGAAAGATATTTAACCAGCTTTAACCCTTGCCTTTTAGATTCTGACAAAGACCCAGTTCCACCATCTATTAAATTGCCATTTTGGGAGCATCAAACAGTGTTCACAGATTCATTTTGTGTTAGTTTAGTTGTCCTGTAGTCTTTAATCTTACCAGGGAAGAAGAAGAGCCTGCTCTCGACGGTGCGGGCGATGGACTGCAGTTTGACCACGTCCATAGACTGGCCGATGTCCACCGTACTGGGCATGCTCCCCAGGGTGCCCCGGACGTACTCAGCCACCTCCTGCACCGTGAACATCTGCAGCAGCTCATCAAAAATGTCTGGGAAACTGTTCAACAACGCCGCCTGACAGGGTCAAGGAGAAGAGAGAAGAAGGGAGTGACAGGGAAATAGAGGAACAGACAGACAGACAGACAGACAGACAGACAAAGAGAGAAGGGCAGAGAGAGAGACAGACAGACAGACAGACAGACAGACAGACAGACAGACAGAGAAGGGCAGAGAGAGAGACAGACAGACAGATAGACAGAGAAGGGCAGACAGACAGACAGAGAAAGACAGATAGACAGAGAAGGGCAGACAGACAGACAGACAGACAGACAGACAGACAGACAGACAGACAGACAGACAGACAGAGAGGAGCAGGTCTTTAGATCATTCGTATTCCTCCATTCTATAAATGACACTAGTAGTTATAGTAACATCCATACAGGGAGAGTAAAGAGACGTAAGTCTTAAAATGTGCTATAAGAAGAAGATAAACAAAAACAAGGCGGGTCTATACTCGCAAACGCTTGCTTAAGCCGGAGGTAGCTATTTTAAAAAAAAGGTCTAAACCTCCGGTTTAAGCAAGAGTTTGCGAGTATGGACCCGGCAGTGTGACACATATCTGATTGAGGACAGAGAGCAACTGCTGCACTGGGTCACCAACACAAGGTGGCGCTGTGACTTACTGAGACAGGAGAGAGCCCTGGAGCATGACTACCATAGAAAGGCATGCAGTTGATCACACCCCTAAACTGTCCAAGAGCAAGCCAAGGACGGGGCAACAGTAAAGGGAGGGATCAGAGCAAAAATAAAATGATACAAATGATAAATCCCTGAAGTGCATTACAGGCAAGCAACAGATAGAAGTCCAGTCAAACTGATTTGTCTATGTAGAAAAGGAGGACAATACCCAAGGTCAAGAACTATAACATTTCAGCCTTCTGGCATAAAGACAAGCTACAGACAAACAGACAGGAAGTTTTGATGTTCTGACCTGTGTGAAGACGAGGGTCTCAGAGCTGCGGCTGTCCAGACTCAACACAAAGCGGATGGACTGGAAGAGCTCCTGGATGCTGGCCCTGAACTGGTCCTCCTCCATACCACAGGTCGCCCGCGAGTACAGGATCCGAGACTGGACAATGAACTTAAATAGGTACTCCAGAGCCTGCAGGGTGGACAGAGGACGGAACAAGACACAATTACCTGTAAAATACCATTATTTTTATATTATGTGTTTTATTGTCTTGTGTTGTGTCACGTCATATTTCCTTTCATCTATAGGCGTGAGGTTTGGTAAAGAAAAGCATGTTGGGAGTGTCTAACAGTGTATGGGTTCACTTTGTTTGTCCACACCTCCTCTCATGTCCTGATGTGAGCCTTACCTTCATGGCCTCCTGGATGTGGTCCTGTCTGACAACCTCAGCAGAGCGGTCCATGTACCATTTCAGACAGCGGATTAGCTCTCTACAAGAACACAGAGTAAAGGGTGTAAAACATGGGGTATCCCATGGCCATGTAAGACAAAGAAAATGTACATTAGTGTCATATATTTCTGTATATTTCTGCAGAGAGCAAGACAAATCTCATATAATACATTATGAGCAAAACAAAAAGGTATATGGCTTCCACTCAGCAACATGATACCGACATCAAGACCTCTCAAACACCATAGAAGCAGTTGAAATGGTAGACGTGGCATATTACTTGTAGGCTAGAGCTCCTGCAAAGTGGTTCTGTATGTAGGCCTCCATAACAGGCCGGAAGTGGTAGAAACGACTGTCCCTGAGAAGGTTGATGATAAACACCTGAGGGCAAAAAGACAGACAGAGAGGAAAACAAAAAAAGATAGGTTTTAGCCATAATGGAGAAAATTGGATTATGCTGTAGTCACACACACATGCGGTCATGCATGCATTCGCGCATGTGTGCACACTCTCACACATGTAGTCACACATAAACAGTGGGGAGAACAAGTATTTGATACACTGCCGATTTTGCAGGTTTTCCTACTTACAAAGCATGTAGAGGTCTGTAATTTTTATCATAGGTACACTTCAACTGTGAGAGACGGAATCTAAAACAAAAAATCCAGAAAATCACATTGTATGATTTTTAAGTAATTAATTTGCATTTTATTGCATGACATAAGTATTTGATACATCAGAAAAGCAGAACTTAATATTTGGTACAGAAACCTTTGTTTGCTATTACAGAGATCATACGTTTCCTGTAGGTCTTGACCAGGTTTGCACACACTGCAGCAGGGATTTTGGCCCACTCCTCCATACAGACCTTCTCCAGATCCTTCAGGTTTCGGGGCTGTCGCTGGGCAATATGGACTTTCAGCTCCCTCCAAGATTTCGCGATACATGGCCCCATCCATCCTCCCCTCAATACGGTGCAGTCGTCCTGTCCCCTTTGCAGAAAAGCATCCCCAAAGAATGATGTTTCCACCTCCATGCTTCACGGTTGTGATGGTGTTCTTGGGGTTGTACTCATCCTTCTTCTTCCTCCAAACACGGCAAGTGGAGTTTAGACCAAAAAGCTCTATTTTTGTCTCATCAGACCACATGACCTTCTCCCATTCCTCTTCTGGATCATCCAGATGGTCATTGGCAAACTTAAGACGGGACATGCGCTGGCTTGAGCAGGGGGACCTTGCGTGGGCTGCAGGATTTTAATCCATGACGGCATAGTGTGTTACTAATGGTTTTCTTTGAGACTGTGGTCCCAGCTCTCTTCAGGTCATTGACCAGGTCCTGACGTGTAGTTCTGGGCTGATCCCTCACCTTCCTCATGATCATTGATGCCCCACGAGGTGAGATCTTGCATGGAGCCCCAGACCGAGGGTGATTGACCGTCATCTTGAACTTCTTCCATTTTCTAATAATTGCGCCAACAGTTGCCTTCTCACCAAGCTGCTTGCCTATTGTCCTGTAACCCATCCCAGCCTTGTGCAGGTCTACAATTTTATCCCTGATGTCCTTACACAGCTCTCTGGTCTTGGCCATTGTGGAGAGGTTGGAGTCTGTTTGATTGAGTGTGTGGACAGGTGTCTTTTATACAGGTAACGAGTTCAAACAGGTGCAGTTAATACAGGTAATGAGTGGAGAACAGGAGGGCTTCTTAAAGAAAAACTAACAGGTCTGTGAGAGCCGGAATTCTTACTGGTTGGTAGGTGATCAAATACTTATGTCATGCAATAAAATGCAAATTAATTACTTAAAATCATATAATGTGATTTTCTGGATTTTTGTTTTAGATTCCGTCTCTCACAGTTGAAGTGTACCTATGATAAAAATTACAGACCTCTACATGCTTTGTAAGTAGGAAAACCTGCAAAGTCGGCAGTGTATCAAATACTTGTTCTCCCCACTGTACATAAACACACACACACACACGTGCACTATATTCCATTAAATTGAATGAGGTTGATCTCTCCATCTTGACCTACCAATGACTGGAAAACCAGTGGTCCGTATTTATCTGTGTTGTCATCCAGGAGACAAAAGAGTGTATCCAGGACATCTCGTAGGAACTGCAGGAGAGAGGAGCCAGCTCAATCATTTCACCATCCTAGTTCCCCAAAACTATGGCTAGTCACAGATCTGTTAGTGTTTGGCCAAACAGTCAAGAGGGCGTTTCCCTAGATGTATGTATTGATTGACTAAAAGAGTGTTACCTTGACAATCTCCTCTCCATTGATATGGCGTAGTCTGCCCAGGATGTCCAACACCCTGTCAGTGTGGGCTTTCCAGTTCAGTAGGGCCAGGAGGTCCACTGGAAACAGAGAAGAATATAATATAATAAAATAAACACAAATAATAAATAATATGACATTTAGCAGACACTTTTATCCAAAGCGACTTACAGTCATGCGTGCATACATTTTTGTGTATGGGTGGTCCCGGGGATCGAACCCACTACCTTGGCGTTACAAGCGCCGTGCTCTACCAGCTGAGCTACAGAGGACCACACAAGTGAGCACCGCTCCTCCAAATACAGATGTAAAGCTCTGGATGAAGAGGCTAGTCAAAGCTCTGTTATAGCGCTGTGTGAATGTGGTGAGATGCACAGTGTAGTGAGTTGGCCGTACCGTTCTGGGTGAGCTTGGTGGAGCAGAGCTGTGTGGAGACCCAGAAGGTCTCCTTGGGGTTCCTCTGGAAGGGCAGGGTGGAGGGCAGGTTGGGGCAGCTGTTGAAGTCCTCCTTACAGCAGGGCATGCTCAGGTACAGGCCCTGGTTACTGAACGTTGCATTCTCATCACACTGGAGGACAGAGGCACAACAGAGAAATGTGTTAGATAGAAATGACAGAGAAGAGTGTAGAATAGCTGCAATATGCAAGTGTATGTGCATGTCTGTGTGACTCCACCTTATAGACATAGAGCTCATGGCTCTCGCCTGATAGCGTGGTCCCATCCTCCCTCATCAGAGGAGTGAAGGAAAAACCAAACAGCTTCTTCTCCCCTTTGTCTTTAGCTGAGGAGAGACACAAAGGCATTACTGTATAGTTTATACCATCTACGCAGCACAGACAATACCATACACAATTCAGTTCATAAATAGTATAACAATAATATTTCTAAGTCATGTCTAGAGTTGTTGACCTACTGGAGCAGTGTCTAAACTCAAAGCGCAGGTGTGATCCTCTGAAGCGGTCTATGGGGATGGGAAGTTTGATCATCTCACTCCAGCGAGGGCTGTTGTTGTGGTAGAGGACAAAGGAGCGGTGCTCACTTGTGTTGGGCTCCCCACTACCTAGACTGATACAGTCCTGATGGCGGGAACAGAGAGAGGACAGGCACTCTTTAGAATGGATGGATGGATGGATGAATGGATGCAGATGTATGCATCCATCCATGTATGTATCTTAATTTGATCACTCTTTTGTGGCGGCAAGTTTTCCTGCGTATCAGGAAATTTAAATGAGACCTGTGATTTAGATACGGTCTCTTTCTCTCCATGCGGGGGCAGTCGAGTAATTCGGACCAGTGCTAGCTATCAAAATTATCCTCCCTCTCTCGCTCGCTCAAACGCCACAAGCACCAGACAGAATATGACTAAATGTCCTACTGCTACTATTGGCCTATAGGTCATATTACTGCAACATTCAAATGTAATTTTTTTTATCTGAAATGCATCCATACACATTAAAAATCGGTCATTTTATATAGCATAATAACACAAGATAGATATTGGTCTCCACTACGACATAAAAGTGTCAAAAGGTATCCAAAATACAGCCATACGGTAGGCTACACCTAAAATATATAGCCTATAAAATATTATCACACACAGGCCTATAATATCAGATGTAAAGACAAGATGAAATTGAGAATAGTGAGGTAGCCTAGGGAATGGAGTGTGACTCTAACAATAAAAAAATTAAATACAGTGAGGGATAAAAGTATTTGATCCCCTGCTGATTTTGTACGTTTGCCCACTGACAAAGAAATGATCAGTCTATAATTTTAATGGTAGGTTTATTTGAACAGTGAGAGACAGAATAACAACAAAAAAATCCAGAAAAACGCATGTCAAAAATGTTATAAATTGATTTGCATTTTAATGAGGGAAATAAGTATTTGACCCCTCTGCAAAACATGACTTAGTACTTGGTGGCAAAACCCTTGTTGGCAATCACAGAGGTCAGACGTTTCTTGTAGTTGGCCACCAGGTTTGCACATATCTCAGGAGGGATTTTGTCCCACTCCTCTTTGCAGATCTTCTCCAAGTCATTAAGGTTTCGAGGCTGACGTTTGGCAACTCAAACCTTCAGCTCCCTCCACAGATTTCCTATGGGATTAAGGTCTGGAGACTGGCTAGGCCACTCCAGGACCTTAATGTGCTTCTTCTTGAGCCACTCCTTTGTTGCCTTGGCCGTGTGTTTTGGGTCATTGTCATGCTGGAATACCATCCACGACCCATTTTCAATGCCCTGGCTGAGGGAAGGAGGTTCTCACCCAAGATTTGACGGTACATGGCCCCGTCCATCGTCCCTTTGATGCGGTGAAGTTGTCCTGTCCCCTTAGCAGAAAAACACCCCCAAAGCATAATGTTTCCACCTCCATGTTTGACAGTGGGGATGGTGTTCTTGGGGTCATAGGCAGCATTCCTCCTCCTCCAAACACAGCGAGTTGAGTTGATGCCAAAGAGCTCGATTTTGGTCTCATCTGACCACAACACTTTCACCCAGTTCTCCTCTGAATCATTCAGATGTTCATTGTTAAACTTCAGACAGGCCTGTATATGTGCTTTCTTGAGCAGGGGGACCTTGCGGGCGCTGAAGGATTTCAGTCCTTCACGGCGTAGTGTGTTACCAATTGTTTTCTTGGTGACAATGGTCCCAGCTGCCTTGAGATCATTGACAAGATCCTCCCGTGTAGTTCTGGGCTGATTCCTCACCGTTCTCATGATCATTGCAACTCCACGAGGTGAGATCTTGCATGGAGGCCCAAGCCGAGGGAGATTGACAGTTATTTTGTGTTTCTTCCATTTGCGAATAATCGCACCAACTGTTGTCACCTTCTCACCAAGTTGCTTGGTGATGGTCTTGTAGCCCATTCCAGCCTTGTGTAGGTCTACAATCTTGTCCCTGACATCCTTGGAGAGCTCTTTGGTCTTGGCCATGGTGGAGAGTTTGGAATCTGATTGATTGATTGCTTCTGTGGACAGGTTTCTTTTATACGGGTAACAAACTGAGATTAGGACCACTCCCTTTAAGAGTGTGCTCCTAATCTCAGCTTGTTACCTGTATAAAAGACACCTGGGAGCCAGAAATCTTTCTGATTGAGAGGGGTGAAATATTTATTTCCCTCATTAAAATGCAAATCAATTTATAACATTTTTGACATGCATTCTTCTGGATTTTTTTGTTGTTATTCTGTCTCTCACTGTACAAATAAACCTACCATTAAAATTATAGACTGATAATTTCTTTGTCAGTGGGCAAACGTACAAAATCAGCAGGGGATCAAATACTTTCTGCCCTCACTGTAAAAAATCAAACAGCCCATGATTTTTAAATATTGAGTTACACCCTCTTTTGCACTCAGAACAGCCTCAATTCGTCAGGGCATGGACTCTACAATGTGTCGAAAGCGTTCCACAGGGATGCTGGCCCATGTTGACGCCAATGCTTATATAATGATGAGTGAGAAAGTTACAGATGCACAAATATCATACCCCACATTTTCTTTCTTGGGGGTATGATATTTGTGCGTCTGTAACTTTCTCACTCATCATTATTCATGATTCATTCAGGATTATCCGTAATCATGGTAGCATCCACATTAATGTAGAAGTGTTTAGAAACATATTCTATTCTTATTTATAATATAAGTGACTCCAGAATGACACAATACATTATATACTATACATTTCTATTGGGCACAAAACAATCTGAAACACAACCAAAACAAACAGCAAATGCATCCAACAAATTTGTAGAGTCACAAGCTTGATGTAGTCATTGCGAGCTATGAATATGGGACCAAATACTTAACTTTTTACTACTTTAATACACATATGTGAATTTGTCCCAATACTTTTGGTCCCGTAAAATGGGGGGACTATGTACAAAAAGTGCTGTAATTTCAAAACAATTCACCCGATATGGATGAAAATACCCTCAATTTAAAGCTGACAGTCTGCACTTTAATAGTCATTGTATCATTTCAAATCCGAAGTGCTGGAGTACAGAGCCAAAACAACAAACAATGTGTCACTGTCCCAATACTTTTGGAGCTCACTTTATGTCCATTTATTATAATTCACATGAGACGTGCTCTAGTGGCACCCAGTGGACCTGCAGTTAAGGCTCGCACACATCGCACAGAATGTGGATCTAGCTTTCGTCTGCCAATCGTTCAGCGTGCTATGTTTTAGGCTGTAGATGCATGACTGCCAAAAATTTTCTTGCGATTCTACATGTAAAATCGTTCGCAAATTACATTCAGAGGTGCTAAGTACTCTTGGCCAGCAAACGCTATTGGTGTGTCCGAGCCCTTAGGTACAATGTTGGTACGGTACTGCATTGTATACAAACATTGCTTCCAGCTGCCACCGGCGACGATTCTACATATTTCTTTAGCTTATCAAATCCTCCTGCTGCAGCCTTATTTTCCTCCTGCGACGAAAAGGGTCAAATAAACATTCAACATCTGTAGATGGATGGATGGATAAATGAATGGATGAATGGATGTATAATGGTGTTATAGTCTATCAAATGATTGAAATAAAAAAAATCCAAAACAATTACGACAAACCAACATAAATGTTCTCTCTTACCTTGAGTGTGTCCCCATCAGCATAAAGCACATAGACGGTGACCTCAATGTTTTTCTGGACACTCTTGCCCCCCCTCTCAAAGTCCCCTCGCTCCAGGGTCAGGTACAGGTCATTACGAGTGTCACCTAGGATACAGACACACGGTCAAACCATGACGTTAGGCACAAACACAGTGTTCTGTTGTAGACTATTCTCTCAGGCCTTCCCAGCTACAGTGTCACTACAGTTCAGAGGAATAGGCCTTAGAATGCCCACGAGACTATAGCATCTCCAGAAGTTCCAAGCCTAGGACAAAAAACCTGTCCCCCATGTGCTGCGAATGGAAGTTTTATGAGCACGGAATTGTGAGTTTACCTTTAGTTTATACTCTGTTTTTCGTCTTCTTCTATAATTTACCTGAGCCCCAAGTGATCCTGGGGCAGCTCAGATGAGTGTGGACATTATGAATTAGGATGCAGCGCTGACGCCAAACATTATTGTTCTTGTCAACGAAAAAATGACATACACTCAGTGGCTAGTTTATTAGGTACACCACCCTGTTCACTAAAATGGTTTGCTCCTACAGACAGTGATTCACGTGGCCCTCCTGAGGTGTAATAACTGCCACAGCACTCCTTGTGAGGTCAGTGCTTAATGGAAAATATATCAATGACTACAGTGAAAGAAGATATTGCAGTTATTTATAAAATCAGATTACTGTTATTTATATCTAACTCATTTCCTTGGGGATAAATGAGTCACTGACAGTGGTGTTGGGAGTTATTTTAAATCAGAATGAAAGGAAGTGGAGCTGTGTGTGTGTGTGTGTGTGTGTGTGTACACTGTAGTATTTATCTCAATGAGGCCTAGAAGAGGGATGCCGAATGATGAAACAAGTTGAAATAAACATGTGAGACAAATGCACACATCTCACACACACACACACACACACACACACACACACACACACACGCACACACTTTATGGCCCTTTACTCCTTTGACAGAATCTTTGAAGACCTCGATTGTTTATTTACAAATGGTCATGGTTTTAGCCTCTGACCAAAATGTTGTCAGAAGTATAGAACAACTGCTTACATTCTCCCTGGTACAGACCTCATTGAAATGTGTTTATTTCAAGTGAAACATCTGGTTGTGAGCATTTTGTATCTGGTGTCCAACTGTGTCTGTCCAACTGGTGTCCTTCTGAACATCTGGTTATCTCACCTAATGCATCACTTCCTTTGAACGAAACACTAGCCATAGTTTCTGGAACCCCCTCCCTACTTCCTACCCTCTACTACGGTCGTCACTAGTTGCCACAGCCACAAAGTCATAAACCCCGCCTATTACTACAATTTCTCTTCTTAAAATCTGATTTTAAACCTAACCATAACCGTAACCACACTGCTAACCCTAACTGTAAATGAAAACCAAAAAGCACATTTTTGTTTTCATGCATTTTTACGATATAGCACATTTTGACTTTGTGGCTAGATGATGTCAGGGATACCCAGTTTGTATGTGATGGCCAGGGCCCTGCTGAACACAGCCTGGTTCTGTCATCCTACCCCCTGCTCCCTACCCTTCACCTGGCATGATGACGTCAGGGAAGCAGAGTTTGCGCATGATGGCCAGGGCCCTGCTGAACACAGCCTGGTTCTCCCTCCTGATCTGATCCAGCTCCCCCCGCAGCAGCTGTAGAGAGATGATGAGGCCTGGGGAGGGGGAGGGAGGGATGGAGAGGGAGGGCGGGCGGGCGGGCGGGAGGGATGGAGAGGGAGGGCGGGCGGGAGGGAGGGAGGGAGGGAGCAAGAGGGGTAAAAGAGGAAGAGAGAGTGAAAGGGAGGAAGGGGATGTTAGAGGGAGGAGAAGGAAGAGACAGGAGCATTGATGGAGAGATGGGAGTCAGAGAGAGAAAACATGGTTGGGTGGCATTAGGAATAGAAAAACAGAGGAGAAGGGTGTGGAGCAAGACAAGATGACTGAATTCAGTGACTCACATTATGCTGCAGAAATATACCAGTGAGAGACGCAGAAAATAACACTGAGGGAGGACATAAAGATGTTTGTAGTACAGACATTCTATCAGTCAAACTAAAACTGAAGTTTGTTTGAACTGACATGTCGAACCACAGAGAATACAGTATATCCTCTATCTTATCACATTGTTTATATCTCCCGTACATGTGCAGTTAAACATAAATAATAACAGCCCTTTCCTTCAGCATAACATGAATGCTGATTGTCACGGTCATGGTGATCAATACATAATTATGACAATTCATATCTGAGTCAATCTTCAAGGACAGACAGGGCCAGTAACGTATGCATCTCATAACGTATGTCTGAAACGTTCTTTACACCTTACCTTCTTTCTTAGTTGGTAATTCACACCCTTTCAACACAGAATGTTCTAGAATTCAATCTCCATTCTTTCTTAGTTGGTAATTAACACCCTTTAACAACATGCAATGCCCTAGAATTCCATTTCAATTTAGTCCATTTAGGAGATTAATTGTCATTTCAATTCAAGAATTGAAAACTCCCATTTATCTTCCATGAGGATGTCTCATTTCCAATGTACTTCCTGAATTGACTGAATTGAAATGGAACTGACCCCACAGATGTACAGTCCTGAATGATGTCATCATATGTACCGTAGTTGGTGCTAGGAGCTGAGTACTTGGTGCTGGACTTGCGGATGATGTTCTCATGGATCTGAAACCACTCGTTCTCATTATTACATCTGGAGAAAACGATAGAGAGAAGCGTTAACGACACACACATTAGAGGGGGACAGATGGAGAGATGGGGACGGTTGGCGAGGGACTAACTGAACAGCATGTCCCAGAAGCGATTTCCTCCTGGACAAAAGGTACCAGCTGGGGGACATGCTATCAAGCAACATATTACCCCAAACTCACAGGCCACTAAGCTGAGCTGACAGCAAGTTCTTTCCTCTACTCTCCACCAGTAGAGGAGGCCCAAAGGCCCCTGGGAGAGGCATGGGGGAAATGCACAGGCTGGAGCATTATAGGAGCGGACAGTTTAGAGGCAGCTCTGCTCTACACTCACAACGCTGCTTGCTTTTTCTGAGGAGACGTGCAAAGGGCTAATTATAATCATCATCATAAAAATAGTTTTTTATTTTATACTGCACAATTCCTTTAGTGTAATGTATCAAGCTTTTTCAAGGCAAGATACACTATATATACAAAGATATGTGGAGACCCCTTCAAATTTGTGGATTCGGCTATTTCAGCCACACCCGTTGCTGACAGGTGTATAAAATCGAGCACATTGCCATGCAATCTCCATAGACAAACATTGGCAGTAGAATGGCCATACTGAAGAGCTCAGTGACTTTTAAACAAGTCAGTTTGTCAAATTTCTGCCCTGCTAGAGCTGCCCCTGTCAACTGTAAGTGCGTCTAGGAAACGTCTAGGAGCAACAACGGCTCAGCCGCGAAGTGGTAGGCCACACAAGCTCACAGAACGGCACCGCCGAGTGCTGAAACATGTAGCGCATAAAAATTATCCTCAGTTGCAACACTCACTACCGAGTTCCAAACTGCCTCTGGAAGCAACGTCAGAACAAGAACTGTTCGTCAGGAACTTCATGAAATGGGTTTCCATGTCCGAGCAGCCACACACAAGCCTAAGATCACCATGCACAATGCCAAGCGTTGGCTGGAGTGGTGTAAAGCTCGCTGCCATTGGACTCTGAAGCAGTGGAAACGCGTTCTCTGGAGTGATGAATCACGCTTCACCATCTGGCAGTCCGACGGACGAATCTGGGTTTGGCGGATGCCAGGAGAACACTATCTGCCCCAATGCATAGTGCCAACTGTAAAGTTTGGTGGAGGAGGAATAATGGTGTGGGGCTGTTTTTCATGGTTCGGGCTAGGCCCCTTGGATCCAGTGAAGGGAAATCTTAACGCTACAGCATACAATGACATTCTAGATTATTCTGTGCTTCCAACTTTGTGGCAACAGTTTGGGGAAGGCCCTTTCCTGTTTCAGCATGACAATGCCCCCGTGCACAGAGCGAGAACCATACAGAAATGGTTTGTCAAGATTGGTGTGGAAGAACTTGACTAGCTTGCACCAAGCCCTGACCTCAACCCCATTGAACACCTTTGGGATGAATTGGAACACCGACTGCGAGCCAGGCCTAATCGCCCAACATCAGTGCCTGACCTCACTAATGCTCTTGTGACTGAATGGAAGCAAGTCCCCGGCAGCAATGATCCAACATCTAGTGGAAAGCCGGCTGTTATAGCAGCAAAGGGGGGACCAACTCCATATTAATGCCCATGATTTTGGAATGAGATGTTCGATGAGCAGGCGTCCACATACTTTTGGTCATGTAGTGTATGTTGGGAAAAGGGCATTTAAAACAGCATCAGTGCCACAGTAGAAATCAGTAGCGTCGGGCTAGACCACATCCAAAACCCATGATACAGACCCCCGAGGAGGGCAGAGGAGGAGGAAGAGGAGAGGAAGAAGAAAGGAGGAGGATAGGAGGACGTACAGTAAGAGATGTGCTATAGCCATCTGTTGAGTCACCGAGTCAGAACGCTTAGCTCTGTGTTATTTTCCCCTTCTACTCCTCCTCAAACTTTGTCCTCTAACTTTGTTCATTTGTCATCTCCGTCACTCTCTCATACACACACACATTCTCTCTCTCTGTGCCTCTCTCGCTCTCTGTGCCTCTCAGTCTTCCTCTCTCTCTGCCTCTCTAATCTCTTCATTGCTTGGCGGGGGTACAGGAGTGTCCCTTGAGTGGTGCCTAACAGAGGGAGCCAGATTCACATCACACCAGGAGCACAATCTTAGGCCCTGGTTGAGCAGATATTGATTTTCCAGAGGACACTTCATTATCATTCTGGTTCAAGTGCACAACACATCAACACAGTCAAGCGCTTGGTAGGGAACATTCACACAACATTGGTAGAACATTCATGCCTCGGTAAAAACAGCAGAATTTTAATGGAGATATCTTTGTGAAAGGCTGATGACACACTACAGTGTTCAGTTATTCTGGCTATCACCTCATACTTATCCCATTTAGATGGTATGTCCCTATTTACAAAGAC
Source organism: Coregonus clupeaformis (assembly GCF_020615455.1). Lineage (NCBI taxonomy): Eukaryota > Metazoa > Chordata > Actinopteri > Salmoniformes > Salmonidae > Coregonus > Coregonus clupeaformis. The sequence continues at coordinate 46,127,837 of NC_059215.1, read as the reverse complement.
TCCAGCTACATACAGAATGTGGCATCAGCAAAAGAGCGGTTTAGTATTTTGAAAAACGTTGGTTTAAATCTGGCACATTTCAGAAATGTTATTTCATTCATTAATGTTAATTCATGTGTATTGTCCCTGTCGAATAAATAAATAAATACATTGTAAGTCGCTCTGAACAAGATAATCTGCTAAATGACTAAAATGTAGAATGCAAGTCAGGATCAGACTGTGACTCACGTGTAAACTTTGAGCACAAAGTCCTTCTCCTCTTTGAGGTCAGTGATGGTGTGGAACACGTCACTCATGGCCAGAACAGCACAGCCGTACGGTCTCCTGTACTGCACGTGGGGCGGACCCTTCTTTGAGTCATTCAACAACATACGACCTGGGGACAACAACATCAACAACAACATCAACAACAATGCATTAGCTCCATGTGAGGAATGCTACTTTCCAAGGTTTCCTGGAATGAACATTGTGATATTTCTGTTACTCCATCTCACATAGGCTTACCAGTTCGTATGACATGTGCTACGATGTACAGGTCTCTCTTCAGGTCTTTACTGCTCAGATCCTAAGAATAAAACATAAACTCACTATTAACAAAAGAATACTGTAGCCTACTTAAAGTACATGGATGTGAGGCATGTGTTTATGTACACAACACATTAGTTAACTACATGATTTACTTAAATGTGTTGCTGTTTTACTGTGGTTGCTGTTGAATAACATATCCATGAATAGCTCATCCAAAGCTAAAATCCTATGAGCCATCATGTAAGGATGGAGAGCGGAAAGTTACCGTGAAGAGAGCACACAGACGGTCCACCTTCTCTGGGTTTTTTGGCCCTCCATTTTTGTTCAGTCTCACCATAAACTTCTCACTGAGGAGGAAGACATACGTTACATGATTCAAGTCACATTGTTTTTAAATGTAATCCTTATTAAACCAAGTAGTCCCATTGAGATCATTCTATTTTGCAAGTGTAGGAAACCTTGAGCTTTACAATGTGGTGCTGTCTGGGGTGTAAATGGGTCACATGAGGGAAAGGCCTAGCGCTGAGTGAGGGTGACATGTTTGGGGTGTGGTTTGTGTCTACTATGCCCTCTAGCACCCGCTCGATTTGGGCCTCACGTGTATCATAGAGGTTGTTTGCGTGTGTGTGTTCTGTATGTGCGTGCCCTGTATGTTTGAGTTCTGTGTGTGTCCTGCAGCCGTCCTTCCAGTACCTGTTCTGCTCGTTGTCACACGTATCATAGAAGGAAAATAAGATGTCCGGTGGCTCCCTCTTAAGTACCTGACCTGCTGCTTCTTGCACGTGTGCCTGTAGAGGTTGTGTTAATGTGTCCTGTGTGTGTATGGAGTGTTGACTGTGCGTCTACCTGATCTGTTTGTTGTCCCGGGTGTCGTAGAGGGAGAAGAAGACATCTGCCTCCTCGCTGATGGTGTTGTAGGTGAAGCTCTTCAGGTTGATGAAGAGGTGGTGCAGCACCGGAACACGGCAACCGTCTCCATGGCGCTGACGCACGCTGTCGCCCTGAGAACGATCGGACGACGAACACTAACAAGACAGGTCCTTACTGAGGGGCAAAGCTCTGACTGCACTGCACTGCACACATGCTACGTGTATCTACCCTGTGAATGTTGTCACTGTGTGGTAGACAGGTTTGTGGATGCGTTTTGCCAGCTAGGTGATCGTTCACATTGAATGGATTTGTGTTTGTGTTGGGTTTGTGGTAGTGTTGATGGTTATGGTGATCATTCAAAATGGTGGCATGTATTTTGTCAGTAGTGGCGTGTCAAATGAGTTCTCATGCATACAGTGTATCTCCACCCGGTTCTAGCTACTGCATAGGAGATTTTATTGAGGTCATACCTGGTTTGTGCTTGGCTGGCCACAGTGTCTGCTGGATGCATGCTGTGGGGTACATAGAGAAGAGAGATTTCAGTTTAGTCAACCCATTCCATTCTATTCATACTCATGATCAATACACTAGTTCCTCACAAAGAGCCCACACCTGTTGTATAGTACAGTGCAATAGATGCATGAATTCTGATATAAAGGCGCCCACCAATTTTGCCTAGAGGTTCCTTCAGTGAGCAGTATCCCAAAAATAAGCCCACATGAGGTAGAACGTGAGCCCATGGGAGAGGAGAGGACAAAGCACAGATCGCCCACACACACACAGTCACACACACATACACACACACCTCTCTGCTCCGCAACCTAAGAGATCTCATTTACTCCTACCTGAAGAGGCGCCAAGGCCTGTGTGCCCTGCCAAAAACAACCTCACTTTCATCAACAGAGTGAGGAGGCTTTTTGGCTGGGATGCACCACACTGTTGTTTCTGGACCGAGCATTTAATGCACTAACAATCTGCCTGCAAAGCCGATAAAAATGGCACAGCAATAATAGGCGACTGCAGGGCAGTTGGAGACGGTATTAGACCAGCATATGGACCCTCCACCATTGGTCAAGACTGGGTCTCCCATTTCCAAGATGGCCTCCCCCAAAACATGACATGTACGTCTGAGCAGTGATTACACTTTCCTAATTCTGGATCTAGCTGAGTCATTCTAATCTCCTTTTACTGGGGGTGTTGACTTAGTGTAGAACTCCCTCCTACGTTACTACAGCTTATTCCAAATTCCAAGAGCACATTTGGGATATAACTTATTTATAGAATTATGTCTCAACTATAGATGTGGTTAGTTTACGTAACCCAGACTGTACTATGTAAATTACAATAACCAAAACGTGTGTGTTTTTTCAAATCCTCTGACATGGCTGTCACAGTGCATCTAGTTAACGTTCACGTTTTGGTCATGTGTGCGCATGTAGAGGAACACTCTCAATATGGCATCAACGTGACCTTAAAGAGTAGGGGGGATGAACTGGCTTGATCCACACACACACACACACACACACACACACACACACACACACACACACACACCACCCTTACTCAGAAAATCCATACAAGACACATACATTCACAAGTGCACAAGGCGGCAGACACACACAAATCATACAGCACACACATACAAACAGATTCCAACATATATTTGCATAAACACACTTGTCAGTAAATACAACAAATACAGTAATTCACAACCCACACACTTATATTAAAATACTATCACACAAAGGAAGAATCTGTGGAAGTACACTGTGCGTGTATAATAATATATTATAATAATGCACATCTTGAGGGTCACTGTTCTCTTATTTCCCAGGGGTTTGATAGAGGAAACGATGTGCATAGATTTTGCATTCACACATAACACCCACATAGAATGGCCATGTACAGAATGCAACATTAATACCTCCCTATGTTGACCGTACCATTTTGTAGAGTTCAGATGCACTGATATGATCCGGATCCACCATTTCAAACTCCTTTCTAGGAACAAGGTCCAAGCCAAGGTGCCTATTGAGAGAGATATTGGGAGAGAGAAGAGAGAGAGAGAGAGAGAGAGAGAGAGAGAGAGAGAGAGAGAGAGAGAGAGAGAGAGAGAGAGGCGGGAGACAACAAATCATAACATTAACCATCCAAGAACACACAAAAAGCATTTCCTTTTATCTAAAAAAATACCCCTTATATCTCTTAAATACTATTCGAAGCAAGCATAGAAGGCATTTAGCTCTTGTTCAGACAGTGATTATTAAAGGGATACTTTGGGATATTTGGCAATGAAAGGCCTTTATCTACTATTTATGAGATTAACTCATGGATAACATTTTATGTCTCTGCGTGCAGTTTGAAGGAAGTTGCTAACTAGCGTTAGTGCAATTGCTAACTCGCATTAGCGCACCTCCAGTCATTGCATCAACGCTAGTTAGCATTGGCTGACGAAACCACATAACTTCCTTCATACTGGATGCAGAGACATAAAAATGGTATCCATGAGTTAATCTGACTTTGGGGAAGTAGATAATGGGCTTAATTGCCAAAATTCAGAAATATTCCTTTAGTAAGCAGGGTCTGAACAAGAGCTAAATGCTTTTTATGCTTGCAAGAGCATGAGCACCTGGCTTTCTTTCTTTAAAAAATAATGTTACATTTTTTAGAATTGCAGAAAACCATTTCCTGCAATAATACACTCTTTCTTCACAGGGGGAATCCATATTTATGAACAGAACACAACTATTTGAACATCCTGAAGAACAATCTGGCCTTAATGGCCATGTACTCTTAGAATCTCCACCTGGCACAGCCAGAAGAGGACTGGCCACCCCTCAGAGCCTGGTTCCTCTCTGGGTTTCTTCCTAGGTTCCTGCCTTTCTAGAGAGTTTTTCCTAGCCACCGTGCTTCTACATCTGCATTGCTTGCTGTTTGGGGTTTTTGGCTGGGTTTCTGTAAAGCACTTTATGACATCTGCTGATGTAAAAAGGGCTTTATAAATACATTTGATTGAAATTTGATTGATACTGTTCTTAGGTTTTGCCACAACAAATTATATTGAAAATGTGTTTTCATTTCTTTCTTACTAATCTACTCCCTTCCCTGAAAATCCCACCCCCAATAATTAATCCTTAAGAGTATATAACCTAATTAACATTTTTTTTTAAATCCCCATCAAATCCGTCAGTTTAAGCTAGAGATGCTGTATCTGTATTTTTTATTTTTTTGCATGGGCTGCATCTTAATTTACCATATCTGCGGTGGAAAGTGACAGAGCTACAGTGCTGTTTGTCAGACAAGGAGACATCCCGAAAACGTCTGTAGTGTCCGAATGGTTTGGCCTGCTGACCATGACCAACTCTATAGAAAGACGAGACTATCAGGAGCACGATGGTGTTCTCCGTTTTGCTCTACAACCCCCACGGGACATTGGTACCGCCAATGTGCCAACTTCTGTCTGTAGCGTCCAAACTGTTTGGCCTACAAACTAATATGACCCCACTGTGGAAAGGGGAGACTCTCACAAACACAATGGTGTTCTCTATTTTGCTCTACGACCCGATTTGTGGGATGTCTCCTGGTCTGACAAACAGCTCTATAGCTCTGCCACTTTCCACCGCAGATGCAACAGGCTGACATAGGCGGATGTGGTGTATTGAGATGCTGCCCATACAAAAAAAACATATCTCTAGCTTAAACTGAAGGTTCTTTATGGGTATTTGAGTATTATGTTAATTCGATTGATGCACGGGGGTGTCAACAGAATTAAGGATTAAAGGATTGATGTTGGGAAAATATATGGCAACAATGCACAGTGCTGTTAAATGCCTGCAGGTGCCTTTGGATTTTAAACACCAGTGGTGCAACTAGTGCTTTCGAACTGCACTGAACCAAAACAGTGGCGTGCGGGAGGGAAGCAAAACTTTCCAGTGGGTAAAACCATTCATCTTCAGGCGACGGGGGGAGGTGCAATATGCAATCTGTTAATTATATAAATAAATAAAGTTGACATATCTATCTTAATACAGACTAGCTCAAAACATGACTAATCATTGAAAATTATCCAATGGATCATGATACTTTTCTGGAAAAAAAAGTGTGGATGCAGCTGCTCCATTGCTCAGGTGCCTATACATGAGAGCCCAACTGTGTGATCTCGCTCTCCGTAGCCGATGTGAGTAAGACCTTTAAACAGGTTATAATTCGCAAGGCCGCAGGGCCAGACGGAATACCAGGACACGTACTGAGAGCATGCGCTGACCAGCTGACCAGCTGACACGTGTCTTCACCTCTCCCTGACACGTTCTGTAATAGCAACTTGTTTCAAGCAGACCACCATAGACCCCGTGCCCAATAACATCAAGGTAACCTGCCTAAATGACTATCGCCCCGTAGCACTCACATCTATAGCCATGAAATGCTTATCAGGTTGGCTCACATCAACACCATCATCCCAGACAACCTGGACCTACTCCAATTCGCATACCGCCCCAACAGATCCACAGATGACGCAATCGCTATTGCACTCCACACTGCCCAAAAGGAATACCTATGTCAGAATGCTGTTCATTGACTACAGCTCAGCATTCAACATCATAGTCCCTTCCAAGCTCATCAAAAAGCTCAGGACCCAGGGAATGAACACCTTACTCTGCAACTGGATCCTGGACTTCCTGACGGGCCGCCCCCAGGCGGTGAGGGTAGGCAACCACAAGCTTTAGGTAAATGCTGTGATTTTTCAGCCATTCCTGAACATGCAACCAAAAACAAGCTACAGTGAGGGAATTTTTTTGGGATCCCCTGCTGATTTTGTACGTTTTCCCACTGACAAAGACATGATCAGTCTATAATTTTAATGCTAGGTTTATTTGAACAGTGAGAGACAGAATAACAACAAAAAAATCAAGTAAAACGCATGTCAAAAATGTTATGAATTGATTTGCATTTTAATGTGGGAAATAAGTATTTGACACCTCTGCAAAACATGACTTAGTACTTGGTGGCAAAACCCTTGTTGGCAATCACAGAGGTCAGACGTTTCTTGTAGTTGGCCACCAGGTTTGCACACATCTCAAGAGGGATTTTGTCCCACTCCTCTTTGCAGATCTTCTCCAAGTCATTAAGGTTTCGAGGCTGATGTTTGGCAACTCAAACCTTCAGCTCCCTCCACAGATTTTCTATGGGATTAAGGTCTGGAGACTGGCTAGGCCACTCCAAGACCTTAATGTGCTTCTTCTTGAGCCACTCCTTTGTTGCATTGGCCGTGTGTTTTGGGTCATTGTCATGCTGGAATACCCATCCACGACCCATTTTCAATGCCCTGGCTGAGGGAAGGAGGTTCTCACCCAAGATTTAACGGTACATGGCCCCATCCATCGTCCCTTTGATGCGGTGAAGTTGTCCTGTCCCTTAGCAGAAAAACACCTCCAAAGCATAATGTTTCCACCTCCATGTTTGACGGTGGGGATGGTGTTCTTGGGGTCATAGGCAGCATTCCTCCTCCTTCAAACACGGCGAGTTGAGTTGATGCCAAAGAGCTCGATTTTGGTCTCATCTAACCACAACACTTTCACCCAGTTCTCCTCTGAATCATTCAGATGTTCATTGGCAAACTTCAGACTGGCATGTATATGTGCTTTCTTGAGCAGGGGGACCTTGCGGGCGCTGCAGGATTTCCGTCCTTCACGGCGTAGTGTGTTACCAATTGATTTCTTGGTGACTATGGTCCCAGCTGCCTTGAGATCATTTGACAAGCTTGTTATTCTGTCTCTCACTGTTAAAATAAACCTACCAATTAAAATTATAGACTGATCATGTCTTTGTCAGTGGGCAAACATACAAAATCAGCAGGGGATCAAATACTTTTTTCCCTCACTGTATACTTTTTTTAGCTACATGTGTGACATAACTCCACCAGTCCTATTTATGATATCACTAACAAAGATTATTCCATTTTAAACATTTTAAAAGAAATAATAATGTTTTCTATCAATTAGTATATTTGAGTTTAACTGAAATTCTTGCCAGCTTTCTATGTCTTGTTTTAAAAAAAAATTGCGATATTTTTTAGATTATTTCATTTTCAAATAACCGAAAGTGAGTGTTTGTAATCTGAATAAAGAGAAAGAGGCTATTTTTTAACATGGGGTGAGCCATTCTTACTAATGTGCTGGAGAACCAGTTCGGATTTAAGTATAACTTCTGTATGAATGAAACCTTTAGTGAGAGGTTCAATGCTTTAATATTTAATCATTTTAGCCCTCTGAATTCATATTCATTATCTAAATAGGCCCGTTTAATTTTGTCTGGCTTGCCGTTCCAAATTAAGTGAAATATTCTTTGCTCATATATGTTCCAAATTAAGTGAAATATTCTTTGCTCATATATATATATATATATATATATATATATATATATATATATATATATTACGTCATTCAGTGTAGGCAGGGCCATCAGTAAATAGGTAAACTGGGGCATGACTAAATAATTAATGAGGGTGATTTTTCCACAAATAGACAGGTATTTTCCTTTCCATGGTAGCAAAATCGTATCTATTTTTGCTAACTTTCTATTAAAATGTAGTGTAGCAAGATAATTTCTATCTTTCGGGATATGAATAACAAGTATGTACACTTCACCGTCAGACCAATTTATTGGTAAACTACATGGTAATGTAAAAGTTGTGTTTTGTTGCGATCCAATACATAATATGGTACACTTATCATAGTTCGGTTGTAATTCAGAGAGGTTAGAAAAATGATCTAGATCCTCTATGAGGCTGTGCAGGGATCCAAATTGCGGATTTAAAAGAAACATGAGTCGTCAGTTTACAATGACACCTTTATTTTTAAGCCCTGGATTTCTAGCCACTTGATATTATTGTTGGATCTGATTTTAATAGCTAACATTTTGATGGCCATAATAAATAGATATGCTGATAGTGGTCAACCTTGTTTTACTCCTCTTTACAATTTAATAATTAGTGAGAAGTAGCCATTATTTACAATTTTCCACCTGGGGTTACTATACGTAACTTTGACCCATTGTATAAGAGACTCTCTAAAATTAAAATAGTCCAAGTATTTATATATAAATTGCAGTCATACTTTATCAAAGGCCTTTTCAAAATCAGCTATGAATACCAGGCCTGGTTTCACAGATTTTTCAGTGTTCTATTGTTTCCAGTACTTGTCTTAAATTATCTCCAATGTATCGTTGATGTAAAAAACCTGTCTGATTAGGATGAATAATATCCGACAATAACTTTTTTATTCTATGCGCTATGCATTTTGCTGGTGGACTGGATCTTTATATTTACCACCTGGGTCCTGTTTCAGTAATAGTGAAATCAGAGCTTCTTGCTGAGTATCTGATAGTCTACCATTTTTATAGGAGTGGTTACAACATGCTAATAACGGAAAAAGGTTGTATATACACTACTGGTCAAAAGTTTTAGAACACCTACTCATTCAAGGGTTTTTCTTTATTTTTACTATTTTCTACACTGTAGAATATTAGTGAAGACATCAGAACTATGAAATAACACATATGGAATCATGTAATAACAAAAAAATGTTTTATATTTGAGATTCTTCAAATAGCCACCCTTTGCCTTGATGACAGCTTTGCACACTCTTGGCATTCTCTCAACCAGCTTCACCTGGAATGCTTTTCCAACAGTCTTGAAGGAGTTCCCACATATGCTGAGCACTTGTTGGCTGCTTTTCCTTCACTCTGCGGTCTGACTCATCCCAAACCATATCAATTTGGTTGAGGTAGGGGGACTGTGGAGTCCAGGTCATCTGATGCAGCACTCCATCACGCTCCTTCATGGTAAAATAGCCCTTACACAGCCTGGAGGTGTGTTGGGTCATTGTCCTGTTGAAAGACAAATGATAGTCCCACTAAGCCCAAACCAGATGGGATGGCGTATCGCTGCAGAATGCTGTGGTAGCCATGCTGGTTATGTGTGCCTTGAATTCTAAATAAATCACAGACAGTGTCACCAGCAAAGTACCCCCACACCATAACACCTCCTCTTCCATGCTTTACGGTGGGAACTACACCTCATCCGTTCACCCACACCGCGTCTCACAAAGACACGGCGGTTGGAACCAAGAATCTCCAATATGGACTCTAGACCAAAGGTCCACCGGTCCAATGTCCATCGCTCGTGTTTCTTGGCCCAAGCAAGTCTCTTCTTCTTACTGGTGTCCTTTAGTAGGGGTTTCTTGGCAGGCCTGATTCACACAATCTCCTCTGAACAGTTGAGGTTGAGATGTGTCTGTGCCTTGAACTCTGTGAAGCATTTATTTGAGCAGCAATTTCTGAGGCTGGTAACTCTAATGAACTTATCCTCTGCAGCAGAGGAAACTCTGGGTCTTCCATTCCTGTGGTGGTCCTCATTAGAGCCAGTTTCATCATAGCGCTTGATGGTTTTTGCGACTGCACTTGAAGAAACGTTCAAAGTTCTTGAAATGTTCCGTATTGACTGACCTTCATGTCTTAAAGTAATGATGGACTGTCGCTTCTCTTTGCTTATTTGAGCTGTTCTTGCCATAATATGGAATTGGTCTCAAAGAAAAAGCCATATCTCAGACTGGCCAATAAAAATAAAAGATTAAGATGGGCAGTCTGAGATATGGCTTTTTCTTTGCAACTCTGCCTAGAAGGTCAGTATCCCGGAGTCACCTCTTCACTGTTGACATTGAGACTGGTGTTTTGCGGGTACTATTTAATGAAGCTGCCAGTTGAGGACCTGTGAGGCGTCTGTTTCTCAAACTAATGTATTTGTCCTCTTGCTCAGTTGTGCACCGGGGCCTCCCACTTCTCTTTCTATTCTGGTTAGAGCCAGTTTGCGATGTTCTGTGAAGGGAGTAGTACACAGCGTTGTATGAGATCTTCAGTTTCTTGGCAATTTCTCGCATGGAATAGCCTTCATTTGTCAGAACAAGGATAAACTGATGAGTTTCAGAAGAAAGTTATTTGTTTCTGGCCATTTTGAGCCTATAATCGAACCCACAATTGCTGATGCTCCAGATACACAACTAGTCTCAAGAAGGCCAGTTTTATTGCTTCTTTAATCAGCCCAACAGTTTCAGCTGTGCTAACATAATTGTAAAAGGGTTTTCTAATGATCAATTAGCCTTTTTAAATGATAAACTTGGATTAGCAAATACAACGTGCCATTGGAACACAGGACTGATGGTTGCTGAAAATGAGCCTCTGTACGCCTATGTAGATATTCCATAAAAAATCAGCCGTTTCCAGCTACAATAGCCATTTACAACATTAACAATGTCTACACTGTATTTATGATCAATTTGATGTTATTTTAATGGACAAAAAAATTGTCAATTTCTAAGTGACCCCAAACTTTTGAATGGTAGTGTACATATATATTTTAAAATCTTCCATATCTTAATTAATTCCCACAATTGACGAATAATATGTGTAATAATGCAGGCACTTCCTTCGAAGGATTGTTACCTATATAACAACGACCGGAAGTAGAAAAAATAAATTTTTGGCAAGCAATTATTATTTTTACTTGTTATTGCTTTTCATTATTCACTGTGTATTTAGTCCTCGTGTCACTATTTCAAATGTTTTTTGTTTGTTTGTTTGTTTTATCTTTATCGTTAACTCTGCATTGTTGGAAAAGGACCCGTAAATATTTCACTGTTAGTCTACCTGCTGTTAACAAAGCATGTGACAAATAAAATTGTATTTGATTTAATTAACTCATTGGCAACTCATTAACATTCATACACCTTTCCACAGTGTTTGTTTTTATGTTGTATGGAATTTATTAAAGATGTATGTTTAACATTACATTCTAGATGGTGCTGAAACCACCACCCACTACTAAACTAAAATCTAGGTATTGTGTACCCTTCACAGCCAATTCCCCGGAATAGGATCTGACAGGCGGATGCTCACATTTACGTGTGCGTCATAACACTATCACACTCAGCCACCCTAGCACCATCCTGGAGAGCTGGAGTGACGAAAACACGTGGAGTGTTCTGGTCAGATCACACAACCACAGGTCTCCACGTCAGCTTGTGAAGAAAATAGCCTTTACCTCACTCATTCACATAAAAAGGTTTTCTACAGGTTTTCTTATCTGTAAAGATTGAATTCAAGCCTAAGCACGATGTCCGCTAAAGTCGACCTAAATTCATTTCACTAAGACTAGGGGAAAAGTCCAAGTTGATCCAACAGATGGCCTTTTCACCTAAAGCTCTTCCTTTGGTAATGAGGACGGAGCCCCTTAGAGCTCTCTCTATGGGTGGCTACTGGAGTATGGAGCATGGTGCTGGCAACATCAATGAGCTGGGATCCATTTCCTTCCCCTTAGGGCCAACTACAGTGGGTATCATAAGTATTCACCCACCTTTTTTTGTTGCATTACAAAGTTGGATTGTAATAGATTTAATTGTGATTTTTTTGTCATTGATCTACACAAAATAGTCCATAATGACAAAATGAAAATACAATTCTACACATTTTTACAAATTATTAACAATTCAAAAACTAAAATATAGTCGTTGCATATGTATTAAGTGCCTACTTCCTTTAGGCAAGCCTAAATTAGGTCAGGAGTAAAATGTGGCTTAACAAATCAAATAATAAGTTACATGGACTCACTATGTGTGAAATAATAGGGGTTGACATGATTTGTAAATTACTACCCCTTCTTCTGTCCCCCATACATATAACATATGTAAGGTCCCTCAGTCAAGTATTGAATTTCAAGCGCAAATCGAACTACCATGGAGCTTTTTGAAACCCTCATAAAGAAGGTAAGAAGAAAGGTAAAAAGAAAGAAAGAAAGCAGGTAATAAAGAAGGGCAGTGATTGGTAGATGGGTAACAATAACAAATCAGATATTGAATATCTCTTTAAGCATGGTCAAGTTAATAATTATGCTGTTGATTATGTATTAAAACCACCCAGACACATCAAAGATACAGTCGTCTTTCTGAACTGATAGCCCTATTTGGTAAAAGACCAATTCCATATTATGGCAAGAACAGCTCAAATAAGCAAAGAGAAACGACAGTCTATCATTACTTTAAGACATGAAGGTCAGTCAATACGGAACATTTCAAGAACTTTGAACGTTTCTTCAAGTGCAGTCGCAAAAACCATCAAGAACGATGATGAAACTGGCTCTCATGAGGACCGCCAAAGGAAAGGAAGACCCAGAGTTATCTCTGCTGCAGAGGATGAGTTCATTAGAGTTACAAGCCTCAGAAATTGCAGCCCAAATAAATAATAATAATAATAATAATAATAATAATATGCCATTTAGCAGACGCTTTTATCCAAAGCGACTTACAGTCATGCGTGCATACATTTTTGTGTATGGGTGGTCCCGGGGATCGAACCCACTACCTTGGCGTTACAAGCGCCGTGCTCTACCAGCTGAGCTACAGAGGACCATGTTTCACAGAGTTCAAGGCACAGACGCATCTCAACATCAACTGTTCAGAGGGGACTGTGTGAATCAGGCCTTCATGGTCGAATTGCTGCAAAGAAACCACTATTAAAGGACACCAATAAGAAGAAGAGACCTGCTTGGGCCAAGAAACACGAGCAATGGACATGTGTCCTTTGGTCTGAAGTTCAAATTGGAGATTTTTGGTTCCAACCGCCGTGTCTCTGTGAGAAGCGGTGTGTGTGAATGGATGATCTCCGCATGTGTAGTTCCCAACGTAAAGCATGGAGGAGGAGGTGTTATGGTGTGGGGGTGCTTTGCTTGTGACACTGTCTGTGATTTATTTATAATTCAAGGCACACTTAACCAGCATGGCTACCACAGCATTCTGCAGCGATACACCATCCCATTTGGTTTGGGCTCAGTGGGACTATCATTTGTTATTCAATAGGACAATGACCCAACACACCTCCAGGCTGTGTAAGGGATATTTTACCAAGAAGGAGAGTGATGGAGTGCTGCATCAGATGACCTGGCCTCCACAATCACCCGACCTCAACCCAATTGAGATGGTTTGAGATGAGTCGGACCGCAGAGTGAAGGAAAAGCAGCCAACAAGCGCTCAGCATATGTGGGAACTCCTTCAAGACTGTTGGAAAAGCATTCCAGGTGAAGCTGGTTGAGAGAATGCCAAGAGTGTGCAAAGCTGTCATCAAGGCAAAGGGTGGCTATTTGAAGAATCTCAAATATAAAATATATTTTGATTTGTTTAACACTTTTTGGGTTGCTACCTGATCCCATTAGTTATTTCATAGTTTTGATGTCTTCACTATTATCCTACAATGTAGAAAATAGTAAAAATTAAGAAAAACCCTTGAATGAGTAGGTGTGTCCAAACTTTTGACTGGTACTGTATAATAGTGTGTTTTTTGTATGTAAACATGATTAAAGTGACCAGTGTTCAATGACTAGAATACAGTATATACATATAAAGTGGGTAAATCAGTATGTAAACATTATTAAAGTGACCAGCGTTCAATGACTCTATGTAGATACAGTGAGGGAAAAAAGTATTTGATCCCCTGCTGATTTAGTACGTTTGCCCACTGACAAAGACATGATCAGTCTATATTTTTATGCTAGGTTTATTTGAAAAGTGAGAGAGAGAATAACAACAACAAAATCCAGAAAAATGCATGTCAAAAATGTTATAAATTGATTTGCATTTTAATGAGGGAAATCAGTATTTGACCCCTCTGCAAAACATGACTTAGTACTTGGTGGCAAAACCCTTGTTGGCAATCACAGAGGTCAGACGTTTCTTGTAGTTGGCCACCAGGTTTGCACACATCTCAGGAGGGATTTTGTCCCACTCCTCTTTGCAGATCTTCTCCAAGTCATTAAGGTTTCGAGGCTGACGTTTGGCAACTCAAACCTTCAGCTCCCTCCACAGATTTTCTTTGGAATTAAGGTCTGGAGACTGGCTAGGCCACTCC